>NC_134366.1:58192441-58495472 GCF_035582795.1 Mycteria americana
GACTTTGTTTCTGCAGCCCCAAATTTCAGCAATGCCCGGTGACACGTTGCAAAGACTGCCACATGTTTCAGCTGTTTAGGGTGAATGTTCAAAGGCATTTTATTCTTGCAGGGCCCTTCCTGTGGACCTGTTCCAGTGGTTTTATCTCATTTTTGTCCTTTGGTTTAATGTGTTTAGTATGTCTTAACCTGATAGCTCAGTTTGATGCCTAGCAATACTATAGTAGATAGTCACCAAAGAAATAGAATTTATTATAATGCTGAGTTCAAGTACCGGGGAAATCTTCAAGATATCTTGGTACAGTTGTCATTGCGGTTGCAACTGATACAAATTTTGATTTATTGTTGCACTATTAATTCTTGTACGTTATGTGGTGGGCACAGCATGTATTTTAGCAACGTGCCAAAGTCAAAATAATAATAATAAAAGATTAGCCTAGAATTTAAATGTGGTGAAAGAGCTCTTTGGTTTACTGGCGATGATAATCAAGGCAAAAAGAGAAACGGGCCCCTTTTACTTTAACAAGATGAAGGTAAATCACAGGTACCACTCATTCCTTCATTGCTTTTTTCAGGTGACGATATGTGTCCCTTTAATTTCATGGCTGAATTGAGTATAGTGTCCTGCTTACAGCCAGGATGCACAGGTGACTGCTGTCTTACCTCCTCCAACCAGTAACTCTGCTTCTGCCCCAGCAAAGGCCTGTTTTCATCTGCAAGGCTCCCTGTAACTCACCCACATGCAAATGCTTCTGACCTTAATTAAAGCAGTTCACCTCTCTCTGCCTCAAGGGATGGTTTCCTCATAAGGCAGTTGTGTTTAATTAGCATTTGCATAGCATTCTGCTGCTTTCTCTCTGGGAGCGTTGTTCCCTAGGAGCGTGGGATTGCTGAAGCCTGACTGGCAAGCTTTGCACCCTCCTAATTGACACAGAAGCCAAGTAGAAGTTACACAAGGAAAGAACAGAGAATCGTTAATGATGGATCATTAGCAAGTAGCTCCTTTGAATGAATGTAGATAACTTTATAACTCTGTCAAAGTGAAAAGTAGCATGATGAATTATGCATCAAACAATAAAAGCTCAAGGAAGACATTGGTTTTATAATTGCTGTGCAATTTTCTAGCATGCTCTAGTTTGTAAGATTAATTTCTTTGGGAAGTGTGAAGCATTCTATGCCTGTTGTACACTTAATGTCAATTTTGTTTTTCTCTCATTAGAGTTTTTTATTCTGTGTCTTTTAATATCACTGCACAAGCTCCCAGGGTTTGAGATATGCAATTTTTACACTAGCAAAAATTTGCACAAGCAAGTGAAAAGTGTATAGCTACTAAACTGGTACCTTTGAGGTTCTTGGTATAAAGAGTTCTCAGATACACACACCTGAAATAAGATTGCTTTATATCTATATATTATTATATTTTTTAAATAGAAATTGCCTAATAGTTTTGTGGCTAGGTTGAGTTTCTAGACTAATAAATCTCTAAGGGGCATTTTTGCTCTGAAATTATCTTCAGAAGCATTTCAGTTGGCACAGATAGATCATTCCTGTGGCTTGCACTAGCGCCAGTTTAGCCCTCAGTCAGTCCTAGGAAGAGGAATTAATACAAATACTGCCTAGTGATGTCACCTGTCCATTTAAAATGTACTGATCTCCCACTTGAGATTTCCTCTGAAAATTGAACTGTGTGTGTTCAAAGTGAGTAGCATTAGAGGAATAAGTTAATAGAAAAGTTATCCCTGATGTGAGCTGTTTCGTAGCTTTCATGAATATTAGTGGGTGAAAGGGACTGTGAGAGATCATCTAATCCGTCAGCAAGCCCCAGAGATCAGCTGTAGGATCAGCTATGCTAGAATAATTCTTGTTCCTAAAGACCTGATGGATAAGAGCCCCGCAGCCTCCTCGCGTGGCCTGTTGCAACATTTTGCTACCCCTACCATTATAAAAGTTTATTTTCTAGTACCTAACTTCAGTTTCCTTTGTTGCAATTTAAATCAATTATTTCTCATTCATCATGGACACGAAAAAGGATTTACTTCCTCCTTGCAGAAAGGTCACGTGAATTTTTTTGGGGGTTGGGTTTTCTTTGTTGGTAGTGGTCATTTTTTTACATTTTTTGAAGACAATTTTGAAAGCCTTTTTCCATGGCCTTTCTCTTTAGGTCCATGATTCCACTTTGTTCAGTCTGTCACGTTTTCTCTGATCATTTTGATTGCTGTCCTGTAGAACCTCTTCAGGTGTTCCAGATGGCTGTGCAGTGGGGGCCCACACCAGACACTGCTCCAGCTGTGACCTGCCAGCTCTAACTAGAGCAAAAAGATTATTTCATGTGTCCTGCAGGCTTCTCTCTTGTTTGTGCATCCCTGTATGACACTTGCCTTTTTCATAACAGCATGATGTTGTTGACTCATCTTCACTTTGTGATCTAGAATAACCCCTAGCTATTCCTACCTTGCTATTTGTCCCCTGCCCTGTATTTATATAATTAAATGTAGTTCTTTTCCCTTGACATTATTGAATTTCACTCTTTTATCAGATCATTTCTCCAGTGTAGCCAGGTCATTGTGAAATCTGCTTCACAGTCAGTTTTAGCTTGAAGTCCTCAGAAACCTGAGCAAGTATGATCTGAGTTCCATCAGCTAACCCACTAAAAATATACCGGTTAGTGCTTCATCCTGAACAGATTCCTCTGGAGCTCACTTGAAACGTTCTTCTGTCTTAGAAGATCCCAGGTAGCAATTCTCTGAATATGATTTCCCTCTCAGTATTGCACCTGACTTCAGATTTGCCTAGACCATGTTTCTTTAGTGAGTTTATACAAAATAGCAGAGAATTTTATTTCTGAAAGTCAAATCTTGATCTGGTATCCTAGTGGTCAGAAGGTCATCTCAGCTGACTTTAGATGTCTGGCTGGTAGAGGTCTGCATCTAAGGTACTTGTATACCCTCTCCTTTATGGAGAAACATAGGTGATCACTATTCATCTGGCCAGGTTTAGTCATTTACCAGTGTCTTAGAAGAACTACACTGTAAATGTGTCTTTTCATCTGCAGTGACTCCAAAGGGAGACTAAGCAACTAAACATCTATATCTAGGCTATCAGCATCTAAAGTTAGATGGGATGTATCTCACTTCCAGCCCTCCTCCTAGCAGAAAGACAAGAGATTGAGCATACACTATTTGTTCTAAATACATGGTGGCTGTTAGTCATCTCCTGAGTACTTTCATTGTGATTATTTGTTCCAGTATTTAATAGAACTTGAAGTTAAATGATTTGGTCCACAGTTCCCCAATTCTACCTCCTTTCCTTTTTAAACACAAGATCCATACCTGACCTCTTCCAGGACCGTACTCATCAGGAACACGTACCAAATTAGCTTGAAAAAAACTGTTTTTCTAAGCACCCTTTATCTTATTTTGTCCTGCTTGGAGGTGGATACCTTTACCATATTAACCATTTGATTACAGTTGATGAAGACTGTTGAAAAAATGGCATATTTTGCATGACCTTTGTCAGCATCTCTCCTCAAATAAGTAGTAACTTCAAGTAGTGAATTTCCCTACTCATGCCCTTATAGGATGACTTCTTGCTGTGGTTCATTTCCCTTGCTGGTCGATATCCTATGTCTTCAGAAATAAGTCAAACACTGTTCTGCCTGTTAAAATGCCCTATGTATTTCTTTGCATTTCTAAGTAAAGCTCTAGTGTCATAGGCAAAGACATAACTACATATAACTTTTTCTGTAAATTCTTTTTGATGATATAATAAAGACCATAACTATGAATAGAAGAATCCTTTTGCTGGTTGTCCAAAGCATCAAAGGTTGTTGAATTTTGTATTAAAGAAAAGTTTTCAACTGACAATTTGGGAAATTATTGTCCTCTATTTCTCTATAAAACAGTTAGTCTTTCTATGCATACACTGAGTGCATACCTCAGTTTTGATCCCAGAGTAAATTTGTGGCTCATTCTCTCTTCTGAGGCTGACAGTAGTGGTATAGCTACTTGTCTGCAGGGAACTACACTGAAATCTCTGTTCAGTTCACTACAGAGGATTGCTAAAAAGTGTGATCTGGCTACCTGCAATAGACATAAAAGTCTTCATACAGTTGCCAGCTTCCCTTAGTGATTTCCACCTTTGAAATTATTCTTGCCAGAGTAAATAAACCATTGTTGAGTTTCTTACAGCTGCTGCTACCTGTATCTTGATAGAAAACATAAAACAAGCTGGGACTGTCTTTGCTGTGCATGATGTGAGTTCTACATCACCGCAGGATAATGGAGCATGCTGCAGAGGTACTTGAGCTGTTGCTAACTGGAGATGGTGCTTTCCATCGTCCGGTGCACTGCTCTGACATCAGTAACAGTGTGTTAATATGACATTTCCTTGCGTTCTTATGGTTGTGCTGCCTCCTGTTGTAGACAGTGTGGGGATTTCTGCACCACATCCCATTGTGTGGGCTTGGCATTGCCTGTGTTGTTCAGGTGGCAGAGAGTGGTAGACCTGTGATGTAATATGACTCAGAGCACCCTGACATAGATACCACTGGGAACAAGGGAAAGACTTTCTTAACGTTAGGTGAATATTCAGCAATTCTGCATTTGAGTGAACTACTTAAAACTGGCTTATTAGTACATTATTGTGAACTGGAATTTTTTTAGTCTAGAATTCCAGAATATAACATTTCTGTGATAAGACTGCTGTGAAAATGAGATACTTTCCTTTAAACTGACATAGACACTTCAGTATAAATATGGGCAGTAACTTCTGAAAATAATTTCCCTCCTGTCTGCTTTTTTTACAGGACCAGGTGTCAGATATAGTGAATTTGCTGTGTCACATCCCAAACCACCTCCGCTTGTTGGACAGCATACAGTGGAGATACTGAAGGGCATGCTGGGGTATGAGGATGATGCCATAGAAGAACTGCTCCGCACTGGTGCTGTGGCTCAGCATGAGGTCAGATAAGGAACATTAGCTACATTCCTTCACACTGAGTTCACATTACTTTGTCCTCTCTTTGCTCCCTTCAGCTCCCCTAATGGGACTCAAAGAGAAGACATAATTTAATTCCTAATTTTCTTCCATGTGTGTTTGTATGATTTTAACACTGATGTATCAAATAAACAGTCTCATACTGTCTGAGTGAAAGATTTTCTTGGGGCGGGTGGGAGTAAATGTAATTATACAGTCCTGTGTGGCTACTCATTTTCTGTACTTCATATGGGAAATGGAGTTCTTATCATAATTACAGTAATTGCCTAAACGTTTGTCCCCAGAAAGACATAATGTTAGTGAAAAGAAGCAGAACCTTAAAAATCTGTATACTAGACTCTCCACTTGCAGAAAGCTGCCTTGTACAATTATTTTAGTAGAAAATCAATTATGTACAAATTGGTGGTTGATCTGATTGATTTTGAACAGAATCATCAGTCATGAACTCTTTGTTCATCTCTATTTTAAATCATGGATAGAGTAACCACTGCAAAACTCACTTCTGTTCCCTGGTATTCCCAGTTACCAATATGTCTGTATATTACAGTGCATGGTCATGACAATCCCAGCATGTTAGCAGAAATAAGCTGAAATTGGCACAGTTCTGCAGTTATGAAACAAGCCTATTCCAAGACCGGTTGAGAGGCAAACTATGATTGAATAGTCTTTTGTAATTTTATTCAGAAAGGCCCAGGGTACTGTTAATTAAAGATCAATCCACACAAAACCACATGCTGAATGTCAAATACCAGAACTTGCCAGACTTCTCAATCTGGTTCTGTGGCTAGGTACTGATCCCTACCTCTGACTCTAGTTGCCATCCAAAACACCTTTCGCTATGGAGAAAACACAGGTTAACTGTGTAAAACTTTTGACTCAGTCCCACCCCCATGATTAAAACACTGTGAGTGTTGACAAACCTTACTCAAATTTAGTAATACCATATCCTGCAGTAGGGTCACTCTTAAAAGTAAGGCACCATACATTGCAATAAGGTGGAAGAATTTGATCCATGACAAATAGTAAGGAAAATATTAAAGAAGAGCCATTTCTTCGCTATAGACCTATTTGGCAGTACATAATTTACAGCTAAAGTAAACTCAGCGTATGGAAAGGGTCTAACCTTTGTTGTGTGCACTCAGGGAGCGAGGCAAAGCCTTTGTATTCCTAGAACTAAATAAAACTAACTCAAATTGACACTCAACACATAACATCCGTATTTCTCCCAAAGTATCAGAAACAGGCCTGGCACTATAACTAGCTTGTCACTTTGTTTCCACTCAAACAACATCCTCTGTATTACATTTGAACTTCACAACTCTGCATTACCTTCTGGGGGAAGAAAAGAGGTTATTACATAATCAAATTGCAGTGGAACCCCACTGTGGTTGCTCATTTTTGAAGCCTAGTGTGTTTTGTTTCATTTGTTTGCTTGTTTTCTCTGTGTTTTTGTGTTCTTTTTTTCAGATCTTACCCTTTTTTTTTTTATTTTTATTTTCTCTTGCACTGCATTCCTGGCACTAAACTCCATACTCCGTCCATGTGCTAAAGACATCATGAGATCCTGGAAGAGTGACTTCTTAAATAAATATAGAAATAAGTCTGAACTGAGAATAGGGACACCGTAGGGGAAGAATTGAAACTGGATTGGAAGAGGTTTTGATATAGTCCACCTTCCTTTTAATCTAAGGGGAACATCCCTTTTTTAATGAGAAAAACAGCAATTTGAATTCAGCTTCACATAAAATGGATAATCTGGTATTGAACTGAACTTTGTTTACTAATGAAAACTATTTAGCAGTCAGATAACATTCACAAATTTGCTGGTTTTACTTTGTTAAGGGCTGTCTTCTTCCCATTTCTAAGAATCACATACATAAGATATAGTAAAATATTGCTCAGTTTTGTTCAAGGATTTCTGAAAAATTCTTTTTTTCTGTGCTTTTCCAAGCAATGGAAATAGCTAATCACCACATCCTTAGCTACAGTAAATTGGCAGAGCTTCTTTGACTTTAACATAACAATGCTGCTTTAAATCAGCTGAATATCAGGCTATTAACTCCATAATGTATTTTGTGCAGAGTTCACACGCAAAGAGTGTTTCCCTCTCTTTTTTAGTGTTTTCCTCTCTGCTATGTTGAGAGTCAAATGCCTAAAGGGATAATCAGAGACATTATTTTGTCTCACCTCCACTACTTACTGCGGTAGGAGAAATCCAGATACCATTTCTCAGTGTTTAAGTCATACACTCACACACAGACTGTTGCTAACTCTTCTTCAAGTCAGAAATGAATGGAAGTCTTTAAATAGGTGGGTGTCTGGGAGCCTAAAAAGTCCTGTAGCTTCCAAGGTCTGATCATGAAATTTTGTCCTTTCACAAGGTTTGGTCCTTTGATTTTGGATTATTTGGAAGACAGTTAAATAATTGTCATGATAATATCTAAGCTGTTATAATACACTCTTCCTTTAAAAATGAACAAATACATGCAGAAAAAGAGTATTTACAAAATTTACTGCACTCTTCCCAAGAATCTTCAGAAGTACATGTCTCTAGAGCTCAATTGCATTTTGACAATCTTGTAATTTCAAAATGGTTTTCTCTTGTACTGCAAAACTGGAAATCAACCATCACATGGGATTCTGGACCTCATAAACTGAGATTCCTCCAATTTCAAGGAAGGGATGTAGTTAGGAATGACTATACACAGCTGCCTCTGGCAATGAATGTTTGTTTTTCTCTGCTTAAATTGGAAAGGAATCTGCTGGTGCTGCCATGATGTGAGTGTGTGTGGTATTGGCTTTAATTTGACTTGATTTACCCATCATTGTATTTAAAAAAAAAAAAAGAGAGATGCAGGATGCACCTGTTGTCTGGTTCAAAACAGAACCCACCTGTAGCTGTTTGCCAGGAAGCTATAACTACCATTGGAAAGGGAAATTTCCATTTTGGCATTTGTTCTGACTCCTTGGTCCATGGCCCCTTTGGCTCCATTCTCTGCTTTGGGGGGTCCCATTGTTGTTGTATTCTTGACCATGAAAAATGGTTTATCAGCCCTCGTCATATAAGTGTCTTCCTTTCTTTTCCATGCAAGCTAATAAAGCTCTTCACCAGGTATAAATCACTCAGAAAACTGTAAAATTGGTGGAGTCAGGCTGGCTTTGCATAGCCTGAGGATCTTGCTGAGGGATATTTTAATGCATCAAGAGAAAATTCCAATCAAACAACAGGCAAATGGACAGTAATGGATTTTTCTTGCTCCTATGCAGATCTCGTTCCTGGTATGTCTTCCCCAGAATCTTCCCACGCACTTGGGAAGTCCCTGCACGGTTGTCTGCAATGGGTGCCCTAGAACTGACATTCAAAAGTAGGTCTTTTTTGATTAGTGGCCAGGAGGAACAAGTTACCCACTAGCAGAAGCCCGCCAGCCTCGGCAGCTATCCAGCCTATGTGCAAAGCCCAATGAAGCCATATTCATGCGAAGATAGATCTGTTGGAAGGGATCACTTAATTATGCTGGAAGGCAAATGCTCCTTTTCTTCTCAGGTTTATAAAATCAAAATCAAGAGAAAAAAGTTATTTGTAATTTTCTTTTTTTTTATATAAATATAAAAACAAGCAGAGAAAATGGGGAAAATATCCCCATTCTTGTCTTACATTCAAAATATAAAGGTCCTCTTTTTTTAAGTTCATTGAAATAGAAGCTTTTGATGCCTGTTGATGTTCATCAGTTTTGGCCTTGCTTCTTCAAAGATTAAAGTTCAGCCCAAAGGTGTCTAATGACAATGTGCTATGGCTCAAGTAGCAGTCAGAATAATTCTTCCAGTGAGTGTGCATGCATACTCAAAAACTGGGGAGAGCATTTTCTTTAAATTGTCATACAGCTCCGCCACTCACAGAGCACTGTAAACCCTCAGCCTGGTGAACCTGGAGATAAAAGGCAGCTAGGCATCTCTATGACTAAAATGGTCATCATTTCTTTTAATATCTAAATGACAAGACGTATTTAATCCTTTGACCTTCATAACGTTATAACACTGTATTAAAATATATTTATTTCCTCAAAATGTATTAAAATGTATTTAATTGCCAAAAGACAGAGGAAAGGTAAAGTACTTTCAGAGTTCAGGAGTGCTGGCACAGCGGCTCACATTTCATGTCAGTGACATTAAACAGTGCCAGATACAGTACTTTTCTTAACTGCTTGTACATTGAGTTTAATGTGGCCTGGTGAAATGCTAAACGCTATTAGCTGGTGAAAAAAAAAAAGCAAAAACAACCTCAGAGCAGTTCCTGCAGGATCACGTAACCTCCCTGCACAGAGGGCTGCATGACACTGGCCAATGTGATAAAAATACACTGATAAACAGTGATATAGTCACCTTTTTAAAGCTGACGACCAATCAATTCAATTACTGTATGTTTCTGTTGTGACTGGAATTTGGATCAGATGTGTGAGAAAAATGCCTGGGATCACATATGCCAAGGACCCATGAAACTTTTGCAACAAGATCTCTTTTTTGGCACAGGCTGCATCAAGCATTGAAGGGGGTCCAAGCGAGGGTTGAGGTGGGGACGAGTTGTTAATTTTTAGTTTTCTTCTATTCTCCAGAGCTACAGATAAAAGTGAATTAGCAAACACCAATTAGCCCTTAGTTAACAAGAAATTCTTAAAAATCATAGGGTCAAGGGTACACTAAACTCCGTGCCTTAAAAGGCCTTCACGATGGTCTAATTTACAGTGAGCAGTGTCACACTGCTTATTTACAAGGTACTCAGGAAAGCAGGCTGGGGAGGAGCCCGCTTCACTGCAATTGTTTCTGTGCTTCCGCTATTTCACTATTTGTCTATCTAATAACTACCCCAAACTGGCCAAAAGAGCTTTAAAGTACAAGAAGAAATTTGAAGATGTGTAAGCTGGTAGAGGAATCCATACGTAGCTCTCATCTCTTGCAGATCCATTGTAGGAGAAGCTGAAGTTTCACATTAAAAAGTTGTATATAAAAATGCAGGGTAGTGTGTGCATTTGCCACTGACACTCTCTTCTCCTGGAGGATTGAGCCTCTGACTAAAGCAAATGTTGTGTGAGAAAAGTGACAGTTCTCTGATAAATTTTTTGGTCTTTTCATCAAAACCCTTTCTCTCTCCCAGAACCAAAAGTGAAGACTTCTAGCTGAAAGATGGAAATACTGATTCAGCAATGCCACTGCGGAGCTTCCTGCAAGTCACAGTTCAAGTATCTCATGCCCCTTTCATCTTCAGGCCAGGTGGCCACAGGACTCCTGTGATATATCACACGAGTTTATCATGAGAGTATACTGTGCTGCTTAATGGGAAATGCAATGTAGCCAGAGGAAAACGATCATGAAGCAGTCACTCTACAAAACTATACATAAGTCACTGGGGCACCATTTTTCTGAATTCAAGTTTTCAGGGACAAAAACCATTGTCCAACTGCCATACTCCTAGGCAGTTCTGCCTGCTTGGTGTAACATATCCACTCTACTAAATTCTCTGTGCTTTAAGGGACATATTTCATGGGGAACAGCTTGAGATA
The DNA here is from genome assembly GCF_035582795.1 of Mycteria americana. NCBI lineage: Eukaryota > Metazoa > Chordata > Aves > Ciconiiformes > Ciconiidae > Mycteria > Mycteria americana. The sequence continues at coordinate 58,202,991 of NC_134366.1, forward strand.
GAGAAAGGATCTTAAAAGTAACCAGGATCAAAAAGAAAACACTGCTTGAGATGTAGACTCAGTTACATCTGTGTTGGCAGAAAACTCCATATTCTGTGGTATGGTAAGTAAGGCTGATGCATTATCTGCAGCCCTTGTGTGCAGCCCAAGTCTCCCCATACCTCTGCAGAACAGTTCTGGCTGTAACAGCAGCCGACCTGACAAGAGCTTACATGACCAAACAGAGTGGCAGCAGATCCTGGCTGCAAACCAGTATTAACTACCTTAGACCTAATGAGGTGTGAGGACCTGCTACTCTCAGTCAATGATGTTAATTGGGTAAGAAATATTAATTTGTTAACAAATTTGCATTTGTTAATACTTTTGAAGATTCTTTCCTGCTTGCTGACTCATTTTGTGTGGGTTTATGGACTTGCCTTCTTCAAATTCTCTCCTAATGCACTGATTGTCCTAGCTCCTTTACATTTTCAGCTGCATTTGTGGAGTTTTAGAGCCCGTGTTTCCAAAGCATTGTACCTCCGACCAAGCAACTGATTCTCCTAAAGCATGAAAACTATTAGAAAACATTACAGATCTGCTTTGTGCCATAAGCATTGGAGAATTTAAAGCCTAATCCGTTGCCCTTTGAAGGCAATGAAGGGGAATTCACATTGATTTCAGTGGACTTTTGAGTCTGAACCTAAGTCAGCAGCATGAATTTTTTCATGTTTCTGAATATGCCAGATTGTGTCATTTGCTTATAGACAAACTATTAACATATTTTCTCTCTGGAGATGCTTTAAAATAATTAGAGACATTCAAGGTACACAAACCCTCATTTCTTTAACTTCCTATGGGAAAAGCTTTCATATTTTCCTATGCTCTCATCCAGAAATCTTAAACCATTGGGTTTTTTGTTTCTTTGGTAGGGTTAAAAAGTGTTTTTTCTCTCTTTTGTCATTGTACGTTCACTTTAAATTATAATATGATCTAAAATTTAGGTGTTTCTTAAATCAAATGCCCCACGAGGCTTTATACAATATTTGTACTTGCGTTAACAACCATACTATTAGCAATGTTAGTAGATGACATCAGTAGAAGACTCGTATTACTGAGCTGTGTTTGAAGAAAGAAGAATCCTAACCTTTTTTGTGAATAGCTTATTGTGAGAAATGTGGTCTATTGGCAACTTTAAATACTCAAATACCCAGAATCAGACCCTAAAACAATCAGGAGCAGTTTAAAAATTCAGGAGACAGTTCTAAAATAGTATGATAGAACAATATACCTAGATGAGATTTTAAAAGGAAAAGAAGCAATGGCAAGATTTGTGGTAAAGTTGATAGAGCTGGCAACATCTCTTGTACATGTATTTGTCTGTGCAACAAATTGCAGGTCATTGCTGGCTTCCTTGCAGGCCTGGAATTTGTCCAGCTTGGTTCTCTGGGCTTTAGGGAGCTGATTTTTTTAGGAATTATTTTAGGAAATTGTTGGAAGTGAATTCTGCTGATGATTTTTCTAGAAGTACTTTTTTAATATCTGGTTGTTGATAGTACTACCTGGGCATTCAATCAGCAGCTGAATGCTGGAATCAAGCTGATGTTACTTGATAAATTGAAATAGGTGCTCTTTCATGTTATGCAGCATGCACTTGAATAGGTTGGATATGAACATTTGCAGTGTTATGAAAATAAGCATTGTGTGATTGAAGACAGTCTTAATTGGACTGGTCAAGTGCATTTTCCACCTCTTTCTACAAATAAAATCAAAGGCAGTTCTTCAAATTCTTCACAGAAGAAGGAGCCAGAAACTGAACTGTTAAGGTAGGATGAAGACTGATAGCAGCAGATATAAGAGCAGGTCTTGAAATGGTGGAATTTATCATAGCTCTGTTGGCTTCCATAGCTTTTAAGGATTTATCCTCATGTGAAGAAGACTAGTCCAGTGGTTGTTGGGCTAACCAAGGGCTATCAGAAAATCTGCATGCCACAGATTTCCTGTTTGATGCTGGGCAAGTCCCATTCCCTTCTTTTAAGCTGTCTGTATGTAGTTTGGTACTTTCCAATCAGAAGGACAAACTAGAGATTGCGAGCTGACCTGATAGCAGAGGCCATCTCTGTTTAGACAGATGGAATCCATTGTCTGTCTTGCAGAGCCATTGTGTTGATTTTAAAATGCATGTGTTGCAGCATAGCAGAGAAGTTAAATTGTTTTGCAAAGTGAGGACATTCTATTTTTCCCGTAAAACCAATATGAACAACCGCAGTTTCCCAATCTCCCATTACTGAAGCAGAGAGAAGCCTCCCCAAAGGGCTTGTGAAAGACCTCCACAGATCATTTGGGTATAAACAGATAGTATCTTTGTACCTAGTGGTTGCTTACGTATAAAAACTGAGATCACAAACTTTTAGAGTTTGGCCTTTCTGGCAGTGACTGCAAAAAGTTCAGGAAGTTAATCTCATTTTCTGACTGGGATAGTGACTTTAAGTTTAGGGAGATTAGCCGCAATGTATATTCCCAGGAGGAACTACTGGCAGCACTAGAAGAAGCTGAAAAAAAGATGGTTTTACATCTAAGGTGGAAAAAAGAAAAGAAGAAAGGCAAAGCAAAAGAGAAAAAGAAAATAAAGAGAAGAGACAAAAAAGCAAAAAGAAAAGGAAAAAAGGAAAAGGAAGAGAAGAAAAATGAAAAGAAGGAAGGAAGGAAAAAAACAGGAAAAGAGAAAAGAGAAGAAAAAGAGAAAGAAGAGAAAAGATAAAGGAGGAAGAGAAGAGGAGAAGAGGAGGAGAAGAGAGAAGAGAAGAGAAGAGAAGAGAAGAGAAGAGAAGAGAAGAGAAGAGAGGAGAGGAGAGGAGAGGAGAGGAGAGGAGAGGAGAGGAGAGGAGAGGAGAGGAGAGGAGAGGAGAGGAGAGGAGAGGAGAGGAGAGGAGAGGAGAGGAGAGGAGAGGAGAGGAGAGAAGGTGACAGGCCTTGGAATACTGAGAAAAATTTGTCATATATGTTGCTGTGGTTGATCCTTCTGGTAGCTCTAATAGTGATACATAGCATTAAAGCTGTGGTGAATGATCACAGCCATGGAAAGGCAGAGAGCACTGGCAGTGACCTGGGCTAGCCCAGTGGCGGGATTTCAGTAGGGATGCAGGAAGGCCTTAGGCACTGCATGGTTTAGTCACTGGTGTGTGCCTGGTGGTTACCAGGCGGAGGGGTGAAGTTACACAGGGGAGGACAGACACATGGACAGAGCGTCAAGCAGAGCTACCTCTGCCACCAGGGCAAGGAGGAACCCAGGGAGAACTGACTGCAAACAGAAGCTCTCCAAATCTTGGAAAATATACGCAAATGAGCTAAGCAATCATTCAGGATCAGTTCCCTGATCTGGAGGTATGTGCTGATCACTTGGTTAGAAAAATTCCCTAGAAGGGTGGACGAGAGACTTTGCCTTTTGAAAAACAGAAGGTAACGCTGTGTTCTTTTCCATATTCCTCACCCTGCAAAGTTTCAAACGCAGGGCCTGATCCCATGCCAAGTGGAGCACATGGAATTACTTCCTTTGCCTTTGATACATTCTGGCTCAGCATTTAATTAATAGTCTTGATTTTATAAATAGTTTTTGGTTTTGAACTTTTCACTCCACCTTTCTCAGATAGAAAGATGGGACCCACACTTATCTCATTAATTTCAGATGGTTTGTTTCTGCTTTCAAGGTGTGCACGTGGAGCCCTCTGAACTTCCTGGACACAAATGAACGTGAAATCTGGCCTACGCTTAAAAGTAGGTCTGAATCTGTAACGCCAAAATGTTTTGAAAGTGAATTTCAGTCCGATTACATTTGTAATGCTCATATGCATTCCAGGAAATACTGAAATATTTGACCTCCAAAAGAAGAAATAGCAATGAAAAGTGGATTGAAATCTTGCACGTTCAAATACAGAAGAAATTTAACACTGGCCAAGACTTGCTAAGCCTGTCATTTGAGCCTTGCTGATTAGTTACTGAAATCATTCACCCAGAAAAAAAAAAAAAAAAGATTCCATTTGATTTCAGCTAATACCCAGTTTTGCAATCTGCTCTCAAACTGAAAAATGAATAGAAATTAAATGACCTACACAGTTATGTCAAACCATACAGTTTAAAAGAAACTGTTCAGTTTCCATGCAAACTGCCATGGAACTGCATCAGCTTCTAAAGGAAGAAAAACCAGGAACTCAGGCTGTTGTCCAAACATTAACGTCAGTAACTCATCTTCTGACCCGCCATGCTGAAATCTTATTTTTTCCCATTTAAAGTTCAGAAGAAACTGAAAGTATGTGAAAGAGTATTTGAGCTCAAAAGATACTTATTTTGGACATTACCATCTGACAAATGTCCTTGCTTTTACATCTCCAGGCTACTCTGCCAATGCAAAGGATATTTGCTTCAGAGCAACAGCTGGGTGTGGGTGCCCCAGCCGTGGATTTGCAGCTTGGCTCCTTTAAGAGCAGCCCCAAAACAGAGCATTAAGGCAGCACTGAGGGGTACCAGGGTTGTCCCTGGGACACAGTGGTGTCCTCCAAGGAAGGCAGGGTGGTGTCACTGCAAGGAAGGCAGTGTTGGGCATTGCAGGGGCATGGACACCTGTGCCCCTCAGCACTGTGGCTTAGGAGCCAGCTGGGCTCACAGAGCTTACACCTGGTGAGGAAAGAAGTAGGTCTGCAGGGAGGACTCAGTGTGGGTGTGGGGCTGGGGAACAACGATTTGGGGGACCAGATGAAGGAGGGAGGCCTTATAGGGTATTTGGAAACTGAAAGGTGTTTCAGTCCCTATTTCTGTCTCTTGGAAAGGAAGGGTCCATTGGACTGAAATTCAGTCCAATGCAGCTGAAATGCCTTGTAAAGCTAAACAGGGAGGAAGGGGGGCTGCTACGCTGTGGGGCAGGGCAGCTCCTGCTGGCTGTTAGCCACATGATTTGGGCCACTCTATCATGCCAAATCTGTGAGTGTTAACTGCTCTTTGATTTATTTTACTCCCAAACTTGACAGAAAGCCTGCCTTTGGGAAAGCAAGCCAGCAAAACTGCCAGAGCATTAACAGCACTGCAGGTCTGTAAGTGTAGAAAGACCAAGGTGCAATGATGTGTCTCACCTGAAACTAATGCTCAGAAATTTACGGCAGGTGGTTTGTGAGGGCACAAAAGGGGGTCCCCTGAATTCTCTGCTGTACCTGCTTCATCAAGGATTTCTCTTGGTTGCTCTTCCTCCTTCTGCTCTCTGGTTTATCCAGTTGCTTTGCAATCTCTTTGGGCAAGGACCGCCTGTTTCTGCGTGTTTGGCCAGCATAACAAGGTACTGATTTTGCTTGGATGTTACAGTGATATGAATAAGTAGTGTTTTGTTCATCAACTATAAATTCTGAGAAAACTGGCTATCTTTGTTGTGCTTTTGGACTTTGTCACCAAGAAAGTATCTGATTTCTTCTATCACTATGAGTTTGCACTATGCTCAAAAGACCTGACTCTTCTTTTTTTGCTTTTGTCCCTATTTCATATCCTTAACTCTTAAAACTGCCTTGCGCTTATCCCTTAGATTTCAGACTTTTTTTTTTCCCCCCTTCTGAATGTTTTCTGTTGTTGTCAAAAGAAGAAATGTGATAATTTGGAAGGTTCACAGAAAGCATGTTTTGTGATTATTGTTCTTGTGATCTGTCCAATGTAAACTGCTTTAGAAAAGCTCTGTTCTAGCCACTTTAATTCACTTTTGCAGAATACTGGATTTGCAGTTGGCTAAAGACAAGGGCTTTTCTTTTAATGGGTACTCTGAGAGGAATGCAGTTTAACTGTTCAGTTTCTGTCCTGGCTTTTAGCTCTGCCTAATGGTGCCCAGGGGAGTCCTATGTGGTTAAATTAAGGCTAATCTTCCTTTGCCACCTTTTTATTGTTGATAAGGGGCAAATAGGCTTCTTCGAGTGCGGTGGCCCTTGACACTGTGCTACTAGGGCAGTTTGAGGGTGCCCTATCCAAGGCCAGTTCCTCATCCCTAATATGGTCTAAAATAGTGTCACAGAAATGTGTGCGTCTGCTGCAGCTGTGGAACAACTCTGCTGCCCACGCAGGCCCGAGAGGGAGATTCCCACAGAGCTTCTGCATGCAGTCATGTTGCAAAGCCTGCTCAGTGCTGAACCACAGCCTGGAAGGGCTGGTGATACCTGGGAGCACAGTCTCAACAGGAGATTTAAAGCTATGAAGCTTGGCTTTCTGTGGGTGGAATGACACCCGTTCACACTAGCTGGGAACCCAGCCCGGTTTCATGTTTCTGCTCACTTTGGAGCCCTTTTACTGGGTGTTTACAAGGTTGTTGATGCTTGCAAAGGCAAGGCTAGGTTCCCACAGCTGACTTTCTCTCACTGATCCTGGAGAATTGCTGAACAATCTCTGGGGTGTGTGCCAACTTGATAGGAAAGAATTACCCTGAATCTCTCCCTTTTTGTTTGCTCTGTTGCTGTGGCCTCCTGGCAGCAATCATTCCAGGAATTAACTCTTCTAAAATAACAGGACATTTGTTTTGTCTAATCCTCTAACTTATTTAACTCTTGCCAAATCAGAGCAGAGATGGTGGGGAGCTTAACCAAGTCTAGCTCTTCAAACTGATCGCTCCAGTGATTGGATTTCTGCTTTCCATGTTCTCCACTGGAAACTGCAGAGATCGTGCTCGCTTGGCACTTCACCATGTGTGAGGAACTGAGGAACCAGGCCCACAAAGGGGCCACACAAGGTGCTGATGGGAGTGTGCAACAGAGTGCTTCCATGTAGACAAACGATGAGTAGAGGGCTGTGGCTAATAGTTGGGTACCCATCATGGCAGCACTGACTATTAGGCAGTAACGTCCTGTCCTCCAGTACAGCTTCTCAGGTATCTTCAAAGGCTGTAGACTTAACCTCCCAGTGAAAAACAGCCAGAGGCATGTTGTTTAAGACCATGCTTAGTCCCAAATGCAGTGGAGCCATCAACTGTGGTCTCTCCCACCATCCTTCTTGCTCTGCTGCCATCATTAGAAAACCATCCATCCTTGTCAGCAGGACACTGCTGGTGTAACAGTGATGCTATGGTGAAGATATCCCATCTCCTTTATTAAGGAACATGCATTTCTGCTTTGAAAAGAGGTCCCTGGAAGATTTCTAAAGAGATGCAGCCCTATCATCTAATGGAGTTAAATTGTGACACACTACTCTTCTGAGTTTGTAGATGACAGAATTTTTGCCTGTAAAAGCAATGGATTTTGCCAACAGTTACAGAGGCTGAAAAAAATTCTGCATGCTAAAATAGAGGATTGGTGTTTCCTGATCTTTCTTTGCAAAAGCAGAAGACAGAAATGAATTTTTTTTTTAAAGGCTTCTTAATGCATGTGGTGTAGTTCCCTTTTGAAAAAGAAAATCAGCTAGTGCTTGAAGAAACTAAATCTGTATTTGTGGATTCTGGTGACGCAAAGAAATTCCTTAAACCAAAATTTAATTTCTTGTGGAAAAAGCAGGAGTTGTTTTTAAAACCATTTCTAAACATGATATTTTTCTTCTTTCTCTTGTTTTTCTTTAGAAAATGGATATTCATTTGGATGATGTGACTTGATGCATTTTTTTTTTCTTGTCATATAATGTTATTAAAACATTTTGGTGCATGTAATTAATCTAGTTCTTCAAGATTAATAGCGGATTCCTACTGACTTGAAAATTCTGGAGCGCAGGTTGACATTTAAGCTCTCTTCATTGATTGTATAATAATATATGAATAATTAACCCTCGATTTTTACTCACATGTGGATTCCATATGTCCGTTAATTTTAATTCATTCTTTTTCATGGTATGTGATATGTCAGGTATTCCTTTTATGTAGTGTAGGCTTTAGTATTTCCATTAGTAAAAAGCACTGGTCAAAATTCTGCTCCTGTTGCACAGATAACTGTGACTCACAGCTGTGTTTGGGACTCAAATATATTTTATACTAAACTGTATTTAACTAACATGTCTGTTTATTTCACTGAAGTATTCAGAGTATCTACTTGATTTGTGATTTCTTCTTCTACCATTAGTGTCCTTGGTGCAATATTGTTGAGAACAAAGGTCACTTTTGTGGAACAAGTGGCCTATGTGCTATGATGCTCTGGGCTACAGAATATAAGAGGAAGGTATGAGGTGTACCTAGGCAGTAGATACCTGACCTAGCAAAGCTAGAGAGATCAAGACAACTTTTTGTTTGCATGCGGAGATGTGGTACTTTCAAGAATAAAAAACCATTAAGTGAAAACTTATAGTGCCTAAAGTTGCGGGAGTGCTTGAAGGGTAAGTTGGGTTCTTGCTGGGAACATATAAAAACCTTGTGAATGACTGAATTAATACATGAATGCTATTTCTCTTCTATTTTAATTAAGTAGCACTTAAGCAATGTCGGTACTTGACATTTAGGTCTCGGTTTGTAATAGCATCTGCTGTTAGCTTTGGGAACATCAGAAGTTGTGAGTGCCCATCTTGTAGCTTATGGCCTGATTTATATATATATCTCTCTAAATAAAAAAAAATTAAAAAATGCACATGTGCACACACATATATATTATATATGTATTTTTATTTATATGTTTTTTTCTTAGAAATTTATTTCCATATCTCTAAATATCAGTCGTACCCTAACTGGCCATCCAGAATTATCAGTTGCTCTTAGGAAAATGTGGAGCTGTGGCCCTGTTGCTCACTGTCCATGTGTGCTGGAAACCCCCCCTGTAAGCAGGCCCCACGGTTGCTTGTTCTGTCTCCATTTATGCCAGGTATGTAAGCATAAGCCTCACGTTAAGCGTGTTTAAGAGATCTTGTTGATTACAACGGGAGTACTCCTACAGCTTATAGCTGTGCAAATGTTTACATACCTGGCTCGGTCTGGGCCTATATAAAGATCTGTCTCCTTTTATCTGTGAAGCCTTTTCTGTCTGCTGCTTTGAAATTTCCCATGCTTCACGCTTTCCCCTAGTCGGTGGGAGGCTGCCCAGGTCCTTACTAGGAGAAGTCCTAGCATCGGAGGTTTGAAGACAGCAACTCGCTGGGGATTTAAAGACTGGCTAAAACAACAAGCCATACCTCAAGCAAATGCGTGCACGCTGGTAGCGAGGTTCATGTTGCTGGAGTGGTTTTCACCAGTGTAAAGCCTGTTGGGGTTTTCCAAACTTGTTCTTTGGGTTTGTTCTTTGTCCCTTGTTTCCCTGCTGTCCCAGAGAATAGACTGGCATCGTTACTTAAACACAATAACTATTATCCTACGTAATTTAAAAAGATGAAACAAACTTTGTCTGCATGCATTGTTGCAGTTCACGGAGAAGGCTGGATGTTGGGGCCATGTGTGTCAACACCCCTATTTCCCATGTACGTGCATGTGTGTGAATACGAATATATATAACACATATGTATGCGTGCAAAGATACCATCTTTTTCAAATAGATTTTCTTTCCAGTAGCTAAAATAACAGGAAGGCCATGGAAAGGAATAACTTGCTGGTTGTTCCAGGCGGTGAATGCACTTGCGTTAGTGAAAAATAAGCCTGGCCTTTGGTCAATCAGTCCTTCACTCGCTCTGTTTGCTTGACGATTACATTGTTGCTCTGTAGAAGGAAAAATAACTTACAAAAAGAGTCTTTTCCGGACTCAAAAGATTTATGCTCTGCTTTGTTGATGTTTTGTGCTAGCACTTATGTCAGTCCTGCTCTTAAACTGAGTGTGGTAATGATCCTTTAATACATTTTAAAGTGAATTTTACTAGCTCAGTTCTTTTTTTGTAAGAAGTACATATGTAATAGTTGTACAGGTTTAAAAAAAAAAAATCTTGCTGTTTATGTGCTGTAATAGAATATACAGTCAATGTTTACTTTCTATCAAGCAAATTCTGTGTGTAATAGAACTTTATGGAACCAAGCCTAATTTTAATGACTGTGATATTGCCCATGTCTATGATGAAGGCCCTGATTCTGCTAAGCAGTTGAACATACGCTCACTTTCACTGAATGGCTCTTTAGTACTTGACAGAGTACTGAAATGCTAGAGCTTGTACTCAGTTATTTTATGTCCCAGAACTGGGACATAAAACGTGGAAGTGGCAGGCGTATCCATATTTCCAGAGTGCTCCTCAAAATACAGTGTTGAGAATACATCTATTCTGGAAATGCAGGTCATAGTGGCCTGCAAGCGGTGGTGTGATGGAAAGATTGTCCTGAGGGAACTGCCAGATCAGAGCACACAACCACAGCGGGTAATCAGGCCTCCCAGAGTGCCGTGGTTACTGTTAAAATGTTTACGGCTTTACCTTGTGCTTAATTAATGTTCATGTGGTGTTTGTGGTATTCTCCAAACCCACAGAGCACTACTGAGGTTCAGTAGCACTTGGTTTGCTTAAAGGATTTGTGTCACTGCAGCTATGTCAGCCATCCTAATGGACAGTTTTCCCCTTGTACTGTATGCAGTAACAAGTTTGTGCTTGGAATTTAACTGTGCCTCATCTCATCTTGCTATATTTGGAAAATTATGTTGGGTTCATCGTTAAAGGAATATACGTAGGTATTCCTTTAGAGCAATCCTGATGCTTGCAATGGGAGACAGGCACCATGGGTTTAGTGGTAGGAGGTTGCTGTGGAGGAGCTACCTTTGAGGTGTTACAAATGCTTGTAGCAAACAAGGGCAAGCCAGCTTCACTGGGAGCTTTGAATAATGCTAATGCTTGGAATAAGCCTGGGGTTGCATGTGGATTGAGCTGATGGAGAACCGCAAGTTAGCGGGAACATTGCATCAGTGAACCTGCAGTGACAGTTTCAGTTTCTCTCAAGGGATGACACCAAACCTGTTGGTAGACAGCTACAGCAAGACGTGACAGGTCTGAGTTTAAAAAAAAAAAATAAAAAAAAATTGCAGCTGCACTACAGGTATCCTATGTGACCTTAAGCAAGCTTCTTGGTCATTCCATGGCTTGGGTCTGTATTACTAGAAGCAAGAAAAATATCTCCTATATCTCTTCTGTTTATATGGCAAATAATTCGGGATAGAACGCTCTCACTATACCGCCGTGCAGCACATAACACAGGGGAGTCTTAAGCAACTAATATAAATAAGAGATGTTCTTCTTCCAGCTCAAGGGATAACAAAACCTCTAGAAATCTAGCTTGTTTAAATGAAGCTAAACAGATTGGATTTGGTATGATAACTATTGGTGTGGCAACTATCTGTCACTACTGCTGCTCAAGCACAGTCTTTTATCTGTGTGGAAAAACATAAAAATAAAGGGTTATTTGGAGTATTGTACAAAGCCTTAGACAGCAGCAGCCATACCCGTTGCCAGTCTGTTCGGCCTTCTTCCCCTTGCATCTGCTATGGGACAAAACGCACCAGGGAATTGAGCCCACTTACAGTAAATCAGACATCCTGGGAACCCCTGGCACCTCCCTTCCTTTCCTGCCTTTGGCTTGCTCCCTGTTAACGTTTCTTCCTATTGAGAAAAGGAACAACAATATTGTTTTATGAACTGTTATCAGACATGTACACTTACTTTAAAGGCATGGACAATTTTTACTGAGCCTGTATTTATCATCTAAGTGCATTTAGTTTCTTTATCAGAATGCCTTTTAAAAACAAAAGATGTCATAATAACAAAATATGACTTGGAAACTTTCTATAAAAATCCTGATCATAGAACCATAGAATAGAATGCATAGAATGATTTGTGTTAGTAGGGACCTTTAAAGATTGTCTAGTCCAACCCCCTTGTAATGAGCAGGGACACCTTCAACTAGATCAGATTGCTCAGACCGGTCCAACCTGACCTTTGTTTCCAGGGATGGGGCATCTACAACCTCTCTGGGCAGCCTGTTCCAGGGTTTCACCACCCTCATCATTAAAAAAGTTTCTTCCTTGTATCTAGTTTGAATCTACCCTCTTTTAGTTTAAAACCATTACCCCTTGTCCTGTTGATACAGGCCCTCCTAAAAAGTCTGTCCCCATCTTTCTTATAAGCCCCCTTTAAGTATTGAAAGGCTGCAATAAGGTCTCCCTAGAGCCTTCTCTTCTCCAGGCTGAACAACCCCAACTCTCTCAGCCTTTCCTCATAGGAGAGATGTTCTGTCCCTCTGATCACTTTTGTGGCCCTCCTCTAGACCTGCTGCAACAGGTCCATGCGTTTCATGTGCTGAGGACTCCAGATCTGGATGCAGTACTCCAGGTGGGATCCCACCAGAGTGGAGTAGAGTAGCAGAATTGCCTCCCTTGACCTGCTGGCCATGCTTCTTTTGATGCAGCCCAGGATATGGTTGGCTTTCTGGGCTGTGAGCGCATATTGTCAGCTTACGTCCAGCTTTTAATCCACTAGTACCCTGAAGTCCTCCTCTGCAGGGCTGCTCTCAATCCCTTCATCCCCCAGCCTGTATGGATACCAGGGGTTGTCCCAACCCAAGTACAGGACCTTGCACTTGGCCTTGTGGAACTTCATGAAGTTCACATGGGCCCACTTCTTGAGCTTGCCCAGGTCCCTCTGAATGGCATCCCATCCCTCAAGCATGTCAACCGCACCACTCAGCTTGGTGTCATCATCTTAAAGGAGAAGTTTTACCCAACAGGTGGCCATAATTTAAAGTAGCCATAATACAATGTATCTAATATTTGGGACCTGGATTCAGATTCTGCTCATCTCAGTGGAGGTACCCAGAAGTTGAGTGCTAGATGATGCAGCTGAAAACATCTCTAACCTTCCTGGAAGTTTGACCCTTGTTAGTGCTGCTTAACCAATTATACCCTTGGTGCTGCAAAAACTCCACATCCTGTGACACTGATCTGTCCCATGGCTATCTTTTTGAGAGGAGATCATGATTTGGTAGAGGAGCAAGAAGTCTGGAAAGAAGTTTAGTGATCCTCAGTAAGATACAGTGGAACAAGTCCCAGAGATCAGATTAGCTCAGAATCTGAACCTTCTTCAGCAAGCACATTAAAATACTTCAGTAGCATTTTTTTCTCTCAACCAAATTTTTATAAAACTTGGTTGAGTAGCAGTAGCAACTGTTGGTTTAGAATTGGGGCTTGTTGTTTTTAGGGGGTTTGGGGGAGGAGGAGGGTTTCCCTCAAGATGAGAAGTAAGAGCTAAAGAACCGCATGAATCCCATGGAGGCCTTTTACTTTCACAATCTAATCAAGGAAGGATGAGGCATATACTCAGACACGTGACAATACGAGACCCTAAAATTGATGGCTAATCTTTTATTTTTACTGACCCTAAGGAGATATAAAAACAAGTAACTGTCTCTCCCAGATGGAAATTTGCACTTCAAGCCATGGGGGTAGGCATGTTGCAAGTTCCTTTTCCATGAGGTTTCAGTTTCAGGAATAAAGACTCTGCAAGAGATTCTCAGACTTTATTTATGTGCTTAAGAAGAAGGATGAATGAAGAAAAAAGATATCGTTGTATAAATTTTAAATTCTTCCATCTCACAACTTTAATCCTTTGTCATGATTTTGTGGAAATGGCTCATGCCGGAATGTTGAGTTTCCCAGGTTTTAGGAATATTTATTTAAAGGCCCTTTGGAAGGGAACTGAGCGTTCAGATCCGAAGGTGTCTTTGAAATATCCATTCCTTGATCTTTTCTAGGATGTTTCAACTCTCGATGTAGATGACTGCCAAATATTTACATTGTGCTAGAGAGCATCTTCAAAGAAACTTCAGCTGCTGCTGGGACAATATAAAGAGACATTGATGTGACTCCACTAACATTTCCCCAAATTTACCGAAAGCCAAAAAAAAAAAAAACCCCCAAACCCTGAAACAACACCCGTACCAACCCTCCAAAAAGCTACAGGGAGCTTTAAATGAAAAGGAGAACCTGTAAGTTTGATATGCTGACTGTTTCTGGGAGAAGTTCTTATAATGAAGATCATCTCTGGTTCAAGAGTGTGAGTTCCGATTTCATCCAAATCTGGGATTTTAACCTTTTTATTTCACTGAGAAGTAAGAGTGGAAGCTCACCACATTTTTTTCATTACTAACAGAATAAATATTCTCAGAACTAGTAAGGAAGTTGAGTTATTCGACCTGAAAGGACCCAAATTGGATTTTTTTTTAAGATAATTTTTTTAATCCTCTTTTATCACTTCAAACATATTGTGTCATTCAATTTAATTGTAACGTTTGTGTTCACTATATTTGAAAAAATACATGTAGACGAACAGTTGTATGTAATCACTAAGAGCACATAAAATGTGCGAAACAGTAGTATTTTAGTGTTCATATTATACTTATGACATGGGGAAGATGGCTGCTACCCTCAGTGTCCAACCTGTGTGCAGCAGTTCTGTGTGCTGTGAGTGAGTGTTGTTACAAGAGCCACCAGCATTGTCTTTTCACTGATAATTTGTTGCTGCTGTTTCTGTTGGTCGCTGCTCTCGTAGGTGCTGTGTTCATGTGTATCAGGGGGACTTGAGCAACTTTCCAGTGCTGTGGAAATGTGAAGTTCCTGATAATGTAGCGCTGCAATTGTCATCCTACTTGAATGGATGGGTGAATCTAGGACTTGAACTTCAAGATGGACTCTGTCCATCATATATTGCTGGTGACTTGGTGATGCAGCAGAAAACTCTTTGGATTTCTCGTGTAATGGTTTCATGTGTCTTTCTTTTAAGAATAAAAAAATGAGAAAGTTATATGTTTACACAACTCAATGACACATAGGTAAAACACTAAAGGAATGTTGTAATTGAAAGTTAGATTTCAAAGAGGTCCAAGCATGCTAAGGTAAGAAAGACACAACCAAGGCCCAAATGATGCTTTTAGTTCTACCTTAACTTGATATATCAATATCTGTGCCTTTATAATATCTATAAATATCTGTTCTGCAGGCCACTGACTGTGCTTTTGGTATTGTAAATTTGGGAATGTGAGCAAGTGAGTGGAAATCCATGTTTCTGAGCCATTTAAATGTGAGAAAGCTTTCTAAATATTAAGGAGGAAAAGATGTGTTTTACTTTGAGGAAGTGACCTGTATATGTGAGTGAGGATGGTGGGATGCTTGTACAGGAAATTCAATGGGAAGACAAGGGAGGATTTTTAACCTGTAAGCCCAATCCAGCTCCAGCTGGTGGTATGGTATCACTTTTTTAGGATAATGTGAGGATTGCACCATTCATGAAAGGGAAGGTGCTTCAGAAGGACTTAGAGGTCCTTCTCTTAAATCTGTGCCTGGTGAAAGGCAAGGACAATGGGGGCTGTGCTGTGCCTGTGTCTATGTGCACCTATGGAAAACTCAGAGTTTGTATGCTGCAGAAGCTACAATGCATAAACTGCTCCCAGGGTAGGTGCCAAGGCAGCGCGCATGTGTTGAAATGGAGAAAAGAAAAAATGGACCACAGAGTAGGCAGATTGCATCAAGTAATGCTGATAGCTATTAACTTACAGTGCCTCACTATTGCTTCTTGTTATGTTACCCCATCTACTCTTACCTGTTTACCTCGTCTATCTTCTCAGAGCCATAGGCTGTAAAATGGGTAGGTAGCAGCTGTCCTGATGTCAGCTAATGCCTTGTTAGCTAATGCGTACTGTTGCGTTAAGAGTTATTGTCGCGTAGGAGTCTGAGGAGTGGCTGGGGGGGGGGAACCCTCCCATGGAGTCACGAGGTTCAGACAGGACCCCCTTGCTTTCTAAACTCCTTCTCAGAGAGGAGTCTAGGTGCGGCTAAGTCCAGTCTTGGTCTCAGACTTGGTTCTAAGGACTGTATTATGCAGCCATTCATCAGAGTTAAGGCGACAGCTTTAATTTAAACGCGCTGCACCCCCAGTCTAGTCGTGTTGCATGAACTATCATGGCCACACTTAAAGAGCCTGGTCGTGGTCAATAACTACCACAGCTACATTAATAAAGAGTGCAGTTTATTAGAGCAACAGATACACAGATTCTTTGCATTACCAGTGATAAATTTACTGTCTGCAAAGCACGTGCAAATACCAAGAGTATGAGTGACACTGCTGGCTATAAACACGTTAAAGATGATAAAGGAACTCTAGAGAGATTTTTAAGTTTCCTGGCGAGGCTCTTGGAATAACCAAGTGTTCAACTCTTACCCAAAGGCGTCCTGATGGGGGGGAAGAGAGGTCCAGCCCGTCAACTGATCCCGGAGGTCAGAGTGGTACGCAATGGTGTCTTCCCTAACATTCTCTTTCTCTTAAGCCATTTTATACTATCTTTCGCCTTTTGGGTGGAGCTTGAGTGACTCTAGTCATACATACCTTTGTTTAGGATTGGTGTAAAGTTTTCTTGCTTCGCTTTTGAAGGTATAGGCTAGGAAAAATTCAAAGCGCAAGCTCAGTGAGGGGTGGTCGCACCTTGGAGGCGGGTAGCTTTTGGGATGGAGGTGTGTTTTGGTATTATAATGATGTTATAATGAGCAAAGTTCATCACAGGACAGCATTTTGTCAGAAACATGACAGACTGTTGGCCCAGGATAGCAGATGTGCAGCTTACTGGTCACACACAAAATACCTTTGAGTTCCCATTTAATTGCAGAGCCTGCAATTAAATGGGACAATTAATTGGAGTCACTCAATGGAGTCACATCAATGTCTCTTTATATTGTCCCACACTGCTCCGCCCTCTGAACAGTACCTTCTTAGAGTCAGTACACCAAGCTCCCCTGGCATCACCGACGTCTAAGGTTACAGGCCTAGGGAACTTCCATGGAATGGCCTTGCATGTCAGCCGCGTTCCACCCGGGAATCTTTTTCAATGCTGTACCCTACCTAAAAGTGTGAATATAAGTTTAATTTCTAAGTCACCTCCAGCAATTATCCCACATATACCATGGTGAGCTCCTTAAAGAGCGTCCTTGGTCACCACCATAGGGAAAACAACAGTAAAAAGAAACATCTAGAGGATGCTATTAATACATTTGTACTCTTAACACATGTTCTGTAAAGGTTAGTGGCTGAGGATGCTTGAGGAAATATTTATTCAGGCTAAATGCTCATCGCATGCTTAAGAGCTCTAGCATGTGGGCAGCTACACTTAATTTGGCACTGAGAGATTGCCTGCTTGGGCACTGGCTTCAGGATGGCTTCTGGGGAGGGCAAAACTAAAACTGAGAGCAAGACTAAGTGCTGCAGGGTCTTGAGGAGCAACGGGGCACGGGGAGGAGAGAGGGGTGTGCCCATCGGTAGCGCTCAGGTTTGTCTGCTGCCGTAGTGCTGCATGTGTGTACATGTTGCCCGCTGCTGCCGCTGCTCCGCTCCTATTGCATGGCTGTCACAGCCGGTTAGAGCAACACAAACAGCATGCTGCCTACTGCTGTGCAATTTTTATTTTGTTTGACTGATTTTTATTCTGGCACACAGCAGCTGAGAGCAGAAGGAAGTGCCTGTATCTCAGCTGCGGTTTGAAGAGAAGCACGCTGGAAGGCTGGGCAGCACTAGCACAGCATTTGAAATGTCGATGCGACGACAAAAGGTTGGTTAGCCTCCAGCACAGAGGCTGTGCTCCCCCCGTGCAGGTGGCAGCAGTAGAGGGGGAAGACAGTAAGCCGAACTAGTTCCTGTCTAAATCTGTGGATGTGGATGGATGAATCGGGGCTAATATCTGCAGGCAACTTGACATTTCTCTGATTTCAAAACAAAAGCAGATGCCCGGACACAAAGCCGCTTCCAATTAGGGCTGGGGTGGGGGTTGAGTGGGAGAAAAGATCAGCCTTTGGTGGAGCCTCTCACTTTCTAGTCTCTTAATGGTCAGTGTTTGCCTTAAAAAAAAATGAGACGTTGCACACACAGAAGTGAGAATCCCTCTCCAACCTGTTAGTAAATTGCAGTGCTGAGGATTGGAAAGACCCTCTTAACTTCATGCTTAACTAACTGTGCCACTTCTATGTGTGGCTGAGTCCTGGACTAAAACTTCAAGGTTAACTCTGTCCATCCTATTCTAGCTAGTGACGTGGTGACGATGGGACAGCGGTAAAACTGCAGAGAAGCCAAATAATGTCAGGCAAGGCACTGGTACCATTGTACAAGACACTAGAAACCTTAATTTATAATATTGCATACTTTTTTAAAATAACTGTGTTAAAGTTGAATTAAAGTTAGAACACATGTAAAGTCTATGGAAAGTCTGGTGGGGATATTAAAAGATTGGAAAGCCTATCTTATGGGAAGGGACTACAAGAGATTGGCTTGTTTAGTTTAGCAAAATAGAGTTGAGAGAGGATTTGACAGCACTCTATAAATATATCCAGGGCTAAATGCCAGGGAGGGGAAAAAGCTATTTAAACCCAAGAGCAATATTTGCATAAGAACAAGTGGGCATAAACTTGGCCCTGAATAGGCTTAAACTGGAAATCAGATGGTTTATACCCCTCCGTATAGTGAGGTCCTGAAACTGCCTTTCAGTAGGAGCAACAGGGGCAAAAAGTACTTTTTGTGGACGATGAGAGGGACTATGCTATACAATGCCTGTGCCTGCAGAGACCCAGGCTTCGTGGCTGCACAGCTTCGTTCTTGCCCTGCGTTCTTAACCATGTGCATTGGAACAGGGGTGTTGTGTTTTAACCCCAGCTGGCAACTGAGCACCACACAGCCACTTGCTCACTCCCTCTCCAGTGGGATGGGGGAGAGAATCGGAAGACTAAAAGTGAGAGAACTCGAGGGTTGAGATAAAGACAGTTTAATAGGTAAAGCAAAAGCTGTGTGTGCAAGCAAAGCAAAACAAGGAATTCATTCGCTCCTTCCCGTCGGCAGGCAGGCGTTCAGCCATCTCCAGGAAAGCAGGGCTCCATCACGCGTAACAGTTACTTGGGAAGACAAAATGGCATCACTCCAAACATCTCCCTCTTCCTTCTTCCCCCAGCTGTATATGCTGAGCATGATGCCATATGGTATGGGATATCCCTTTGGTCAGTTGGGGTCAGCTGTCCTGGCTGTGTCCCCCCCCAGCTTCTTGTGCACCCCCAGCCTACTCGCTGGTGGGGTGGTGTGAGAAGCAGAAAAGGCCTTGACTCCGTGTAAGCACTGCTCAGCAGGAACGAAAACATCCCTTTATTATCAATGCTGTTATCAGCACAAATGTAAAACATAGCCCCATACTAGCTCCTGTGAAGAAAATTAACTCTACCCCAGCCAAAACCAGCACAAGAGTTGACAGGCATGGCCTGCCACTGGTGATGGTCTCCTGCCATGAGAACTACCTTCTCCTGCTGAAAATGAAAGCACTGGTGTTAAATTACAGCTATATCAATAATGTCCTTTAATGGTCCGGGGAAGTTTCCAGCACCCCTTGTGCCTGTGCGTGTAACTCTTGACACCAAAATACCTGCTGATATGTCTGGGGCTTTCATACCAATAAGGTTCCTCCTCTAAGGAAGGCATGCGGGATTAGGCTTTTAATCATGTAGCCCCAAGGAAGAAAAGTATCTTCCCTGACTGGAAATGGCAGCAGTATCTCAAAAATGACAGTACACAGAAGAAGGACTTTTTCATAACTTTAAATGATTTTTTTTTTTCTTCTGCTGCTAAAAATTCATATGACCTTTAAATTTCATACTCATAATTAAACATTTCCTTCCATACTGCAGCTAGAATACCACTATGGTATACATTTGACAGGTAAAGGAACTGAAACGCAGAGGATTTGTGGATTTGGAGGCTGGCATGACGATCCCAGGATGCCAGTCTTCTGGTTTTCAACTGTACGGTCTGTCTGTTGCACCATTCATCCCCTTGAGTGACAGCACCCACGAAACTTAACTGTGTTTCTGTTTTTTGTCCACTATTTTCTGTTACTTATTTTTTTTCTGAATCTTTGGCCTTCTGAGCTGAAACTTTCCAGGCTTGCTCCTTTATTTATCAATGATATTTTAGGAACTCCTCTCTTCCCTAAAACTTAAAGTAAATGCATGCAAACTTGGTGGTGGACCTTTCTATTGCAGAAAGAACAGAAGAGAAAAAGCTGAAGCAGGCACAGAAATAGCCTCCTGGGAAGCAGACTAACATGTAGTACTTTTAGTAGCTTTGATCTGAGTCAGCTGTAACTTGCTGAAATTTGTACTCTCTGTGCACAAAGGTACTTTCTGTACTGAGAGTTAAACTGGCAAAATGCATAGCTAAAGACAACCTTAAAAAAGATTACAGTGGTACCCAGTCAGCGGTGTGTCAATTATAGTAATTTTCCCTGGATTTTGATTGCTTTTCCTTGCACCTTACATATTCTTTTGACGTAGGATAGGGAATGTGTCTTGCCTTCATGTTGTCCATGGGGTGCTACTGTTTTGTGCCATGGATGGACTGCGGTAAGGAAAAGGTAGGTGTGTGACATTTCTACTCATACTCTGGAAAACACTTCCCTGACAGAGTAAAAAACATTTCTGGTACTGACCTCCATCATTAACCTCGCTTTTCATGCCTTCCCCCCCACAGCTTGGTGTTAAGGAAAAGGGAAGCTGGAGCCAAATATCATGTGCTTGACTTGCTTCTTAGGAGACTGGGATGAAGGCTTTTTTATGTATAGAGGATTTTCCCTAAATTTAGTCTTGGAAGGTTTTAAGTCTTCACATATTGGGCTGAATTCCAGTGATGTTTTAATTGAGAAGAAAATTAAGTAAGTTTCTTTCAACATGTTTTAAATGAAAATTCTTACTTCGGAAATGCAGAATTCCTTCAACATTTCTGAAAAATAGTTTCTGATACTTTGTTTAAAACAAGACTGTTTAAAAACAAACAAAAAAACCCCTGGCATACACCTTTGAAATAACCAATACAGTTAAAAAAAAAACCCAAACAATCCAAGCAAAATGAAATTACATTTGGGAGGAGGGGTGTCAAACTAATTTGGGAGTTGGTATCAACCTTTTTTTTTAAGGTAAGAAAGTCTATGATTTGCCCACCACTACTGCTTGATGACTTCAGCTTCTCTCATTCAGAGCAAGCTATTTTCCTTCTTGGGACTGTAAATAATGTAAAAATACTTCCATCCATGCATTTACGCTACAGCTGTCACTGTGCTTTCTTGGCAGCATCACATTAAGTCATTTTAGCTGTACTGTATTTGGGGGGGGGGGGGGGGGGGGGAGTTTGTTTATGATTTTAGGATAAAATTGTTTTGGCTTATACGTTCTTTCTTTCCAGGAAAAAAAGCCACAGAACCTTTCTGATGTTTAAAGACTCGGAAAGCTGTATCTTGGGAGGATACAAACATATCTAATACCCTTTTCCATAGTGCCTGTATCTGTTTTGCAGCACCTAAATCCTTACAGAAATCTGCCTCCATGTGTTTTTTTTCCTATATAAGAAAAGAAAATGAAATGAGATAAATTACAGATTAGCAGATGGCAAATACTTAGCAGCCTATTGGAAATAATGTTTTTTGGTATTAGTCCAGTTCCAGGCGGATGGCTGTCCTCATCCCAAAACCTGCTATAACAAATTGCTAAGAAAGCTGAATACTGAATCATTTACCACCTACTTTGGGAAGTTGTTCCTGATGTCAGGGATAAGGTAAATTTTGGAGGGGTAGTCTGGGGATGCCCACACCTTCATTAACCATGTTTTCCCTTTCTGTAAATAAACAGAAGCCTGCCGTCTCCAGGGCTGTCAATGTAGCACCCCTCACAAGCCTTAAAATTCATCTTAAATAAAAATAAAAAGCTACTATGTAGGCACAACAAAATTTACTATAAACGGGTCTTAAGTACATAATTACATGATAGACCCAAATGGCTCCAAAAGAGTTGCTCCAGGCTATTGTGTAAGCAATACTCCTTTGAGAAATGTATAAATACATGTAATTCAGTACATAATACACATGTTAAAAAACTACCTAATTACATATTTTCCCAGGAGAATGAAAAGGCTCCAAAAGAGCTACTCCAGCCTCTCCAGTACACAATGTGTGTTTTATAACCTTTCATGAATCTCTTCCATTCTTTTTCCTTTAGGAGGGGAAAAAAAACAGTAAGGAAATTAAATACAAAACACCTACTGTACATTTAATTTAGAGGACAAAACGCAATGTTGAAATAACATTAAGGGTGTGACGCAAACCAAGGAAAGCCAGGAAATTGAGTGTAAAGGCTGTTACTCCATCCTTAACTCACGTCACTCCTATAATGTTGCAGGCCACTGCTCTGTAATGGCAGATTTTAAATGTCATCACTTAAAGCAGGATTGTGGCCTATTTACACTTACAGGTATTTACATGGTCTTATACTGCTGGAATACCTGAGTGCTGCTCATGTATTTATTTATACACAGGAATACGCACACATATTTTTAGGAGTATATGCGTACATTTTTTTAAACCATCTTCTGTCTTTCCTAGTGCTGAAATTAATGTGGCTTTTTAATTTGCCTGAGAATAGGTTCACATGAATCAATGTGATGAAGGGAAAGGAATAAGTAAGTTTTCCTTTCAGCTCTGATGGTGGCGAGATCTGTGGTTGCTCTGGGGCATTTTTGAGGCAGCTGAGGGGATCTGCCCTGAAGTCTGGATCCAGGTCTGGAGGAAATCCTGCTGCCCAGATTTACAAGCCCCTGTTACTGGCTGGTGGTTTTGTTAGTCCAGGGAATTGGGGTGTCTTGGAGAGAGAGACCCCTTCTCAAGTGGCTGATGCTGAGCCCTATGGGGATGGTGAGGGTCCACTATGTGGGTGCTGAGCTGCACGCTGCCTCAACGAAGAGGCAGTCTAGTGAGCGGAGTGATGGTCCGATGTGTTCATAGCAACCTGTGTTACTAAGCAGATTATTATAAATAGTGTTTTCCTTTGCGTTTTCTGTTAGATCAAAATGTAATTTGTGCCTTCTCTTTTGCACCATTCCCTGAAAACAAAATAGTACATACAATTTTTATCAGTAGAAGGTCATGCTACATGCAAGTACATTTTGTTGTATCATATATTAATTTCACCACAGAGCCCAATAGAATATGCTGCCATTTACTTCTTCTGTGGTGGGTTTTGTGAATACTGTTTGGAAAAATCACACTGTGGGATAGCTATGTTTATCCCAAACGCTGGCCCAGGCAGAGCAACAGGATTACAGAATACAGATCAGTTTTCCATTCTTATTAAAATGGTCAGGTGTTTTTTTTTTTTAATATTTTATTTTATTAGATAGATAGGTTTTCTTCACTGGAGTGAACCCAAGGCCTTTCAAAAAAACTTTTTTTTTTTTCCACAAAGAGCAAGACAGTAGTCTCCTGCTGTAGATGTACCAAAGATGGTACCAGGGTGTACCTGGTACAAATGGTACAAAGATGTACCAGGGTGTTCACCTGGGATGCAGGAGACCCAACAAGTTTTTGATTAGCAAAGCAGAAGGGTTCCCACAGGAGAAACCCGGAGAGTCTCACCTGAGAATAGGCAGGTGGGCAGAATAACTGCCTGGCATGTGAAGCCTATCAGTGCATCTCTGGTCTGAAGGAAGCAAACATAGCTTAGGCCAGGTCCCCGGTGTCCTCACAAGGTGCTGTTTGGGGACTCTGTAGTGTTAGCTTCTGGTCAAAACCAGGAAGATTTCTGCTGAATCCAAAGCTGCTGCTTGTGTGTTCTTGTTGATTCAGCAAATCAGTATGGTTTAATGAAAACCTGTTTTATCCAAATACTCCCAGTCAGCTCTACCCTTTTCTCGGGTTTTATACTGCTAATTGTTTTACTATGTTAAGTGTCATACATAATGAATAGTTACAAAGAACCTGATCTCTCAGGTTCCTGGTTTTTTAGGAAAAACTAAAAAGTTTCTTAGGTATATTTTTTTTCATAGTGGATCTGACAATGGGACTGCCTTTGTTCATGACATCTTATTCCTTTGGGTGACAAGACAAAGTAGTTAAAAAGGGCATTTTAACTCTTAGGGGTCACAAAATTGGATGGGCTCTGAGGGGGAGCAGCTGTATTAGAAAGGCAAAACAAAGCGAGGTGAAAGAAGATAAAAATAAAAAAAAACCCTACAGAGCGTACTTTTTACACTGGTGTGGCAATCTCAATCTGAAACTGGATTTAACAGTGTTTTCCAGCTGAGTGGTGCTGTTGGTCATTAGCAGCCTTTAGAATTGGAGGTGCCTCTTATATCTAAACAGACCCAGAGCATTAACTAGCTTGGTATGTGCTTAATAGCAGTACAGATGGCAGAGGGGGAATGACAGATAATGTCTCCCCCACTTTCCCTGATGGATATCCAGTGTTTTCATATTGGGTGGTTTTGTTTGATTTGGCACACGGCAGGCTTTCAGGTTAGAGGAGCACTGGCTTGCTGTTAGCACTGGGACTGCTGGTCTTGTACGTGGTCACCTGAAAATGTTTGCATCTGAAGCAGGAGGCTGGAGCGTGGCGATGGGGACTGCTTAATGCAGTGTAGCACAGCAGGGGCATGCATTAATGGGGAACTTGCACACCGGAGTGCAAGAGAGAGAAAAGGAGAGAGTCCCACATGAAAACAGTGACCTAGCGTGGGCAGCAGATAAGTTGGTGTTGGGTAACTGTGGGTGAATTACTGGGTGCTGGCTACCCTGCAGTATCCCCCTGTGTATGGTCTTAACCTGCAATACCCTTAACCATTAGGTACTGAATAGGCCCTTGAGTTGCCTGACGTCCGCTGCTGCTGATGGGCAGGGTGAAAGTGTCCAGTGTGGCCTTCCCAGTTCAGGTCTTGTTCCTAATGTGAGGTTTTCTGGTTTGGCATTGAAATGGAGCTGGCTTCAGGTTCTCAGTATGCATATTTTTAAATCTGGATCTAAGCATTGGAAGAGCCTGGATCCAAGATACTTACTCTGACACATATTTCACTTGAACCAGCAAGGGAATGTTAAAGTCTGTAACCACCTATAGCAAACACACTGGGTGATTTTTCAGCTTTGGGCTTTGCCTGGCTCTAATTTTAATAATAAATGTATGTGCAACTGAAAGCTAGACACTATGCTGACATCAGGCAATTTATACTTACAGGATTTTACCTTCATTTCTATAGCAACAGCTTAGGATGCAGCAAACAAAATTATGAATTGGATTCTGGTTTCAGTTCTGCCTATAGAGCCCCAGAATATCCCCATTCATTGGCGCCAGCACTGTTACTCAGTTGATAGAGTGGCTAACTGAAGCCTTCATCTGACCTTCCTGACTTCTTTTAAGAGGCAATAAAGGAAAAGGAGCACTGTGAGGAAAAAGCAACTGGAATTTAGACCTGAAATTATACTAGGGAGAATAGAAGATTAGTTGTTTAGGGAGATAAGCACATCAATAGGTTGCTGTTGGGCGAGTTGGTGTCTAAATTTGTAGCACACTGGTTAATCCTTGATTGTTGCTCGTGCGCCTACTCTTTTTGCACCAAAAATTTTAAGTATATTGCTATTCAGTAAAAAGTGCAGACAGCATTGCAGGGCTCTGTAGGACAGATGAAATTAATAAATGGATAAGCAGGAATAATATCTACCTTGCCCTATCTAAAGTTATTCTGCCTTTTAGGGTTAAATCAAAAACCTCCGACCCCCCTGACTTCTAAGACAGAAGACAGGACTGTATATGCAATCAGGAATGTATCTGTTGAATACCAGAGTGCTATTTTTACACTCAGAATAAAGCTGCACTTGCAAAGATCATGTTTTGCTTGTAGGGCTGGTAACAGAATTTGGCAGGACTGCCTTCTGAAGTAAATGCTCGAGTTTTGTTGAACTCAAGGAGAGGAAGGATGGTTAAATGGTTGGGGCACCGGCCTCGGGCAGGGATGTCAGAGGTTCAGGCCACCAAACACCCACCCAACTCCCTGCGCGATGGTCCTTGCATCACTTCAACTCCCTCACTGTGAAATAGGATTAAGAGCATGGAGGACAAATGCATCTGAGGCGCTTGGCCCGTGAGGGGAGCCACACAAGTACTGTGGATAAGCTGGAGTACTACAGGCTGAAAAATGCATATGAACGTGTCCTCGGAGGCAGGGTCTGTCTGGAGCAAAGAGAACAAGACTGAGAACATGCAGAAGAAGAGTGTCTCCCTGTGCGGTGCCTGTTAAGGTCAAGTCATGACAGGCAGACTGCCAGTGCATGCAGTTGTCATTATGCTAGGGAAGTACATGAGATGGATTGCTTCAGATGTTATTATAGACCATATAATAGCACTGGTAGCTTCTGCTGCCCCTCTTGTCAAATGGCTTGCTCTCTTTGAGAGAAAAACCTGATTCATCCCTTATGGGACTTGAGTGGCTTAGAGAGCAACGTGGAAAGTGACTTTAGCCAAGTCACTTTTACGTAAATAATCATGGCTGCAAAATCATTACTAAGTGTGATTTGGGACCACCAGGTTTCTTTGTCTCAGTGTTACAGGCACAAGAGAACAAGTTTATTTTCTAAAAATAAGGTGCTGTCTGCATTTTTAGGTTTTAATTTTATTTTGCATCTTGCCCTCAAACTTTCTTCGCAGTTCTTCAGCCGTCCCTCTTGCTGGCCCACTTTCATATCACAGTTTAGTTAACAATGCTAGAAGCTTAGAGAACTCACTACCCAAACTCACCCATTTTTAAGATGCTGACGAGTAGCTATAAAAGGGCAGGATCCTTGAAATTGTCCTGTGATAGGGGTCTGGCTGGGTTGAGCCACCTCTAAAATATCAACTCTGTCCTGTGCAAATGTTTGTTCTCTGTCAGCCCATCCAAATGTCCTCTCCACAACTTTATCTTTCTTCCTGGATTATCACCACCCTTTAATTTTGTCTACAAGAGCTAGAAGTTAAAAGAAAACAGAAGGGTTAATTCTACCCAGCTTGTGTTTGCCCTGTTCCTGCTCATCTGCCATGCCTGGGTCCCTGCAGAGGACTCCTCTCCAGGCTACCCTGGTGTGAACCAGCAGGGGAATGGGCCGCATCCTCACCTGGAATAGGGTAGTGGTGCTGCATTCGTGTCGGTAACTGTAGTGGAGCAGCACCACTCTTTCAGCTAGAGATTGAGTCCTCTCCAGCACAACAGGATTCATGTGTGTCCTTGAATTCAACTGCGTTTTAGCCTTGCTGAGTAAATTTTGCTTTGTAAAGTGAGAGCACTAATCCTTTCTGTGATAAGAGGAATTTCAGAACCGTCCTACCCTGCACATACTCCTGAGTGAATGTGATATTGTGTACGAGATCATACCAAAACTCAGAAGTTTACCACGAGTGTTTACTGTGACTTAATTCCCCATTAGTTCTAGTCATGCAATGGCTATTTTTTTGTCCCTTTAAAAACATTCTTCCTCCTGACTGCATTCCAAGGTAGGTGTGAGATAACTCACTAAATCACCATTTAATTTATAACTTTGTCAGTCATTCAGTGAGTCATGACTTTATTATTGCAAGAATGCAACCCACAAACAGATTCCCCCCCCCCCCCCAAGCTTCAGTTAGTTTGGTCCCAAAGAAAGCTTTGGTGCCACGTTGCCCAACAGATGCTTACAGACCATGTTTCCACCCAGGGCTTCTGCTGATGAGCTCTATGCCTGATTTTTTTTTTTTTTTTCCCCCCTTCCCCCTCTTGTTTCATCTTCCCCTTTCCCCTTTGTGTAGAAGTAGCTTCTCTGAGTATTTTTGTGTGTGCTGGTGCTTGCAGCCCAAGCTTGCAGGGGCACCTTGGAATTGAAGTGTCTCAAACCTACCCCTGAGCTGTGCTATTGCTTTCAACCGTTGTTTATGCAGTAGTCAAGAGAGACAAATGGCATGAGCGCTATCAGTGAGAGCACACTAGAAATTGCTACCTCCTCCTCTCTTCCTCCAGTCAAAAACAACAGTATTTGTAACCAGAGACAGCCTTATGCAACACACAAACATCTCAAGTATGGTAAATGATTTCCAATTGTTCCATGTGTCTAAGTGATTCCTGGTCCCCCACTTCTGATATCTTTTGCAATTTTTATTAAAACAATTGCTTATTCCTATTCTATTAGTGTCTGGATGTTTTGTGTGAACAGTGCCTAGCACACTGCAGATGTTTTCTCTATCCTGAAAACTTTGCAGCCTCATTAACTATTTAAAAATAAGAATACATGCTAAAATTAGGGATGGAATATATGAAAAAATCCCAAACAGGAAAGAAATGTATTTGTTCTATGCATTACCAATCAGCAAAACTGTGGGGTGTTGCACCGCAACAGATTTCTGATGTTCGGTATCTTCTGACTAGTGAAAATCTTCTAAAGAGAAGCTCCTCTTCCATTTGGAGCTTTGTTGAGCAAGTACAAATCATGCCTTTACAGTGTCATTCTTTAAGACGACAGATGAACTTCAGTCTGTCTTGAAGACCTCAGAGCATCTGTGGACAGTTAGATCACTTTACAGGCTAAGGTCCAGAGCCAGGTTTTTCAAAGGTAATTTTGAAGTCCTTGTTTTGGTCCTGTATCTGAGGCACCTGGATTTTGAGGTAAGCATGTATTTAAGCATCTATTTTGGGATGGATCTTCTCACCTCCCTGTTTAGGATTTAAAAAAACCACCCAAGCAAGAAGCAACTACTCCTGCTATTAATTTTTAAAATCTTAGATCATATTTGAATGCTCCTATTCTTAATTGAAATTAGGTGCATATTAACACAATGTCTTCCTCCTTATT
The DNA here is from genome assembly GCF_035582795.1 of Mycteria americana. NCBI lineage: Eukaryota > Metazoa > Chordata > Aves > Ciconiiformes > Ciconiidae > Mycteria > Mycteria americana. The sequence goes on from NC_134366.1 coordinate 58,231,525, forward strand.
TTTCATCATATCCCCTGTATTTCTTTTTTTCTTTTCCCTGCATTGATCACTTTAGTCTAGAAAAGGTCTCTAGGAAAACTATTAAGAATAGGCTTTTTAAACTTTCAATATAAGGTAGTTTCTTGAAGAATTGTTTATTTACTTGTTCAGCTGACTGGGTTGCTAGGGCTTCTCTTCTAAAACCTGAATTGGTTTTGAATAAATCCTGACGCTTTACACCACAGATGTGATGGCAGTATCACTGTGACACGTTTCAGGATCATGTGCTAAGCTCTGTATTTTACTGCTTGTGGTTAACCCCATTGTTCCATGTGCAGAGTAGTTAACTCATGAATCTTTCTGTCATAGGCCACGTGCCTGTCAAAGTTTGGGCTTCAGATGTGTTGCTTAGGATATTGGAAGGAAAATGGCAGTGGGTCACTATGGAAAGGCAGGGAAAATAAAAGCCTATTGAGTGCATGGGTACTGTGGTACCTGGAGCTGGTGTGCGTGGAATGGAGGGAGCAAAGACTGGGACGTGGGACGTCTGGCTCTGGGAGTATGAATGTTAGAGGTATAAGAAAATTTTCAGCCTATACTTACAAGGTGAACAAAATAGACTGCACACAAATGTATAAAAGAAAGCTGTCTGACTGTTGAGAAGTCTCATTTTGCAAACCTTTGTCTGTCGTGCGAGAAAGTACTGTTTATGACGTTATTCTGCCAAAAAAATTCTTCAAGCAAAAGTTTGCATGGGAGAGTCTGTAAAGCAGAGGAAGGAAAATCTTCAGGACCAGGATTATGCTTTATGGCCCAAATAGGTGTCAGTGATGGATTCCCCAGGCTGCCTCATTGATAAGATACTGAAAAGCCAGGGCATTTTGTGCAGTAATATCAACATGATGAGTGAAAACGCATCACCAAGCCTGCAGATTCTGAAATGAGAAAATGCCAAAAGAAACACACAGATTTTATTTCCTCAGCTGTTATCATGAGAGATCACAATCCTGTTGAGCAGGAAAGCAATGCTGCTTTCTAAAACAAGCCACAGATTAAGTGATCAGAGACAAGATTTTTTTTTTCTTTTTCTTTCTCCCTGTTTTTTAAAGTGACTAGTTGACCCTTGGTGCTATACACTTTTGGGTTTTCTAATGAGATGCACATCCACTGGGTCTGATTTTTTTTCAGAAGTTGTTGAGCACTTCCACCCCCTCCACCAAAGCCATACCTCGGGTTGTGTAAAAGGAACAGAAGGCCTATAGGGATTTCCTCTGAAGTTAATACACAAACAGCAGTCGGAAGGCTCCAGCTCTTAAAAGTATAGAGAACCTTAAATAGATGGGCTGGGATAACTGGGAGGGAAAGAGAGACATCTGTTGAGTTGCTGAAAAGACATATGCTCCTAGCACTTCCTTTGTCATGCATTTTGGAAATCTTTTCTCTCTGAGTTTATTGCTAATATTTAATTTAAAACCAGATTTGGATTGTTGACAAAATTATAACTTGTAAACGGACACCTTCCCCCCCCCCCTCCCTTCCCGGTCTAATCTGAGCAGCGCTTGCTCTCCCATTTCCTCCTCCTGCTGGTCCCAGCTCGTGCACCCTGGGTCGTACTGGAGACAAGGGGGACCTTACCCTGGCTTTGGCTTTACGTGGAAGGGCAAGGCTGGCAGGAGAGCAGGGTTTTGCAAGTTGGTAACGCCTCACTCCTCCTGTCACCCTCCAGGGTAGTAATCAAGTTTATATCAGATGGAAAACGTGACTCTATTTGTGTGTGTGTTTGTGTACGAGCACTTAATGACATTTCAAGGCATCCGACAAAAGCCTAATTCCTTGGATTGGTTTCGTCAAATAATAAAATGACTTGACATAAGTATAATTGAAAGCAGATGTGGAAATATGGAATTTTAGCAGTCATTCTGCCTCCCCGCCCCCCTTTTCTCTTAGTTCTCAGTTGATGCCAGAAATATTTTCATTTTTGTTTCCTACTTCCTCTCTGCAGAACAAAGCCTGGGAGGATGAGTTCTGGGGCAGGGAACCAAAGGGTATTCATTTCGCATTTTCATGTCTCCTTGTAAAATTTCCACCTTTTCTGACTTCATTTTCCATTATGAAGGAGAGTTTTGTGTGCTTCCCCTCCTCTCCCCCGATTCCGAACGCATCCGCTAGATGAACTCTGTTATATAATCATTCCTGTCCACGATGGCTGTTTACTGCTATTGCTTGAATCTGAAATTGTAGGTTATGCGCTGGGCTCGGCCAAGCAAGCAGCCTACATTATGTTTTTGCCTTCCCTGCTTGGCTGGATTGAGTAAGTGTTGGATGGAAAAAATTGTAAAGATGCAGAAAAGAAACTGTAAAGTTTGCACGTATGCAAACACAACTGTAGGCAAAAGGTGGAAGGGTTCTTTCCCAGAGTTTTACACTATAAAATACATAGTCTTTACGGCTGCTCTTTAGCCTGAAAGGAATAGGATAAAAGCATCAGTGATGATAGCAAACTTATTATCGGCCACTTAAATGGCAGCGATGACTTCATCAGTGGAACAGCCCTTCCCAATATGTCAAACCAGTGTGAGTGGAAAAATTAAAGGCTCAGAGCCACAACAATGACAGTTTAAAATCAGTATTGATTTTCTTGAATCTTCAGCCATGCCAGCATCACGGTATCACTGCTCACACTGTTTTGGAAAGAAACGAGACTTCTAAAAACTATTATCTGTTTTAATTTCATCATCTCTTGAAAAAGAGGGTTGTGTGCTTCAGGAGAGTCAGGTACTCAGTTTCCATTTCAGTGGGATTCAAGCATAATATCCTGTCAAAATCCCAACCTGGAGCTTTAACTGAGGTCTTTTAGCCTCAAGATGTTTGTATCTGTCTATCTCCCCTGTGACTTTGGAGCCTTTTGACCATTGAGGAAAAAAAAAATATAACTGAGCAGGCTGGAAGTCTCTATGGTGCCATAAGTTACATGCAAATAGGTGGTCAGTTAATGGAAGAAGGAAGAGAGATGCATTACTGCCAGTACTAACGTAGAGGCTGCCAGCGCACAAGATGTTGCTATCTGAACTTATCCTTTCTTAGAATCCAAAGTCAGCCCCACGTGAGCCTCCAGTCCTTCAGAAATGAGGGTTCATGCTTTCAGCTGTCCATGAGACTGACAGTTTCTTCCTTCAAAGCTGAGGTGGCTGGGCTATGTATGAAGAGGACTCAAGTCTGATTTTTGTATTCTGCACACTAGTTTTATGGTTTCTTCACCTGGGGCATGGTGGACCTGGTTTCCAAGAGCACTGAGACCACAGAGCTCCAACTGCAGGCACCAGTAACTTCAAGTGTCTTTAGAAATCACAGTCTCCATTAATAAGCTGCGTTAGTAGTACAATGCCCAGTTTAAAAGCAGCAGATAATGTCTAAGGCATCTATTAATTACTGGTAAGATCCTCATTTTAATTGTGCAAGGTGAAATACACAGGTTGAAGTGCTTGAAAAGTAATCTGAGTGCAGGAAAGCAGCTGAATGTATTTAGAGTTTACAAAAAAGAGATGGGGGGTGGGATGGTCTGCAGAGGAGGGTTGGTGAAGTGAGCCAAAATAGGAATTGCCGGGAATGTGTCAGGAGGATAATCTAGCAAAGACAGTTCAGCAGAGGTGTTAGTCCTGCAGAAAAGTGACTAAGAGGAGAGTGTAAGATAAAGCAGCCTGCTGCTTTAGTGTACACCTGCACCCTGATAGACATACCTACCACTCCCAAAAGCATGCTTCTATTTCATGCAGGACTGCACCATGGTGGGAAAAATCTCGTATTAGACCAAACATATTGAAAGCATTCTAGCCCATCTTTTGCTGTCCTGTGAATCTTAGGGCTCCTCCAGGCTGCTAGACAACCTGAAATAAGAATGCTGAGGGAGGCGTCAGGCTTTCTTCATGTTGGACAGATGTTGTGGTAGGCTTATTGAGTTTACCCAGGCTAGCATGCTCCTCCTTGCAATGCACTGCATAGCCGGAGTGATTGGTTTGTGCTAGAGAGGTAGTGTAGGCTCCACAGAGAGCTGAAATCAAGAGTGCTTGGTATGTGTAATCTGGTGCTTAGTTTAGTATACTTATTTCAAGAAAGGAGATCTTTTAATGAACATTCTGAATATCTTAGAGCATAATGCTATATTAAATGATCACTGTTTTTTAATTAGTAATAGTAACTTCTTAGAAGGTAGAAATCAAAATTCCTGAGCTACTGACTTTATTGCTGTCTATTCAGGTAAGTTTCATATTGTCCTTTCCAATACCAGTGGTGCTAAAGAGGCAGATCTCACATTTCTTCAGGATACTGTAACAGGATGTGTAAATACTTATAAAGCTAACAATTATGCTTACCTGTATAACCACAGTGCCTCTTGGGGTTGGCCTAGAAAGACAAAAGTTTAAAGCCCGTGTTTCTGATTCATCTGCCAAGTATGCCAGTAAAACCATCCATTTGTTGTGAAACTCTGTTGGTTGCATGGTTCAGCTTGTAGATGCAATTTCTTCATCTGTGCACACACTTGCCAGATTTGAGTGGACAAAACAGAAGCTTGCTCAGTATTTATGGAAAGTTCATCTGTATGTTTTCTCTTTTGCCATGATCAAATTGTCAAGATTGTCAGTCAGCTTTTCACATGTACACACCGTTCTAGGGTTTGAAAACATAATCAGTGGGGACACGTAGTCATCAGCTCCATCAGGTTGCTTGTTTTCTGTAGTCTTCTGCGTAGCGTAGACCTTAGGTAAGTTTCCTTCAATGCATCTGTTAAACATGTAAAAGTCAAGTATGTGACCATGTATCTACAGTGGGCTAATTCAGTCTCCCAGACTAAATTTGTAATGACAAGCTGAATGTTGTCTCCTGCTAGGAGGTCAAATGCTATTGGCCACAAATATCCTTGGTTTGTCTTTGCTGAAGGTGGTAAACTTATGGCTGAGAAGAAACTTATCCCATTGTTGAAAGAACTCTGCAAAGTCAAAACTCTCTGGATCAGGACCCAAGGCTAAGTGCATTTTAGCTGGAGTCACAGTGGGGAAAAAACGCAATGAACTTAAGCGCTAGGTAGGCCTTCATATGATGCTCACTTTTTTTTTCCTAAATAACATGAAAGTATAATTGTGTTCCAAAACTATTAACACTGGCCCTTGCTTCCAACATTTGACTATCAAGTCCCCCAAGCTGTCATTTTTTACCTGAAGTTTGAAGGAAGCTTTCAGAACTCCTTACAGTATGTATTTGTATTATTTCCATTTGTACCTCCAGGTCCGGAGGCTTCCAACCCAGAGACACTCTTCTCCGCTAATCCTCCCTGGTGGGAGGGACGCTTTATGTGTACCTCCTTCTTCTCACTTCCCTTCTCCAGCTTTCTTCATCTCCATTGCACCAGGATCACTAATCATGTTTCCATAAAGAGTTTCATACTGTGAGTATTCATTCTGCTACCTATGTCCCACAGCCTCCATCTTCCTGTGAAGGCCTGCATTTGTGTACCTCACCTTCCACTTCCTTCCTCCCACTATTTGGGAATTTGTTAGACATTTGTTGGAGGACAGCATAACAAGCTCTGTTGGAAAGATGGGATGGAAAGAGATGAGGGAGCGATGCTGTTATTTCAGAAAGTGTTAATGAATGTTGTCAGCCAAACCTTTGACCTAAGAGGGAGTGGTGAAGGCACAAAGCAGATGACGAAGGCTCTTTGTGTTCCCCATTGCTGTTGTGCTCGTTTTCCTTGGCTGTGAGCATCTGGAATAGTCTCTAACATTTTTAATTGAGCAAATGCAGCATTCCCAAGCCATCATGTGACAGACAAACAGACAAACCTACAAAGAAATGCCATGAAATTGAGCGTGTGGGTTCACAAGCTCAGTCGATTATTCACAACTAGAAAAATAAGGTTACATAAATGGTCAAGATTTTTTGAGAGTGACTAATTGTTTTGGATGTCTTATTCTTTGGATGATCCATTAAAAATACCTTAAAAGGACTTGTGCTTCAGCTTACGGGTTCCTGTAACCTGCTGAAAATTGAGGGTCCTTACAGATGTTTCATGGTGGACACCAAGAAAACCCAGGGGTTATCAAAATCAGTTTTCACCTGAAAGTGTTAGCCATAAAGTTATGCATAGGGGCATTGTTTTCTGGCTTATATCTGTGAATCTTCCTCACATGTTTGTATACAGACTCTACAAATACATGTTAACAGTATGTTTTATAAGTTATGTTTTAGGTGGAAGCACTTTTCTAGGAGCAGACACAGTTGTAATGGTCTGAAAGATTGGGAAGGGAGACCTCGGAAGAGTTCATCTGTTAGGTCTTGAATGTTGAGCTGTTTACTAACCACCCACAAAGTATTTTGAGAGGGAATGGGGCATTGCAGCATTGCTCTGCGGCATTGCTGGTGTCTGAAGCATGGGAAAAGAACATATAAAAATGTCCGAATAAACTGGAAAAGCTTAGTGGTAGCAGGTCCTAGTAGGCCTTTTTAGCGTTGCTATAGAATGGGAGTTGCCTGAGGTAGGCAGGAGTTTGGTGGGCACAGCCACAAGCTGGTCACTGCAGCACCCTGGGATGAGCCTGGAGAAAAGCAGCCAAAAGGTCACACAATCTAGCTAAACAGTCCTGGTGGGTGGCAGTCTGAAATAATTCCTGAGCTATTAATTAGGAAGATGCTTCTTCCAGGTTCCGGCCGAAGTCATAAGAAATGCCAAGGCAAGGAGCCAAAAGATCAAAAGGACACTAAATATTTTTTTTAAGCCATTCTGTGGAGAGAGGGAGGAGAGAGCCATCCGGGGCCAGTTCACACAGGACATGCTGACAGGGCTTGGCTTTGCTTTAGGATGTGAAGACGCAGAGTCTGCCTAGCCCTGCTCTCCTTGGTTTTCACATAAAGACAACTGTAGGTTCTTTTATCTTAGCTTTATCTTTTGTCTTAACTTCTCTTATAAAAATTTTGTGCTGATAGTAACTTTTTCTCCCAGTGTTAGGGTTGCACAGTATCTTGGTTTGAAAAGGCTGTGTAATTACCTGTGTTAACCATTGGTTACAAGCCCTTGAGGAGTATTGCAAGAGTTGATTCTGGGCAAATTTCCTAGTTAAGCGTAAGCAAGCCCATCACATTGTAGCTTGAGACTTGCCTTTAATGACACGTGAAATACTGAGTTAATCCAAGAAAAGACAAAGCGGTGATGCCGGGTGCTAAAGAACAGGGGAGAAGATGTACATCACTAATATGGAGACAAGGGACAGGTCAAATTCCATGTTTCGTAAAACAAGTAGTTCATGAATAGCACCACCCACAGAGTCTTGTTTCCCACAGACTTTTTTCTAAAAGACTACTCCTCTTGCTCCTCTCATTTCCACGAGTCTCCTGTTGTATCCTCCGATGTATGGTAAGGGTATAGGCTGCAACCTTTCCCACGTTGGCTCTGCGTGCCAATTTTCACTCACCCCGCACCTACCATTCTGTCAGATTTGGCTGAAAAAGAACAGGAAATTTGAAATTTGTTGGGGAGAAGCTGATATGAGAAAATGACTGGTTGACAGTGTGATATCTTAAATCCTTATTTCCAAGGGAATTTGGCTGAACTGGGTAAATTTGGGGAACTGAAAGCCGCATGGAATTGATTTTTGCAGGAAGAGCCTGGTAGGAAGGACACCAAAACATTTAAACTTGCTTTGTGTCCCATGGATTCCATTTTTTTTTTTTTCTTCCCCACTGCAAAATGCAAGATAGGACTTGAACATGGAAGTAGAAGTTGGTCACTTCTTACAGTGAAAAAGAAAGCCAGAGTTTTGCAACCCAAACAGGAAACATGATGGTAGGTCCTGATTGTATAAAATCTTTCTTCTTCTGCCATTCCTCCTGTGGTTGCGCAAGGGAAACCCCCTTTTTAGTGGAATGTTTTGGTGGGGTCCAGATTGAGATTCCAGTGGGGACTCTGTTGCAATCTTAAACTTGGAGCAGCTGCTGTCCCTCCTTAATGACGTCAGTGACATTATTTTGATAAAAAAGAGCAAGTTCTCACAACTTTGGTGGAACTCATAAAGTCATTTAATGCAAAAATAATTTTTTTCTTTAAATGCCATATTTTTTTTAAATGTCATCACACTTTTTTCAAATGTCATTGCAGAAAGGAGAGGTTAGAACAATAGATTTGTAGTATACCACACCTGAAATTTTTGTGCCTATTTCTGATCGTATATGCATTTATATACATATTTAAGAAAATAACCTTTTTAAAAAAATTATTATTGAAAGGTCCATTATCTCCTTTTTGGGTTTTCTCTCACTTTAAGTAGGAAACAGAGAAAAAGGCATACCTACCAATTATTTCATGACATTTCTGCTACTGAAAATGCCCTTACCTAACATCTGGAAGGAACTGGAGTGTTTACACTTTTCAAAACCACCTGAAGGCCTTGGGAGTGCATGTCATCTTGTAAATCTGATTCAGATAAATGAAATTTGAGCTTCTAAATGACTCTGAGATTTGGAAAATACAACTGTTTAATACTTATGACAGTTAATTGATAATAGATTCATATAATGAACCAAATCATGGTATTAGCTTTCAGTAAATGTAAACTTTTATTCAAATTCAAACAAGTGAGAAGAGTTGTCCCACTACAGTAACCAAACATGTTTAACATTCCCACAGAACTTACTAGAATTGCACATGTAAGTGAAGGTGATTATGCACGTAATGCAGGATCTGTAAAACAGCAGAAGTGAAACGTCGCAGTATCAAGCCATTTATTCTTTTCATTAATTGATAGATGTGAAACTAGTCCTCTTCACATGAAATCACATTTTCATCGATTTACCCCTAGCCCCCACCAAAAATATCCTAAAATTCATAAATTTGTCAATTTAATATAATCATCCTTTTCTCCACATCATTAAAACCATCTTTGGTGTTTGATCCAGCCATTATTTTATGCTTTATAACTCTAAGCAACAAATCTAAGTTCTGCTCCAGTGATTTCCTTCTGAATGTGATGCTTAGCTGATAATATTTCATTTAGAAATTAATCGTATTCTCCTATTGTTGAAGCTTTTATAAAAATGAAATTTGTCAAAATCAAAGACAGGTGTACGCCCTTTACTGAGCTGAGGGAGAGCATGTTATTCATTTTCCATTCTCCATACACATACTGCTTTATAAGATGGCTGAGTGTGAGAAAGTTATAACATCACTCTGCAAAACGATAAAATTTGGCACGATACAGGGATTCTGTAGTTCCTGAGATAGTGAAGAGGAGCAGCCCTTCCTTTTCCACTACTCAAACTCCTGAGGGCTGCACATTTATAACATATTAAAAAAAACAGTTCCCTCCCACAGCAATAACAAATTGCAGAGTGTCTACCAAAGCTTAAAGGACAGCCCTCAAAAAGTGACAAGGAAAAGAAAACACATTCAGAATCATTCTGTTTCACAGGTGTGGACTTAAGCACATGTTGCCTGTAGTTTCCAGGCACATGTACGGTAGCTTGTTATAAAGCTTAAACTTGATCCTTATTGACAGCCATAAGACTGAAAAATATGTTGGGGCAGGATGTAAATCCATACAAATAGTGGAGATACAGCAATGGGGGAAAAAAAAGAAATCTTCCCACAGCAGCAGTGAGGAAGAAATACGTATTTTGAACTGAAAGGTTAACCTTGAGGATAAGCTCATTACTTCATGGTGCTGTCACATGAGGCACTGTCACAAATGAGTGCCAACCTGTAATCACTTGGTGATAGATACTATGCGGCCTTTGTGGAAGCTGCAAATCTAGGTTGCAGAATGAGTAAAGGTCTGCCAAAGATGGGCTGGATAGTGGTGACAACCCAGTGCAAATCCCACACCAAGCACACACTTTTGACCTAAGGGAAGATTAGCATTCACAAAGAGGTGTAATACAACCTGGAGAGTGCAGGTGGCTCCTGAAAATTTGTATTCCCCTGCACCAGGGCAGACTGTAAGCTTCCAGTAATCTTTAATTTGCCTTGAATTGCACGATTACACAAGCTGGGGATCAGTGTGGTACAGGGGTTTTCTTGTGATGCTGTTTCTTCTCCAATCTAAGACCGTCATAAATGTCTCGGGTTGGATAATGGATTACAAGGTCAGATCTCCGCCACCAAGATTCATAACGTGTGGCTTGCCCTGCCATGGATTCCTCACCTGCATGGGTTTTGGAACAACAAAATCACTCCACAGGGTCTATTTCCACAGTTAGGGGCAACTGTGTAATTGTTCCTTGGGTTGTCTTCCTCTGCCTGGCATGGAGGAGGCAGTATTCCTGGTGCTAGGGAAGATTAAGTCACGTTACTATGTGATTTTTAGCGGAGTGACCGATGTAGGTGCATCAGAGACCAGACTTTGGTATGCTGTGTGCAGACTTTGCTGCCAAAGCAGTCCCAACTCATCTGAATGCTCCTTAGAGGCTGGGCTCTCGGTGTGGGCTGGGCTGTCCCCTTCCACCGTGGGGGAAGGAGAGCCAGCCCAAGATAAAGGCCAGATCACAGGGCCACCTCTCCCACTTGTTTGTAGCTGAGTTTTGCACTATACTCTCTCAGATATAAAAAGGGGAAGAAAACCTGAATATTTCGGGGTGGGGGGTGGGGAGTTATTTCCTTGGCACCGCTTCTATCTTTTCCTCTCAACTGCATTTTCAACATCTGCTTGCTGGATCTGATTGCGAATACACACTGGATGCCTCATTATGGGTAGACTGTAATCTCTCTGTACATAAATTAATCTTTTTACCAGTCTGGCTTTGCTGTCAGCTTGTTACGTTGGTGGCCTTTGAGACTTTATTGCACTCTCTGTTGATGAAAGAGAGAAAGTTTTGCATTAGAGATTATAACCTCCAGAGCCAGGAGGAGCGACAGAGTATCCTTAAACAAGCTAATACAAAGTCTTTCAGGAGAGATGAATAGAAGAGCAGGTGAACCGGAGCCTTGTCTATCCCAGAGTGTGGTGGCAGTGAGCAGTGTGTAGTTTGAAGAGAAGATAAGGAGAATGCAGTGTTCCCATTATATCCCTCTAGCTTTTGGCAAATTTTAGGAATGAGCTGAAGAATGTTCCCGAACCATTGTGTTTAATAGCTAATGACTTTTGGTTAAAGAAATCTGATCCTCCCTTTGGTCAGTAATATGTACTGAATAATGTCTTCATATCCCTGCCAGCCAAGTTTTCCATGAATCTTTGAAGGTCTGTGGAAATTCATCGGGTTCATTTTTCAGTTTCTTGTTATTCAGATCAGCAGAGCCGCTCCAGCTGAGGCCATCTAAGGATCTGACCTTTGGATTCATGTCTGCGCTAGTGTGCTTTCTGCCGCTGCTATGCTAGCATTTTGCCACTGTCTTCACTGCAAATAGTTGAGTAACGGGATGATCTGTGTAACTGGTGAAGAGTCTGTCTGACTGGCAAAATTCAAAGAAGTAGGAAGGGAAGGCTGTTTCTTCTTTCTACATGGCCTTTCGGATTGAAAAGGCTTTTCATTAGTTCTTAGGTGTGTATACATATGTCTGTATATTTGAGGAATAATTTTCCAAAATTTTATGGTCTCATAAACACGCTGGGTTTCATCTTTTAAAAGCATGGCCCTGGTACATGATAGGAAAAAAGAGCTTTTGTTCTGAACGAGTTTTCTCCGTCATAAACCATGCATTTAGCTACTGAACTTGCCCACATTTTGTTACTGTTTTCCCTCCAAGTATACAGTACAGTGTCAGATTAGACATTCTACAGTGTATTACAAGTCTTCCTTTTAGTTTCACATAAACAAAACTGATAAATATTGTCAATCAGAGTTACTATTTTTTAACTGCATATGGTGAAGTTGTGGTCATGAGCAGTGTAAGCCTAGGCAGCTTTTGTAGCTCCCTTTGCTGACACTAAAGGTTTTGTAATTTTCTTTTTAATTTCTTTGGACTATAAATAGAAGAAATGTACTGCAATGCTTTATTCCTGATGACAGAATATACAACAGTCCATATGCCTGAATTTTGGCTCAGTATCGGCCAGATAGATGTTTGTAGTTTTTTCATGTGCTATTGATGATTCAAGGGTTAGATAAATTTACTGTAGTGGGAGGTATTGGCAGAAGTAATACTTGTATAAACATGATCCTTTTAGTTATAAAATAAAAACTACCACTAAATCACTTCACTCCCAGTTGCACACATCCAGAAGTTCTTTCTCATTCCCTGGGACAAGGTTTGGTAAGTCCCTTCTGGTCATGAGTTGCTTTCAGAGGATGATTTAAACTGTAGATAATTCTGTTGTATTCTGCTAGGAGATGGGTTGGCAAACCAAGTCAAACACAGTACATGTGCATCCTGGTTCTCAGTGTCAAGGAGTGTAATGGAGAGGCATTTCAATGATGTTTGCTTTGGTTTCATACATTAAGGTGGTAAATAGGCTACTTGTTAGTAGCTGGTATGTTGTGTCTGTCCATGTGCGTCCATGCAGAGTTGATAAACCCATATGTAATAGTTGTCTGTTACGGACACTGAGACTGCTGATTCATTTCCAGATGCAGTTTCCTGCCTGGGAGCTTCTATGCAGTGCAATGCAAAAAATCTTAATTTTAATCTTTTTTGGTTGTTTGTTTTTAATCCAGTTGCTCACTCGTTTGGAAACTTCCTTCTATCAGTTGTGCCTAAGTGCATTACTATAGTATCACGTTTTTATGGCAGGGACAGAATTATTGTTTTATGCAGCATTTGTTAGTGGCCCCCAAATTTGGATCCAACTTGAACATGAAATGAAAGATAAATAGTGCCTTTTGCTAGCTGGGAATGACCTTGTAGGTCACTTGTTGGATTTTCTGACACACAGTGAGTGCTTGACTTGTACCTTCTTTTGTCATACCATGAAAACCTTTGTTAGGCCCACATGGTAAGGATTCCTCATAAAAGAGAAATGTTCAGTTGGCCATTTAAATCAGTTTTAAGTTTGTGCTGGTTTGACAAAAGTAATAGATTTGGGGGTCTGGAATATGGGATCTCGTATATTTTGGTGTGCTCATGATATGTAAACACTAAACTTCTAACATGGTTTGTTTGTTTGTTTTTTCTCTGCATTTTAGAAACAAGGAAACTAAGGTGCGAAAGATTTCAGGTCCTTCCCCCTCCTCCCCTCAAATTTTGCTGTCCAAAATTTCAGGGGAGCTGAGTATTTGGAGCTCTGACAAAACTCAGTTAAAGCTTATTACCTCTTAAAAGCAGTCTGTACTTACTTGAGCTCCTAAATACAGAGCTAGAAGCAAAATTTTAAGAGCTATTTAAAAATGTGTACACCTAAATACGACTTTGTATTATAGGTGTTTATGAAGAACATGCAGTCGATGTTTGTGTGGGTACTTGCATATATACCTATGTATATGTGTGTCTATATATGTATCCATATATACACATGCATGTACAGTATCTGAGATATAACATGAAGACATACAAAATACGAGAAAATAGCGATGCTTTGATTGAATTCAGGCTACGTTTTTATGGCTTTCTGCTAGGAAGGAGAAAATACCATTAGTGGTGTCCTGGGAACATACTTGCTACTTTCTTCAAGAGATCTTTATCAAGCATCAAATGATTCAACACATCTGGAGGTCCAACAGTCACAGGACACATCAGAAAATTTCAATATCGAGGTTATGGTTCTTTGGGGTGCTGGCTACTGTCATCCAAAGCAGCGATCCCAAAGAGTCAGCAAGAATTACTTGGCATTTCACAGCACGGGGTGTTCTATTCATGTTGGCTAGGTGATTATATGTGGGGAAAAGTTTGAGTCGAAAGTCATTATTTTATTGGATTGACTTCAATAAGTATTATACAATTACGCACACAGGCTTTCTCTGTGTGACTCAGGAGTGTGGTTTTTCTAACTATGAAATGTGGTGTTATCTACAGCCCAGAAAGGCTTTGTTTGACAGCTCTGGTAATCCCTTATGAACATCACCAGATTACAATTTTGATTTTGCTCTTTAATTTTTTTTTTTTCCCCACATCTGGCCACGCATTCATATATACCATGTATGTATACACAGTCAAACTGTTCGATTTTTAGTGCCGTGACTTACAAAAGATGACTTCGGGAAGAAACTGTAAGCAAAGATTATTTGGAGAAGCAGTGGATGGCACTGTTGGATTATAATTATAAGGCAATAAAGCATGCAAATTATAAATTACAATATTTTTTTGGAAAATACATAAGCTACATTATACACTCCTCAAAAGGTACGAATTGAGGTTATGCCTCGGTGGAATGTGACGTTCAGATGGGCGCTGTTGCTCTATGGTATATTATAAAAACCATTGGGGTCAGCTGAACAGAGGACATCAGTTTGGGTTCTAGCATTTTGTGGTGTTTCCCTCGTACCAGAACTGCTGCTTATAAAGGACATTTTTTGCATCGAGGGGTCCAGCTGCTAGGAGGGAAGAAGGGATGGTGGCAGCGTGGAGCTGTGCTGGGATGCTGGAGCAGGGCTGCTGCTTCAGCCTCTTCAGGCAGGCTTGCGTTTGCTGTCAGAAGTTGAGAGGTCCCGGAGGGCACCAGCAGCCTGCAAACATTTCATGTAAAAATGGGGGCATCTGTTCCCATGCAGTGCAAAGGCCTACGCGCACCTTGAATCACGCTCGTCTTGACCTATGCTAAGAAAAGCATAAATTTTGACATAATTTGGGGCTGATCACGTGTACGGAGGTGAATTTTACCCTGCCTTAATATTCTTCCCTTGGGATACTTGTTGTTCTTGGCTTTCCTTGGTATGGGCTGTGAAGGGACATTTGTTACATGGTGGACCTGGCTTTTCCCCTGTTTTGTAAACACTTATTTCCTTTTTCACCACACTGCTTCCATGGATAGATTTGTTAGAGGTGCAAATTACAAGGAACAAACATTTTCAAGTGCTTGTTCTACTGCAACAATCAAAATAATTCCCATTATTTATTAGTGACCACAACCAAATTAAAAAACATCAACAGCAAAAATAGGTGAACTTGCGTTAAAGCACAATCTGGTGAAAAAGCTCCAATTCTTTCTTTGCAGTCAGGCAGATGTTATGGGGCTTTTTCCCCAGGTTTTTCCCAGTAGCGGGCTCCTCCCTCACAGCTTGTGCTCGGTCGTGCTCCTACACAATATGTTGTGTCAGTCTCTGGGCGCTGCCTGTTCTCCTCTGCTTTATGCTGTGTGCCTTTCGGGCAGTGAAAATGCCCGCTCTGCCTGCTTTGCAATTGCCGGCAGGTGCAGAAGGGCACACGCAGTCTGGGGGGCCAGGCAGATACCCCTAAGGGAGTTTTCTCTCCTCTTTTAAGGAGTACCAGGCCACAGCAGTCAGGCTCTGCATTTTTAAAAACAACAAAACAAGCTAAGGTGCGCGGTGGAAGCTGTTTAACCTGCAACGCGTAGGGTTCAAACCTTAAACGTTTTTATGCCAGAGTCAGTCCGTCCGTGTATTTTGAAAGGGGGAAGCTAGCTCCTGGTGCCACCCGAGAAAGGGAAAGAAATTAAAGGAGGTTTAAAATAAAATAAAATATGATAGTCTGGAGAAAAATACCTGCTGAACCAGCCCTGATGGGAAGCAGCTGCTTTCAGCTAACTGCTCAAGGAAGGGAAGAAAGCCAGAAGTACCGGAGAGGTGGGGAGGAGGGAGGGAGAGGAGAGCAGAGGCTGAGACGATAGGGTGGAGGGTTGTGGGAGCACTGACTGTACCTTCCACTTAGCTCCTGCCCTTACCGCGGCTGTGGTGCATCGCCCTGGCATTGCCGAGATGGGAACCCATGCTGTACCCGGCATGGGGGAAGGGGGGGGAGAGAATAAAACCAGATGTCAGATGGGAGCGGGGGGAGGAGGAGGTTTGTTAGAAATACAAAATACTGTTTGTTTTTTAAAATAAAAAATAGTAGGAAGTGTGATGAAGGAAGCTGAGTGTAGGCGGGGAGGAGTGCAGAAGGAAGAGAAAAGGAAAGGAAGGGGGGAGGAGAGATCTGAGGAGAGGTGAAGGGGAGATCAGGGCAGTGCTCTCTCCTTTAACTTGGTATACCGTTTGAAATGGCTATATATAGTTAAGAAATGCTAACATATGGCACTCATATAGCATATGGCACTCAAAATAGTTAAGAAATACACTTGTCTTGCAGCCAAATGTTGCCTTCAGTTGCATGGGTGTAAGTGAGGATAGGATTTATTTCATACAAGAATGTTTCTCAGATTGCTCTGACTGTTAAAGTGATGGGAGGGAGCTCCCCTTCTATTTTATCTTGAATCATCTTTCCTCTGCGTGCAGAAACCGAATCCCCAGGGCAGAGCAGGATATGTCTACCAAAAAGATTCCTCCAACCCTCCCAATCTCTGTCTGGCTTTGAGTTCATAAAGGCTCTTGCTGAGGATTCACAGAAGTCAATGGAGAGACTTACAGTCATTTCAACAGCCGTTTAGTAGGCTCACATTATCCACAAAGTTGGCACAGTTTTATAGGTTTTATTTTTATTTTCTTAATTGAACTTTGTCAAAATACTTTTTTCCATTTGGAGATTAAAGAATATGCACAAAGCTGTAGTACCAAAGGAGATCTTGCTCCTTTCCTTGGAAAGTGTATGGATTTGTGAATTAGGCGAGAGTGGAAAATCCTGATTTCTGTTTCTCGTTCTGTCCTTGACTGGCCTTAGTAATCACTTGCATCTGCAGAGCAGTTCTTAAACTTCCTGTTGCTTGGTTCTATTTAAAATTGGAGGTGCCATTTGAAATGGGAGACACAGTATGAAGGATGTTGCATACACATGTGGAAAGGAGTAGTCCCTGTTCCTTAAGAGTTTATAATATAAATGGACAAGAGGCAATAGGGGGCGAATGGAAGGATTATCATCCCAGGTGAAAAGCTAATTTTTACTGCATGGAGGAAACACTTCAATACTTTCCTACTTAAAGAAGTCCCTCCACTAGAACCAGAATAAGATTTACAAAAAGCATCCAACCCTTTGCACCCACAAACGAGAAAACAATATTTATTCTGTCCAAGGAAGGGGGTTGCTTTTCCTGCTGCTGCTGTTATCTAATGATGGGACGCTGAGAGCCCTCAGCTACTGCTCTCCTGTTCAACAGCATGGTCAGAATATGAATTACAGCTCCACGTGCTAGGTCTCCTGATCCTGGTCCTGAGCTGTGCAGTTTTAGCCCACAGTGGCTTCAGTCAAGCTGATTAACTTTTCTTTTCTCACTTAGACATGACGATGGACATCTTTTAACAGATTCTCAGTCCTGACTGCTGCTGTTCTACAGGGGTTAGGTGAGGGTATCCTTCAAAAGATGCTCGTTACTTAAGGGGTTAGTTGAGGCTATCCTTCAAAACATGGTTGTTACTTCCATCCCTCAATAAAAGGCATACTTTAAGTGGGCTTAAAGGTGAAGGAGAAATGCAGATGTGAGTTAGAGACATCATGCTCAGTCATGCCAGTTTCATGCTTGGCACAGATGATGAATTTGTGTACTAATAATTGTGGAGGGACAGTGATGATATATGGTATATTAAGAATAAGTTGCAGGAGGGAACCCACGTTGCTCATCCTGACTTTCTCTAGGACTGCCCTGACTCATGTCTTGAGTGGTACCTTTGCTATCTCTGCAAGAAATAGTACATATTCTCCTCCTTCAACTAGCCGGTGGAATTCTTTTAAGTGCTATTCAGAATGCTATGTGATTTACAAGCTCAGGTTTAGGCAATGTTTTGTGCTGTTGTGTAGCGTAAAACCTAGGTACTACTGTCCTTTCAAAATAGCTGGGCACAAGAAATACAGTTCCAATAATGATGGAGGTGTCAGGAAAATAACATCTCCTTTCTAATGCATCTTCCTGCACAAAAGTATGCCAGGAGAAAATGTTGGGGGTCTTTTTTCTTGATTCACAGTCAGTCTTGGTTGTAAACACTTGAAATTATATTCTTCATTCCCCTGTTGTATTAGGTTTAAAGACATCATAAACAAGGAACCATGTGTATTATACATCCTATCAGTAAATACTAGTTTTGGTCAGATGAATGAAGAAATGCTGTGGTAAATCCATAACTAAAAGCGTATATAGTTTGTTACTGAACTCATATAAACCAGGAGGACAATTTGCTTACTGCCATCCCTTCAGATTCATAAATCATGCACAACAGCCTGAAAAATGAGCACGCCGTGTATTATCCTCCCCCGGCTCTGCCGTATCTTGTGAGAGTTCTGAATTTTATTGAAGTTTGCTATCCTTTCAGAACGTGTGAACTTCTTGGCTCACTAGGACAGCAATGTCTCATACAACCCAATTAGAGTTGTATCACCATCACTCCCTCACATTCTACTCCTGAACTTTTATTGCTTCCTCCGCCTGCGCATCCTTCGTTACCTTTGTAGTTTTCGTGGAGATTTCCAGAGTGTGAGCCTACACACCACGAGATGACCTGAAAAGCCATGCCACACAAAGTGCTTAGTGATGTCTGTATTAGTCATCTGCCTTACTAAAAGTTACACTTATGCCAGTTGTTTGCAGATACCCTAGGATGCTCTTTTGCTTACTATAATTTCTCCTTTAGAGCTCTTAGTCACTTCTTAGTCAGACCACCCCCAAGGGAAAAACTCTCCCCCAGACTTCTTATCTTTTTTTTTTTTTTTAATGCAACCTCCAGAGTAAGCAGATTTCGTGAATGCACCTTGCAGTTTTGCATTAGTCAGAATGCTCTAATAAATCACATCATCTTCCCCACTCTCCCTAGCCTTGGAGCAAGTGGGGAGGGTTTCAGCATCTATTTCCAGTGTCAGCTTCTAGACAGTGAAAATTAACATTATTGTATTCTCCTGCTATGGAATAAGAAATCAATCTCTCATTTCTTTTGTTTATGAAGAGTCCTTAGAGAAAGCAGGTGAAAAGGAATCTGTGATTAACAACTGATGGCTTCTTTTTGCCATTGAAAACTTACTTTTAAAGCAACTATTTCAATAATATTAACATGCCTTCACTTCAAGCCATGTAGCTCATCAGGCTCTCAAAATCTTTCCCTGCAATCCACAGGCCGGTCCTTTTGCTGCAGATCACCCTTCCCTCGCTCTGTGCTTATATCTCAGACTTTGTGACAGCCGGCACCCCGCTTGCCTCTCACTGTGGCACAGCCACACGCTGATGGATCTGCCACCAGGTCATTGCTGCTTTCTCCTGGCTGTCTCGAGGACACCACTGCTGCCTGTCTCCTGTTACAGCCCTTCTTCTCTGAGTCTGTTATATCAATTGCACTAAAGAAACAGGGGATAAATGTATGTTCCCTCCAGAGCCTTAAACCTACGGTCACGGGGAGATTTTTCCTATCGAGAAGAGGAAAAAATCTGAATAGCCTCTCCCATGAATATCCCACAGTCTTTATGTAACTTTTTCTAAAATTAAATTCATCCATGTTATGTCTATTCCTTTCCGATGTTTTCCTGATTGCACGATGTGATCCTTCCAGTGAAGACAACTGGTTTATATTCCCTTGTGAGCAAAGTGGAAACTTGTTAATGAAAATGTCATCACAGCAAATGCTTTTAATTCTCTCATAACCACAGGCAGCAGTATGTATAACATTCACTTGCCAGCCCCCTGTATGCCTGTCCATTGCAGCTACTGCTTGCTCTGGGGCTACTGCGTGGTTCTCTCTCTACAGATGCTAGCAGAGGTTTTGGCTTTTCAAGGAAGTGTATTCATTTCATTGGCTAAATTTTGACCTGAAAGAAACTTTTTGCCAAGTGGTACCCAGTCAAAGCCCTGGGAGCACCCGATACCCAGGGGTACTCCTTGCATTTCCACAGGTGCTATAAAAAAATAAAACACCCCAAGCAGTGTAGTGCTCTCTGTCCACATATCCTATTAAAATGATGTAAGTATTTAGATATGTTCCTGCCCTTAAGCATTTGTGTCCAGTAGCATACTTACAAATATCTGTATGGCTCATCTCTGGGCCTGAAACCGTGTTCATCAAAACTTATAAGCACATGCTTCAAGAGGAAACCATGCTTAACTTAGTCCCTGTGCCACAGGAGATGGATTAACACATAAAAGATAGACAGCAAAGCAGTCACAATAATAGAATAAATGCATAGTTCCATAGGGTGTACAGATGCAATACCTACCTGGTTATGTGTGTGTGCTTGCTTATTTGTATGTGTAGCCACTTAGTTACTCTTAAAGCAGAAGCCTGCTGGCCAGAAGGCAATGCTTTGAGCCTGGAAACAGAAAGAGGGTAGAAAGGTTTGAGAGGATTGTTTACCAAAAAAAAACAAGCAAAGCTCTAAGCTGGAAATGGAAATACTATACCAATATTTTTGTGCTCAGTAGGTCGTTGGGGGTGTAGCTACCAGATTTGCACCTCATCATTTAAGTATTCTGCTGCTCAAATCTTTTTCCCAAGGCATGTACCCTGTATTTACCACTGGATTAACCCCTGGTCTCCTGGTATGATATGCTGCCTGTCTTCTGGCAAACACAGTTTGAGTTGCCTTTTTCAATAGTTCGCACCTCATTTTATACCCTCAGATAAATTGGTACCTTTTCAGTCCAGCTACTATTTTTAGTAGAAAATGTTTTCCCTTATGGAGCCAAGGAGATGTGAAGCAACAGTATTTACTAAAAAATCCATCTGTCCTTTTTTCCCTCCTGAATTTTAGGAATTTTTTTCATGTGCCTTAATATGAGCTTCCTACACATGTACGCCTCCCTCTCACTGTTCTCCTGATAACTCATATGTTCAGTGTCTTAGGAGACCTATTATGGTCCAGAGCAGCATCAGTTCTGCAAAGGTGAACAAACGAGGCCTTCAACATGGTTAGAGAAACTTGGAAAACCACCTTCAGAGGGCTGACCAAAGCAAAATACGTGCTTTGTATTGCATAGGAGACAGTAGCCTGACAACAGTAGCTACACAGAATTACAGTTACATCGTCTTTTATCTTTTATTTTCAGGTGGCTGTTTTGCAGCAGCAGCCCAGTTTAGTACTCTGAACTCTCTCTATCATTCACCAAGGGCATGAACCCAAAAAGGGTTGTTCCAAAGCAAAAATAATGTGATATCCTTAAGTTAAGGATAGATAAGAGCATCAACTACTCAAGCACTACTAAAAGTGCTTTAAGTACTTTTAATCATTGTGCTGAAAATATTCAGCGGCTGAAAAAGTGGGGTTTTTTTGAGACTGCTTTTATTG
Source organism: Mycteria americana (assembly GCF_035582795.1). Taxonomy (NCBI): domain Eukaryota; kingdom Metazoa; phylum Chordata; class Aves; order Ciconiiformes; family Ciconiidae; genus Mycteria; species Mycteria americana. The sequence continues at coordinate 58,252,721 of NC_134366.1, forward strand.
CATCAGGTCTATCTGTTGTTTTGGAAGGAGTTATGATAACACAAGCTTATATATTGCTATCAATGCTAACAGGATTTGGGATGCTAAAACTTATATTTACAGATTTTTGTGCCTTTCTGACTGGATTAAGATCTAAGATAAACGTGTGTAGTGATAGTATGTGGCAGACAGAAAAGCAAAGCTCTATATGAAGTATGTGCTACTGATAAGTTCAATTACTATGTACATTACCAAGTGCAACCTGAGCACAACAATAACAGGAAAATTAGTTAGATTAAATGTATAGGAAAAACATATAAAAGGAGAAATTGCTCTAAACAGTTTAAACATCTCCAGCTTCCCATACTTGAGCCAAGCTGCTTGTTTTCAGATCCAGAGAGATATATTGCTTAGTTTTACAAGATATAATGTGTTTAATATGTACACTTCCCCTGCTTCTCCTCTGGACTATCTGAGCATCTTCCAGACAATAACAGATTTATCTCGACAATCACTAAGAAATTTTTGTAAACCCCTTTTTACTGCCTATCATCAGGGATGCTTAAATCCTCATAGCTGCCATGGTTTTAACTGTACTTCTGAGTGCTATGAGCTAAAGCCACCAAGGGAGCTCTAATTTTTAGGCATCTTGGTACTATCGCCTCAACCTGGAGTTAGGCGTCAAGGCTGTATGTGCTGCGAGTGGGAAGGATCTTCACAGTGGGATTCACAACAACTAGCTTCAGTGATACGCTAGTAAATAGAAAGGGAAAAAAATTATCTATGGTGACTGGAAGTGGGCTGATACTCATGTGCCTGTGTGAGGGGAGTTGGTAAACTCAGTTTGTGTGCATTTATTCCTAGCTACAAATGCAGATGGAAGCTAACTCACTGGGAATAACGCAGATAAGCATGTCTCTCTCTTCAGGCTTAGGGGCTTTAATTCTGGTCTGTAAGAAGGTACCTCCTTCCCTTTGGGTTTAGAGACATCCAAAGATGTTTTGGGTACTGGTAAAGATCAGACTACAGCCTCTTATGAGTGGATCTAGTCCCCATTCCTTTATCAAGGTGAAAAAAATTAACTTGGGTCTCCCCTATGCCACTTAGTTTCTTACTAGTTTCTGGTGCACAAAAGACAGTATTAGCAGAAATAGTATTTTAAGAAATAAGGCAGTAGCCCAAGGCAGGAGTCAGGCTTGTGAGCCAAGTACCTACATCATTGGAAGTCAAAGAAATTAAGCACCTGCTCCCAATCTTTAGTGTTTTCCATTGATTAATTTGCTGGTACCCTTTGCTGGCCACAGCTAGCCTTCCTCCCAGCAGTGAGCTCCCCAAAGTGACCAAAGGGCTTTTAAACAAAACAAAACAAAACACCCCACCCAAAACAACCCCAAATTTGATTAAAATAAAAGTCAAGAACTTTTTTAATTAGAAAGAACTCAAAGTAGTGATATCAGAATAGCAATTTTAAAAAGTTTATACACCTCCCCTCTACACCATGTCTCACCAGGTTGGTTGTCGCTTCCAGCCAATTTGGTGATTTTCCTAGTAGCAGCAAGTGTTAGCTGGTCACAAGAAGATGCTTCTTCACACCTTGACCCCTGCCTGTCTATTTCATCCTAAAGACTTCCATGTCACTTGAGACCTTTTTGCCTGCAACTCCACCTTGCAGGCTCAGTAGCTGTCAAGGCAGGTCTTTGTGCTCCCCTTTCTAAAGGCACATATAACAACTGTCACAGCTCATTTTGGTGGCTTTTCTTTCACCATGTGGGTTATGGTGGAGTTGACCCTGACACACATCTCTCCATCCATGAAATAGGAAGTTCAGGCAACTACCTGAGAGCTGCAGTTTGGATTGTGAGGGTCAGGTGCCTAAAGATGAGCTGCAGCCGTGCTCAGCCCAGGACTGTGCACTTACTGCTAACTGAGGGACTAACCTACAGCAGACCCAGAACATGACTTTTTTTTTTTTTTTTTTTTATAAGACCAAGAGAGGAGATTTACCACAGATGGTCTGCCCTCAATTTTGAATTCAGCTCAGAAACAAGCATTATTTTTAATGGAGAAGGTTACTAGAAACAGGTGTGCTTTGAAACCAACTGCATAAAAGAAATATAAGTATTAAAAGATAAGAAAAGTTGCAAATCTTTTACTAAGCCTGCTTTTCTGCCACTCAGAAAAAGAGGCTGAAGGGAGGTAGGAGAGAAGAGACTAACAGGAACTTCAGATTTTTCTCAGGTATGGGGGGTATTGAGATGTTGTCTACCTCAATTCTGATACCGCTTGTGCTTCTGATTTTAAAAGAGCAGAGTCTAGATTTAGAATAACTCCTTGGAAGAAAAACTTTTGGATTCTTCTAAAAAGTTCAGCTATAACAAGGATTTTTGATAGATGGTATTTGGGCTAGCTGAAAAATACTAGGCCTTTCCCATGAGAAGAAACAAACATTTTCTGTATAATTCAACAACGTTCACTGCCTTTTCTTTCCCTTTTTCTGGGAACAGAGTTAAAGCAAGGATGTAGGCATGGAAGCAGGAGAGGGGGAAGGGCTCCTGCTTCAAAGGGAAAGGAAGTGTCTTTGGGGTGTGAAGTACAAAAGAGGATAAAATCCCACTAATAACAATACTTCTGGTACTGATGTTAATATCACACTTTTTACACTGTGGTCTCTGGGACTATTGCCCTCCGCAAGGGTCAGTGCAAAGGCTGGCGTGTGTTGGGTTAGAGCTTTGGTGGTCCCTGCAGACGAAATGCAAGTGAAGGCCCTGGGTTTCCTGTGCTGATTCTCTTTCTCTACGTGCTTAAACCACCCAGCCATGGCAAATAAATAGGCAGTTAGAGCGTGGGTATGTAGTTGGCAGCCTAAGGAAGGATTTTAATGAGAAAGAATGCCCACTCCTCCTCCTCCTCTTCCTCCCATTTTCCCCCTTTTTAGAATGAAATTGCAAGCACCTTCATTAAGGGACAGCTGGGAAAAGCAGTTTCTTCATTTATTGGAGTCTTTGCTACTTCTCTAGTGTTTTTGTGTCATCACGCACTCAAGCCATACCCTGGCTCGATTCCCTACCACACAGGAGTTGCTCCTCCAGCCATGCCGTTCCCAGGGCAAGGCTCCTGAGTTCCTCACCTTTCCATCATCAGCCAAACCCTATCTCCCCTTTAGACTACAACATTCCTTTAACTCACAATTACATTCCTTCTTCAGCCCTCTGTCCCCATGGAAACATATTCCATAGGTTGGAAAAATCTGCATGAATTGGCCCCGCAGGATCTCGTATCTCCTGTTTCCAGCCAGCGTGTTGTAGGAGCTCTGGCCCCACCAAGCATTCCCTTGCGGCAGTAAATGGTACTTTACACTGTAGTTCAGGATGCTTTCTTTTCCCTGCGTAGCTGAGAGTGTTATTGATAAGACTCAGTTCTCTGTTGTCGAAGGACCATCTGTTACTGGAAGAGGCAAATACTTTGCATTTTTTGTGATAATTTGTTCTATGAGAAAAGGCGACTGCTGAAATGATTTGATGGCTCAGTCCTGGAAAAGCAACTTTAATGATAAACTCTGTCACCACATTTGGTATTAAATGCCATTATGGTGAGAGTCACAATGACAAGGTCCAGGACTGAATGGGCAGGGATCGCTTTTTTTTAATTGGTGAGTTTTCTCTTGTAGCAAAAGGTCATTCGAGAACATGCATTTAATGGATTAGAGAAGCCTCTTAGGCATCAGTCCTGTGTCTCACAACATTCTTGAGGTGGGTGCCAAAATGATGCCAGTTGACACACTGCTGTAGTTTATTTATTTATTTTTCCATCCCGCAGTGAGGGGTATGTAGGTCAGTGCTGAGACACGTCTGTGAGGTCCTGTTAGAAAGCTTGTACTACCTGTTCCCGAGTTGAACTGGTTTTGGACTCAACTAAGAACTGTGCTTTTCATACAAGCGCTGACTTTACCATGAACCGTCAAATGAAGAGAGGAAAAACTGGGATAGAGTTTAGTAAATATTTAACTCCAAAAGTGGCTCTTCTTTTTCTATGGGCGCTTGTGCAGCGTTTAGGCTTGCTGTCAATTCCAGTCATTGATGGAAAAAGCTGTGCAGAGGGAGGTACTGTATCGAGGGAGGAACTGGGAAGTTAAGCAAGTATAGCAAGCAAAGATGACTTGTCCAAGTGAATTTGTCTTTGAACCAAGAGAGGAACTGAGGCTCCCAGTCTCTTTAAGAGTTCTATTTGCTAAACCAGCAATTCCCGAATGCGGCCACCAGGGACTTTGTGTGCAACCACCATGTAAAAACTCACTTTTTATTACTCTGTTGTGTGTCTGGCAAGTGTGACCACTGTGAATTTGCTGTGGCTACGTGTGTGACCACAGCACAAATTAATCTGAGAGCTCTTGAGTCAAGGGCTGTTTTTCTACAGTTCTCCTTTGGAACTGTTGTGGGCTATTATGTGCTGAAGTGATCGTAGGTATTTTAAAACATTACTGCTAAACGGCTGTCTTGGAAAGTTCAAAAATATATTGACTCACTTCTAATCAGACTATATTGTAGCCTGATCTATTGCCATGTTTAGGATTATACTTTGAAACTGCCTGCAGTAACAGGTGGTTAAAGCTGATATTGTAGGGAGTCATTTTTAGCTGTTGTTCCTAAAGCTTTTTGTTTAGGTAGCTGGCAGTGAAGGTTTTCTGTGAGTAAATGGAGCATTTATACATGCTTTTAGGTTATAGGCTTGAATTTCCATGGCTAGTCCAAAGGAAAATACCAACAGCTGAGCTGTAAGTACTGGAAATATGACATTTATAATAGGCATATTGATGCAGTCTTAGCTGTGGTAAGCAGCAGGGTGGGAGCTGTATTAGCACAGTCTACAGGAGTAGGAGCCGATGAGAATTAAACTTTCCTGTTTGCTAATCTTCCAATAAGTGAATTCCTGAAGATTCTATCTTCTGCCTTATCTTTAACGCTTTAACAGAGGGTCTTTGTGGTAGTGCTGGAAGATAAAACACAGAGGCACATTCAACATGAAAGGTTCTTTTATTGCTATGACCTCTCTTTAAAAAGTTAGGCTTTGTGGTAGGTTGGGTATTCTGGTTAAGGTGAGGCTTACGGTACCTGCTAGTTCTGTGAAGGTCCTACAAGCAAAGAATATTTAAACCTTCTGTTACCATGAATGTTTTTGCATATTCTGGTGGCTTTGACCATTTGGATTTTCACATTTTGAAGAAAACTGTAATTACTATACAACATCAAGCCACATTAGCCCCATGTCATCTTTGACAGGAGCCATGCCCTTTACAAGAAGATGTAAGAAACCATATAGATAATGCCACAGGTAACCAATAAAATAAGGTAGTGTTTTTTCTTAATCCCACCTGGAGTGGGGCCAAGAAGTTAATACTCCCATGGTGGAGTGGCTAAGAAGAGGGGCTAGCTGAGTGCGCACACACACAGGTATTATTACTGAATTTCTTTTTTCTTGAATCAAAGATTAACTTTTGCTTACTCGAATTGATTTTAAATCTGTTACTTGTGTTTCCCAGTTAGAGAAGGCTTCCGTAGGATGACAACCTACCACGTATCCAGTGTGTAACTGTCCTTGTGCAAGTGGTGGTGAGGTAATTCAAGGCTGTTTACTCCTAAGTGAAAGAAAAATAAGCTATAACACATCTATAATGTGTTGATAGCATTCACGGGGGTGGTTACTAAGGAGCAGCTGACTTGATGTAATTTGTTCTTGTGTCCATAATCCCTATCATGATAATGCTGGGAAAAGCGTGTGTAGTGCCAGTCTCCTCAGTATTTGACAGTGAGCATATGCTACACCGTCTTTTCCCTAAATGAATCTGGAGAATTAGTATAACTGTCTTAGATTTGGTGCCATTTGGATCTGGGTAACTAAAGAAAACAGAATATTAAAGCAGCCTCTCCTGCTCTCACTTGGCCCCATGTACACCATGAATATACACATTAACATCGGCTCTAACTATGTGATCACATGCTGCTTGTTTCCTCCTACATCTCTGCCTTTTTCAGTGCAAGTGATTAGTTTGGCACAGTGCAAGTGATTAGTTTGGCAAAAAAAACCAAGCTAGAAGGAAGTGTGCAACACTTAAGGCTGTGTAAGAGGGCACACCATTCAGTGTCCTCGTATGATGCCAATGTAGAGTTCCCAGTTATGATGTAAGAGAGACCATTTCTGCCTGTAGAATGATTGACATAGAAGAAAGAGTGGTGTTGAGCCCACAAGTCACCATCTGTGACTTTACAGCAAGACAAAATGTGATCGTTTTGACCTCGTGGCCCTTTGCTACATGCTAAATGTAGTAGCGTGCTGGTAGCATGGTTTGTACTGGTGTAAGCGATTCATGGGGAATCTGGCACTTGTGCTTCTGTCCCTGCTTCTTCCAGTAGGCTTACATAAGGTCTTCTCCACACACATGCACAGTATAGGTCTAAACAAGGGGGACCAACCATGCTAGAATACCACTGTTGATATGCTGCTGCTTTGAGATCCCTGCTCACAGGTCTTGGAGAAGAGCAACGGGTTTGGCCTTTATAAATTTTGATCACAACTATGATTAACTTTTTTTTAGAGCTCCTTCTAATTTGTACAGAACGTTTGGCAAACTGCAGAGCTCTCCTACGTAATTTGGACTGAGAGACAATTGCTGATCTAGTCAGGAAAGAGATAAGACTTGGTACGGGAGAGGATATAACAAACTGGATCAAAAGTACTGGCAAAGCTTTGAGTAGAAGCTAGCACAGCATCTGCTTCTACTATATTGACTTTACTCAGTGATATCAGATTTTTGCCCTCCCCCCTTCCATGAGAACTGAATTTATACACAAAGCTTAAAAGAAAGAGGTAGGGGAATTTGGAAACATTGTCCCTGGGTACAACTGGTGTTAATAATCTATAAATTCAATAAGCATCAGATTTAATCCTCTATCTCCTCAGAAAACAATAAGGGAAAATTGATATGGAAGATTGTCAGCCTACGTTTCAAGTTGGCTTTGAAATGAGTTAGCAGCAGTAGAAAATCCCCCTCATCTCCAAGTGTTTCCAAGAGTTTTGTTATCAAGGATAATCATTTTGGAGGAAAAAAGAAAAACATATGCCACATGCAATATGCTCTCAAGATCACTGATGAAAAATACTGTCTCTGTATTATGGTGTCTACTTAATGTATGCTTTACAGAATATAGCTACTGTAAAACCCAATGGTATGGATTTGAGAGTGATCCAGAATATATCATTTGAAATAAAGACTGTAAATGTTTTAATATATTTAATTGCATGCAGTTGACTCCAGTAATAATACTGGGATCTGACTGAACAATTCCTGGTGAATGATTTATTCAACACATTTTACTACTACTCCTGCTATGGAGTGGCCCTGACCAAAAGCAAACAAAGCACCTTGTTGGCACTTATGCAGTGTTTTCCATGCTCAGAGCACTGGAAAAATATTAATTAATTTTCATGACGCTGCTGTTATAGATATGTTACACTAGTACTGACTGAGATTGGAGGTTTCATTTGTACCTGGTAATGTACCTTGATATACTAAGACCTAGATCAGCCTCTGAAGAATTTATAAATAGACCAAACAGATAAAGGTCATTGATAAGATGCCTCATCACTGCAGGCTTGGAGAACAGCTGTTCTCATCTACTTCACAGAGGGAGTCAAACTAGAGTGAAAAATAAAGTGACTTGCAAAAGGTGGCACAGCATATCTAGTGGTAGGTTTATGCTTTGCCACTACCCATGAATTGAATGAGAGAAATTTTGCTGCAAAATGAAAAATTTGGGTGCATAGCTAATTTTTTCAACAAGTTACAAATAACCTAAGACAGTATGTTAAATTTCAGAGGAAATGTTCAAATAATGTGTCTGTTATATGGAAGATGACCTAGCCTGAGAGCAGTCTAATATTTTCCATATAAAATATACCTCTCTAGATATGCAGGATTTACACAGGCTGTTTCCAGGCTGATATACCTACCAGAAGTAAGAGTGAGGAGGTGATGACCATGTGGTGCACAGCTAGATGGGAAACGGCTCCATGTTGTCAGGAGGATCTTGAAGGCAGGAACGATGCATGAAAGGTACCGGAAGGATCTTGGGGAGTAATTGTAGGCAAGTGGGCAGGGAACACAAGGGAGAAGAGGAATATAGGCAGAAGTGGAGATTACCATGGAAGCATGAGAAAATTCCTCCAAGTATAGAAAAGCCTGCAGAAGGATTTGCAGAGAACAACGTAATTAGATGGGTGGGGGAGGAGGGTGATTTTTTTTTTTTTTAGCAGCATAATTGGTACTATGAGTGAGAAGGAAGGAAGGCAATAGTAGTTAATCAATTCTAGAGTTGGCAGAATATAATACAAGGAATGGCAGTAGTTTTGAAAGAAAATGTTTAGAGGAAGCAAAATTTTTTTGGACATAAACAGTCATCCAAGGAAGAACACAAAATTTACAGGTGCTCCTGTATCTGTAAATCACAGAGATTTCCTTTAAAACTTACTGTACAGAAACAGCAGTTGTAGAAGAGAATCAGACTAAAAGTTTTGAGCAGCTAGGGAGTATCAGCAGGATATTCCTGTTCTCCAGACTGCTGACATTTGTCCGGTGATCAAAAAGGGAATTTCAACTGAATAGTTTAGCTGCCTTTCCTATGGAAGAATATAATTTACCCTTGCTTAATAGTTTCTGAGGACCTCAGCATGATTTGTAGCCAAAATATCGAGTCTTTGCTAGAAAGAAGTTGTGTTACTCTCATGCCTTAGACAGCAGCATGTGCAAGAGTCAGACCGTGTTATGCTAGTGTATCTGTTCAGGAGTTGCAAACCCAGCTATGTAGCTGGCTCTCCGTAAGCAGTCAGCTCGCCTGGGATTTTAAGGAGGGAGAAGGGGAAACATGGCATTTAAAACATGTAGGCAAAAATATCTGGCACATCATACTGAGAATATCCATGCTGTGTGTAGACCACTGAACTGCTCCACCTGCACTTGACTGGTGGATGCTGCAGCGTCCAGGTGCAACGCACGGAAAACCTTACACCAACATGCACACACATGCACAACCACAAAACCATGGTGTGGTGCAGCTTGTAAAGGGTTCCCTCAGCAGTCATCACCTGACAAGGGCTGCAGTTTGACATTAGCAGGGTCACCAGGGTGGGGTGGGTTTGAGTACTGCAACAGCCTTGAAACACATTTGTACAGTTAAAACAGCACCTCGGTGACAATGCACATAAATTTTAATCAGCTCACTTCATCTGGGCAATGGACAAAGATAATAAGCTGGAAGGAGAGAGAGAGCGAGACAGGGCAAGGGAGCAAGAACTCTGTTTGCTGGAATAGATATTAAATTTCAAGTCTCAAGAGGGAAGTGTGAAAACAAAGAAAACATATTATAAGAAGTCGCAAAGGGTATGCCCTGGCAGTAAATCATCTCTAAATGACAAATGCGCACAGGGAGGTATTCCTTAATCACGCCCTTTAGCAGGTTGGCATCCTTACTAATTTGTCTGAGGGCAGGGTGGGGGGGGTGGGATGGACACAGGCCCCAGCTGGGCCAGCACAGCCTGGCTGATTGCAGCACAGCTGCATTTTCTCAGGACCTGTGTCGTTCTTGAGAACCGGAAAAAGTCCTTTTGAGCCCTGGGCTTGATACGCTGTACCATCTTTTGTGCAGCTGTAATTTTGACAGGGGGAGCCAATTTGAACTTCTGTAATCCTCAGCCCCAGACACCTCCAACGCCTGAGACTGTGTGTGTGTTTTTTTTTCCAAAGGTTTTTCAGCTGTGCTCTTGAGAAAGTCACTCCATCCAAAGAAAGGGGCGGGGGGGGAAGAAAAAAACATCTGTCTGCCTTTGTCCAGGAGATTGTTTCTATAGCTGTAACATTTTGAAAAGCAGAAAAAAAAAAGTTATTTTTCCAAGCCTGCCTACCCATATTTTTCATTTTTTTATATCCTCCTCTGTGATGGACATCATTTCCTGCCCCTCCTTTCTTGTGACCACTGTTGACAAAAAAAAAAGGGGGGGGGGGGGGGAATAAACCTAAGAAACTGATTGAAACTTGACTTAGAATTGCACAATGATCTTAAATTTTCCCAAGACTTATATTTTGGGAGGGAGCTGTTTTATGAATGGATATAAGGCTGACACATGAAACGCGTGGGAGCTGTCTGAGTGCCTTGTCTGGGTCAGCTGTGACATCTGGCTCTTATGAATCTGGCGTATTGTGACTCACTAATACACAAATAGTAATCCTTGATAGTATCCACTTGTGATGCTTTGCGGGTGCTGTCACAAACAACATCAAATGCCAGAGAACGGTCTTAATTCTGGCCCTCACCGCTGCCCCAGGCCGAGGCGGCTGGTGGGGCTCAGTGCTGGGTGGGGGTATCGGGGGGCTTGCCTCCCTCCCCTCGCCAGCGTGGTGGCTCCCTGTGGTGCTGCTAGGCACGGGGGTGATTGCAACTCACCGGTCTGTGGGTTTCCCTTTGCATTTGCTGCAGGGGAGAAGTCTGCACTAGTGCACGGCCAGTGGGGTGCTGCTGTCAATGGAGGGGGTGGTTTGTGGTGCAGCTCCTGTCTGATGCTCGTTGTCCCCAAAGCTGTTAACAACAGCAAACCTTTCAGCCTCTCAGCCCCCCTCTCCCACCTTATATCTATGTGCAGGCAAGGGGAGCAGCTCAGTCCATGGCCTCCATCAGCTGCGATGAGGTTTGCTATCAGAGGGAATTTTGTACTGAGACCTTGATCTATAGGTGGCATTGGTGCAACAAGGGTCATAGTCGTGGTCGGGGAAAGCGTACAGATTAACCCAATCCTCCTGATGCCTGTGACATTGCCTAGACTGGCTCAAAGAACCTATTACAGTCTGATAAGGCACCCCATGTTTAGGATAAAATACAGCTAGAATTGCAGGAGGGAGTCAATAAGAGTGGAATTAACCTCCTTTAACAGCAGCTTTTTTTTTCCCCTAACATGTTCCTGAAACTAAGGGACCTGTGAATTCAGGGTGGTTCAAAAGGTGAGGCGATAGCGTGTATAAAGTCTGGCTTGTGTTTCCTGCACCTCTTCTAGCTGGAGGGGGGTCTTTAGGATGGGCTAGGTGCTAGCTGTGGTCTTACAGCTTTGGCTTTTTGGCTGTGGAAAGCTTGATAACTGGCTTTTTGAAGTGCTGCATAATGCATTAATTACTTTAATTTCTAAAATTTGCTGTCTTGAAAGGGGTTGCAAATGGACTAACTACAGAGCAATGACCATGGTGAGGAAAAGAGGCAATGTGCCAAGAGATCATGCTGACCCTAGCTCATTCTGGATGCCAGGAATACCACGTACAAGCTCAGTGTTTAGGCACAACAAGATAATTTAATCCCTAGTGGCAGAAAAATGGGGATCAGCATTACCTTTACTTTTATACAGGGATGAATTTCAAAAGGTTAGGATTCAGCATCAGCGGTGTCAGGTCCACTCTTCCTGTGTCTATTGTGGGAGTGGTATATGTACTATAAAGGCTGACAGCCTAAATTTTTAAGGTATTTTAGTGTTACTGCTTGTGCCTGCCCATCTGTCACCCTGAACAGCGATCCATCTTCCAGTGGAAGATGAGGAATTCTTGCTGGGAACCTGCTCTGGACACTGCAGTACCGTCCTTCGGTGGGCAGAAGTGTAATCTGAGATCTGCCAGGGCTCCTCCAGAGGCTGCATTTTCATTCTCTCCTTGGTGATGGCTTGAACCTGCATAAAAACTGAAGTCTGTGGTGAGCTCTGAGCCCCACATAGCTGCCTGGAGCCCCTGTATCCTCTCCTTTCCTCACTCCTTGGGTACAGTGCAAGGTAAAGGAGTCAGCTGCATTGCAACAGTCAATATTTTTTCTGTCATTTTTGTTGTAGCAAGTGAGGATTATTTGAGGATTATAGCTATCTGGGGAAAACTCTGCTCTAAGTAATTTTTGATATGAGGAGGGGTTGGCAGTTGTTTTTTTGCCTGTGGCAAGAGTTCACATATCGTCTCTGTAAAGTTGTAGTGTGGATAGAAGGCAGTGATTTATTAGTGGTTTTGTATTATAGCACTACCTGAGATACCTAGTGATAGGTGAAGGCTCCTGCAGCCCTGCGTATTAATTGTGCTAAGCAGCATGCACACACATAACAAAACACAGCACTGAAAAACTGACCTTTCAAATGCAAGACAAGAGTCTTGCGCTTCAACGGGTGAGTGATAAATTTTGAAACGGGAGAAGAAATGTGTTTCAGAAGCTTTTTTGTTGTTGTTTTGTTTCCTTAAATTTCCCCACACATGAACAAAATCACTCCAGAAGAGCCAAGAAACCTGTAATGGATGAAATGTTTTACACATATGTGATGGAAAACTCTGCTCTGCTAAGTCAAAAAGCAGCTTCTGAAGAACTTAATGTGGCTAGAAAGTCACAGGTGCCTGACCCCTCTGGCCCTGTTACATCACTGCTGCATATGCTTGGCCTTCTTTCACCACTTTTTCAAACCTGCCATATGGGGAGATCATATTCTGCTAACCCGAATCTTCCAGAACACTTTGCGGGACCTCGTGCCAGAGAAGATTCCCCACATCTCACCCTTTTATCCTCGCACAGGAGCATTAGTGAACTAAACATCTCTCATTTCAACTTCCTCCCAGCCCCACTTTTTTGGCTCGTGGATTATATCTCTTTTCAGCAGCTGTTTTTCAGCTGACATTTAAACTAGGCTCACATCCTTAAGGTTGATTTCTAATGTTTCCTTGGAAAAAAAAAAAGAACATGCACACATACAGAACAGGCACAGATACACACTCTTACTGTATGAATTCTCTACCGAACCCAAATAACGCTGAGTACACAGTAATACCTGCTTTTGGAGACTGCTGGCATCCCAAGCTTACACTTACAGTGGGTAACAAACTGTTCACCAGAGAAATACCTAGCTCGAGGGACCAATAATGGGCTATACATAAGGCTTTTGCACCTCTAAGATGCTGGTTCAAATCCAGCTCAGGTCTGTAGTGACTGTAAAAGTTTATTACCATCTGATAGCTGTTTGGTGGTCCTCGACCAGCAAACAGGTGTCCAGCTCATAAAAGGGAGCAGAGGAAGAGCGCTGTGGTTAACACACTGGGCTGAAGCACCAGATTTCTTGGTCCTCTTCCCAGGTGTGCCACAGATTGTATAGCCATAGGCAAGTCCTCTGTAAATGGTGATAATATCCACGTGCCTCACAGGACTGTTTTGAGGATATGTTCATTAGTATCACTGAGATGCTCAAATGCATTGGGAATGAGGAACTTGGTAGAACTAGAAAAGCAGCTATAGTGTGTTGGCAATGCCAGGGAGACGCCGTGAGATGGATGGGCATAATAAATAGTCTGCAAATGAGCTATATGCTCATAAATAACCTGTATGCTCTCAATGCCTGGACATAACATTTCTAAATGGGAGATGAATTACTATGCCTGTGTGACTTGTCCTGTGGATAAACAAATAGGAAACTCATGGTAGAGGTTATGTGCATTTTTTAAAGGGAGGTAATGCTTGGTACAAATACTCTGAGTTCCCTGGCTAGCTATAAGGCAGAATGTATCTGCTTCCAACCTTGTCATTTTGGTATATCTCTGCAAATGACAATATAGGCTGCTGCTTGGTCCTCTGTAAGGAAGAAGCTTCAGTGTTATGGACCATGGGGTATCCTACCCAAGGTGCTGACTGGAGAAGGTCCTGCTCCATGTTTTGAGGACTAAACCTTTGCTGTCACCTCAGCTCTGCATGAGGAGAAGCAGGATGGGACCCTCCTTCAGGAGCAACCTGAGTCACATTTCTTCTGCTTCCCCTAGGATGGAGAAGAGGGGAAAGGGTTCACAATTTGCAGAGCACCACAGTGTCCCTGTTCTTTCTCCAGCTGTGAGAACAGGAGGGGGTCGAAGCTGGTATTACCTCTCCCTTTGCAAACTGGTGCTTACCCCGTGTGTCCAGGCCCCCGTTAGAGTACAAATATGCTGGTGGTAATGAGGAGTAAGGAGGGATGAGGCTCCTGCTGCCAGGAGGGCTCTGTAGTGGAGGAGTGGTGCTCCACAGAGGATGCAGTATTGGGGATGCCCTTACAGCTCTTGGGGGCTGCAGAAGGTATTTTTTGAAGTGTTGAGGTATTTTTGTTAGGTCTTTAAATCCCAAATTTTAGTTGCTTTGTAATGGCCCATCCCTGCTAACTTCCGAGCACCTGGGCACCAGTCTGTTTGCCCTGATAGTGCTGTTGAAGTTAATGGAGTAATCCGTGTGAGTAAAAGGTAGGAATATGTTTACAGAATCGGGCTCTGAGGTCATTCTGCTGCCTCTTACAGTGGTTTTGAAGATTTTTCTTATCTTGTTTTATCTTAAGCGTTTTGCTTAAGGTACATCGAATGGTTGGGAGGGATTTATTTTTTTCTCTTTTTTTGATGGCAACAGAAGCAGAAGAGCAAACGTTGTGGTTTGACATTTGAGAGGAAAGGAGCTAATTATTGTTACCCAAATTAGCTTTGGTCAGGAGTAAACTTAAAATGTGGAGCCACACAGAGAAGCGTTTCATTTACATTAGCGAGCAGTTACCAAAGTTGTTCCATTGATTCACCGGGGCGGCTCCGGTGAGTGCCAGCCCATCTGCGTGAGCAAGCCTAACGCAACCTGATCCTTCAAACTGAAAATCCTCCTGCTATGCCTGCATTTCAGACAGGCGTGCTGAATTACTTCTGTGCTCTTCCGAACTTCTCGGAGTCCTTGCTTCACAATATTTGCAAAACCTCATACTGACACAACTACACCTCTGTGAATAACGTATTTTCCAGTGCACTGGAGGTCTTGACACCTTGATTTTTTAAATGAAACAGGTTGGGGAAAAAAAGACACAAAATGGAATATTAATTAATTTTCTGCTACAAAAATTGTTTTTCAATATATTGGGAGAAAATTGATTTTCAGTTAAAAAAACCCTCAACTTTGATTTTATAACTGTCAGGAAAATATTGAAACAAATCTTCAGCCTCTAAGAAATTGAAATGTTTTTTTTAAATGCTTATGAAAGCATTTTAATTAGTGAAACATTTTAATACGGGCAAATCTGCCTTTTTCTCAGAAAAAGATTTTGTCTGAAGGGTATTGCCTAGCTCTGACTGTGATTGCAGTCCTTCTGTTTTGGCAACGCTTAGTTGCTTTAGGTTGGGGAGTATATTTTGCATTGGAAATTCAGGACACAGGTTCACACTTACTGATTAATAGCAAAGTAAAAAGGAAACTGCTGATACGTTCCTAAAAGAAGCGATCATAGATTAAACCAGAGTGTGATTCAGAGACTCTCTCTTGATCTTTTGGCAAAATGTTGGACCTGAATGCTCCATGGTCTTGAGAATATGAGCTCGCTACTCTTATTTGAATATTGCGCCGGCTTAACAATGCTTAGTGTCACTTGCGTGAATAAGTAAAATTACTATATGTCATCTTGGATTTCCTTAAGCTGTAAAAATTAATCATGGCATTAAGTGTTTTCAGGACTTGAACTTTTAACATTATTTCCACTGATCATAGCACTTGGGGGGGAGGGAGGGAAGGAATGAGAGAGAGAACTGAAAAAATCATATGTTGAAAATTTTATTATTCGAGGGGAAAGTATCAGGTAAAACTGTTGCTAGGAAAGACCTGGTGGAAAAAATGTGTTGACATGTGGGTAAATGCTGCCAACTTCCTGTTCCAAACTCTGCTTCTGTGCTGTGTGGCCTTGGTTTGGCCCTACAAAAGTTTCCAAGATTACACCAGTCTTGTGTTTCATTTCTGGAACAGACATCTGCCCTTTTGCTGGTCATAACCAAATGTTTCCTTTACCCAACAACCATCATTTTTGTCCCTTTCTGAACTTTGCCGTGTTACAAGATTTGGATTGGGCCATGACAGTCAGGAGCTGAGTGCATATTTCCTGCAAAGTTTGAGGTGCTTTGGAAGTAGGATTTTCATTCAGCCTGTTCTCTAAATATAAATTTAATGTACCTAAGGGATTGAGAATTCTCCTACCCTTCTCCAAAAACGTGATAAAATGTTGGTAGAGGGTGGGAGTGATGGAGCAGGAGAAGGAAAAAAAAAAGAAAAGCATCTTTATTCCTGACGGTTATGGTCTTCACACAGAATTACACTTTAGGGGTTTCACTGATATTGTGTTCTTGTTCCTGATCTGTGTTCTTTCTTGGAATAATTGTGTTTATTACTCGATTGCTTCTTATACAATAAAGCCCATGAAGTCCCTGAGCAGTATTCTATAGCCATGACAGTTATGGCTTTGCAGAGTCCCATCCTTTTCTCTTGTTCTCAGCTTTGGTCAAGAAGGCTCATCCGTTGCCCCAACAGTGACCTCGACACAGTGCCAGCTAGGGGAGGGCTAATACCACTGGCCCACCATAACGTTATTTATTTTGCTCTGTAAAGTTAATGACTTTCCTGATTCTTTTCTCATCCAAAATATGGAGTCTGATCTATGCCAAATATATAGGAAATAAATGAGAGCCAGAAAGCCATCCAAAAGCCATTACTAGACATAACAAAAATCATATTGGCTCTCCAACTGGCTGGGGTAATGCAGGAAATATATCTGTTTAGAAAGCCGTTTCCATTTATTTTTTCAACCAAATGTAGGGGGATAGGTATGCAGTCATTCTGTGTTATCTTGTCCACTGGCTAATTATAAACTGTTGAAAGCTGCTTATCCATAAAGATAGACTGATTCTGCTCCCAACCTCCCCCACCATGGTAAATATACTAGTGGAAATTGTTGACATGTGTAATGATCATATGATATGTTTGTTGTGGGACTGACTTAAAACTTTGGTGACCAATCAACAAGGTTGCCAGTTCTCCCAGTTTTTTAAGTGCTAATTTTTGGATTCATGGGATAATAGGAAACGTTTGAAAAAGAAAACAATATCTCACTTGTAAAGGAAAGACAAGCTTGAAAACCTAAATCTTAATCATCAAAAAAGCAAAAAGTAAAAACTGTCAACTCTCAATTATTGATGGAGATAAGCTAGGTTTTTCTGCATGTACAGAGTCCAGGAGGTTGATTGCTTCTCACATGTAGCCATGCTATTTTCAGGGATAGAAAAAATCCAAAAGTAGTGTAGTATTTTTACATAGTGTTTTTTTTTTTCTGTTACAATGTGGAGCTTGCATTAATAAACAGGACTGGAATAAGGGGGTGGTGTCAGGAGGCACAGTGCTTTCTGCAGCTTGGCTGTCTGCATGCCTGGCCCAGGACCACAATCTAAGTTGTAAAGCCACTGGGATACATCTGCATCATGCTCCCCTGTGGCTTGAATTATGGAAAAGGGTGCTAGCAAGCATCTACGGGTCTGTGGCCCTGCAGGGATCAGCTTGCATGTTGGTCAGGGAGATGCCAAGCCAGGTGAAGCCAAAATGGGTGGACCTGACTTGATGCATGGAAGACCCTGAAGTGTCTCTTCACCATCCTCCATCATATTTCTCATGTCAAGAAGCTTTTCCTCTTAGCCAGGGTATAACAGCTACCCTTGGTTGCTACTGGTCAAAATAAGAATTTCCTATGAAAAGATGTAATAGTATCAGTCATATATTAGGTTTCATGATTTTGATGCATGACGTTGACATTAGTGCTCCTCTCATTCTCAGTTTTGATGAGTTAAAACATAAAATCAACAAGAAAGTTGCACATGATAATGATTAATATTAATCTATGCACATTGTGAACATTAATTTATTAAGGCTTTAGTTGACTGGTTGACATTTAATTCTATGAGACAGGAAAACACAGAGTGAAAAACTCAAGTAGAATGTGTGATATTGGGTACAATGAATGTGTGAGAATTAGAATACGGGAGCTAGCTATTGCTTTTTTTTTTTCTGCAGTGATTCAGTGACTTAATACAGGCCACAAGCATGCCTTTCCAATTTGCCAAAGATCTGGGAGAAATCCTCTGACTTGAGCAGTAATATTGGGCTTGACAGAGACATTTCTGAAGATGGTTTTAAGTTCTGTTATGTAGGAAATCAGACTGGCTGATCACACTGGTTGCTTCTGATCTGAAAATATAAAAACTTTCAAGAAATTGCCAAATGAATACCTTCTTAAAGGAGAAGAAAAAATAATCTGATTAAAGGAATATTGATGGCTGAATATATGCAATATATTCAACTTGCAATATTTTCATAAAAGCAGGTCTTGCACAAAACACAATGTCAGTATACTCTTGGTGCAAATATTTTAAGTTGTTAAAATGATCTCATTTGGAAAACCCTGAATTTCTACAGGACAAAAAGGGTTCTGAGACCAAGGTACTTTCACGATTCAGAAGCTGTAAATTGGGGTAAATATTTTAAATATTTATTGTAAATATTTTTATATTTACTGTAAATATTTACTGTAAATATTTTTCTCCTTTTATGATGTTCTTTGAGGGGGAAATACTTGTGTCAGGGAGCTGGTGGTGCAGATAAGTACTGGTGTAGTGCAGAGGTGACCCACGCCTGGTGCTCCTGCCCTGCTCCTAGGGAACCCTGTAGCCATCCTATATCCCCATTGCCTTTGCTTTTACTTCATTAATTTCATCTGGAAGCTATTCCAGGCCAGGTCTGCCTTCCTGTGCATAATCTGAACGGGCTGTAATCTCAGCTGAGCCTTGTAGGTGCTAATACTTCAGCAATTCTGAGGTTTTTGAGGGCAGACAGGGCTATTAGATGGTCTAATCTGACAGTATATTCACACTGGCCATAGGATTTTGGAATGCCTTTAGGAAATAAACTCTTGGATGAAGAGCAGCTGGCTCAAGTTGAACGCAGGCAAGACCAAAGCAATGCTAGTCAGAAAGGGGGAATGCTTTGAAGAGCGGGCCAAGGCACTGTCTCCACCTTCCATTCATTGAAGACATATGGCCTCCATTTATCAAAGTTGTGCAAAGCCTCTGGGTCCTGCCTGGCTTCGATGGTCAGGTAGCATTGCTTTCTAAAGATCTCACAGCTAACTGGGAAATGTCCCTTCCTTCCTCCCAGGCGGTGATAACCCGAGAGCAGGAGTATACAGCTCTGGGTTCTTGGAACTTATTTGACCCGGATGTGTTTTATCTGACTGTAAAAATGATGCTCACATTCAGGATCAGGTTAATGCAGCTACCCAGTGGTGTGTTAAATGTCTGTAGATGTTGCTGCCTTCTTTTTCTATGGTGTATGCTACCCTGGACATAGCAATTCAAGTCCTCTCCTGATGTTTGGTGAGCTTCTGATGTCACTTTCAGTACTGAGAGTGGTTAGTGAATCAACACCAGCTAATCAAATCCAAATTTTGATGTCTGAACCATCATGACAATAGTACTCCTACTGACTGAAGCAGAACACATCGCCCAGAAGAAAGTATGTGAGAACCGGATACGACACTTTCTTAATCACAGAATGTGGAATCGTCTTGCAGAGAAGATCAGACAAACCCCGGGTCTGACTGATCCTCAGGAAAGAGGCTGTCTTTTTTTTCATCTGTCATACTCGTGGTTCAAACAGCTTTTTATTCCTCAACATTTAACAGTGCTTCATTTGATATTTATTCTGCACTAAGTTTTTTTGCAATTTTACATAAAGTTTTTAAACAAAAATTATCTTGAATTGAAAACCATGAACAATCGGACTGGAAGTTTCTACTACTTTAAAACTTTCAATTCTCAATAATAGAAATAAATTCTCAAATAATAATAGAAATATTAATAACAAGAAATTATCAAACCATGTCTGATATTAAAAATGTTTGCATATTTGTATTTTTTCAATGTAGTAAGGGGGAAAATGTCTCTTGTGAAATAGAATGGCAATTTTAAATGCCTTTGTGAGGGGTGCTGAATACACAAAAAGAAGGTACAAGGCTTGGGATTATGTCTTCCCCTAAATCATGGGATCACAGAATCATTTAGGTTGGAAAAGACCTTTAAGATCATCGAGTCCAACCGCAAACCTAATACTGCTAAGTCCACCACTAAACCATGTCCTTAAGCGCTCAAGATGATCTGCTCCATAACCTTTCCCTGGCACTGAGGTGAGGCTGACAGGCCTGTAGTTCCCCAGATCCTCCTTCTGGCCCTTCTTGTAGATGGGCATCACACTTGCTAACCTCCAGTCAACTGGGACCTCCCTGGTTAGCCAGGACTGCTGGTAAATGACTGAAAGTGGCTTGGTGAACACTTTCACCAACTCTCCCTCAGTACCCTTGGGTGGATCCCATCTGGCCCCAAGACTTGGGTGCGTCTAAGTGGTGTAGCAGGTCGCTAACCATTTCCCCTTGGATTATGGGGGCTTCTGCTTCCCATCTCCATCTTCCAGTTCAGGGGCTGGGCACCCCAAGAACAACTGGTCTTACTATTAAAGACTGAGGCAAAGAATGCATTAGTACCTCAGTCTTTTCCTCATCCTTTGTCACTATGTTTCCCCCTGCAACCAATAAAGGATGGAGATTCTCCTTAGCCCTCCTTTTGTTGCTAATGTATTTATAGAAATGTGGGGTTTTTTGTCTTTTATGGCAGTAGTCAGATTAATTTCTAGTTGGGCTTTGGCTTTTCTAATTTTCCTCCCTGCATAACCTCATGACATCTTTGTAGTCCTCCTGAGTTGCCTGTCCCTTCTTCCAAAGATCATAAACTAAGTAAAGGGGAATCTGTTTTCTGTCAATTTTAGGCATATGTAATGAATTAAAATGAATTGCATTGTATTATATTAAAAGAGAGAATGTGATACGTCATAATCAAGATTGTCCAGATTGGATTAGAGATTTATGACATTTTTTCATATGCACATTTTTTCTTTTGGCTGTAATTGTTCCTCACCTATTCCGCTTATTACTCTGACATTTCTTCAAGAGTCTCTTATGAGAAATCTGGAGTAAGTTGAGTGCAAGAAGAGAGGATTTAGGATTCTTCTGATATCTCCAGCATGTTAGGTAGAAAGCTGAAAGTGTTCATTTTAAAATATTGATCCTGATTTCCAAAGCTAATTGGAGACCTGGCATCTGTGAAGTGTTTCAGATTTTACAAGCACATTGATTGTCCTCAAGTTAAATTGTTCCAAACCAATACAACACAGAGGCAAGTTCTCCTTTCCTATTTCCTGGATAAATACCAAGGCATTATGGCCTTGCTACATGCTGCTTCTTGCATGGATAAATACCAAGGCATTATGGCCTTGCTACATGCTACCTTTACTTGATGAGAGAAGACTGTGCAGGTGTTGGAGTGGAGGACATGGCTGGATTAGACCTGAACAATAGTAATTCTTTGCTCCAACAGCATCTCACAGAAGCAGATGATACAAGGACATACAGAACTTATTTTGAGCCCTGAGTTGAGCAAAGTCCTAAATTTCTTCCTCACAGAGAAGGAATAAGTACTTTTTTTCTGTCTTCATACCAATCAGAATTATTATCTAGACCAGTTTTTCAGCTATGACAACAGCAGTGGAAAGGCATTAACAGCAGTGTATAAAAGCCAGTTTTCCTCTTCTGCAACAGTTACTTTGGGCAATTTCTCCAAAGATGCCAAAAGTATGGAGGAAAGCTCTGGATGAAGAGCAGGCTTATTTCTTTCTACCATAGGAAGCTCTTGAGCTGTGAGAAGCAACTCTTTCTTTGAAAAGTGAAAAGAAATGTATCCATAAAAGAACAAAATTAAGACTATGTACAAAAAATTGGAGGTCCATTGATCTGTTCATTTTTTTCAGTTGGGTTTAAGGATGTGGAAAGCCACCTGACTTCTGGGTGCAGGGTCAGCAGGGGGTGCCCTGCTTCTTCAGGACATGGGTGAGGATTTCCTGCCCTAGAGAGAGACGGAAGGGCTTGGTACCTATGGTGAGGCACTACCCTCAGTGACTTGTACTTGTGGGAGAGAATTAATCACCGTAGGCCATGTCCTTAGCTCTTTACTGACGTTTTGTTCAATCCCCCTCTGTCTAAGCAAGGTCCAAGTAAGAAAGTGAGTCAGGGCTGGGTGCTCTGTTGCTTGTATCTGAGTAATACCAGTATGATCGCTCCATTAGAGAGGAGGTGGTGTTTTGAAAGAGGTATCGGTGAAATGAAATTATGGATAGGACCAGATTCTTAGCTTTGCCTCCATCATCGAGGAAAGGTCCCCAGCAACAGGAGAGGATTTTTGTGTTACACAAGGAGGACAGTCTTTGTTGATTGCATCCCCATGAGACAGAGCTCCACATGGGAGGTGTGTGCAGCAGCATCAGGGATATATTGCACTTCAGCTGAGGAAATCTTCTCTCCCGGTTGTTAGGGACGGCACAAAGATAGAGATAAGCAACAGGGACTGCCCGTTACTCAGGCTATCAGGACTTTGTCAACGTAGTAACATAGCACAGAAAATAGTGCAGAACGTAGCCATATACAATTAGGAAATTATTTGTCTTGATTTTTAGATGACCACAGTAGGGAGCTAGGACTTTATTCTGCTTTTCTGTGGTCTCTCACAATCCTTGGGCAAGTCCTTCATTTAAGACTCAATTTCCTAAAAGCAGCTCTGACTAACATGAAGCGCTTGTTAGCGGATGACCCCGAGAGTGGTTTAGTGATGGTCTATCCATTGGTGCCTTCCCCTGGCTCACTGCATCCCCTGGAGACCATGAGAGGGATGTGGTATACATCTGGCTCTGCGTATGCTGGCTGCAACCTGCAGAATAGCAGATAGCACAGCCACTCAGGTTGTGGAGCAAAATGGGTACATAAAGGTTTTTTTCAGGTTAATTTGAGTTTCTGGAGCGGTGCAGAGGCATTGAAAGCAAGAAAAGGCTGTAGCCCACTAATCCAACCTTGTGGTTGGATTCAATGCAGTACTCCTGCTTTCAGATTTAGGCGGCCGGGGCTGCACCTGCAAGTTGCAGGTTCTGGCATCATTTCGGTGCGAGGTAATCAGGAAGATTGGATGTGGGAGCAAGGAACAAAGAAAGGAGGTTACTGTTGCCATGCAGATCTTGAAGGCCCCCGGAGTATGGGATTTGGCTCATGATAACTCAGCCATTATACCAAGGGATTAAGAAGTTTCTATTCTTCCTGAAATAGTTACAGATATGAGCGGACATTTGACAAAATAAACTGTTACTACCTCTCTTAAGAAACACCTGCAGACAAATTTTGCCACAATGGAAAATCCTTATTTTGGAACACAAAGGTGGTGCTTCATTAATTTTTGTTGTTGTCGTTGTTATGGATTGTTACATTGTGACTCTCAAGTAGTCTTTGATCTATTTTAAAGTCTAAAAGGGGGAAGGAAAAACCTATAAAATATATTGGCCCTTTAAATTAAAAAAAGAAAAAAAAAGAGTTCCTATGGTGCAGCTGAGGTCAGGAAGTAGTTGATCATAGCAGGAGTCTGGACCCATCCCCTACTACGTCTGCAACAAGTCTGCTTAGAGAGAGGGAGAGGATGTTACCTCTGGACTGGAGTAATTGACACCTGAACCATACAGGAGGATTTTCATTCTAGTCCAGGGAAGAATATTAGGAAAACAAAATCTTTACAGGAGAGGAACTTGGTGAATTCCTATGCTGAAAGAGCAGTAAAATTTCATGCGGAAAATGGAGGGGCAGTTTTGCTGAACTATGAATCTTTGTTCCCTGCAATAATAACATTTGGCATGTTCTTCTGCTTAATATATGAAACATATTAAGGAGGAAAAAGCTCAGAGAACTTAACAAATTTCCATTTCCAAGAGACGGAGCAGCCTATGACCTGGCAGGGTGCCACTGAATGACGCAGGGCTTTGTGGAAATTGAGTTGCAATGGTGAACGACTTGAAACAGAGTGCTGAGCTGTCAGATAAGTCACAGTTGGTGAATGTTAACTTCTATTTGTTATGTTTTGAAGACAAATACCATACCCACGTACCAGACAGGGCAGGGTTAGACTGTGGGGGTGAAGAAGGGAGGAAGGCAGACCAGAGGAAGGAAGATATCCTTTGTAAATAAATAGAAATGTCAGTCTTCCCCGTTTACTTAGGCTGCATTGCTTGTGACCCTGTTATACCAGCAGCCAGCGGGGTGAGTCAGTGAAAGACCATTTCTGTCCTCCCAATTGCCATAGGATGCGAGTTGTGTTAAATGAGACTTAAATTTTAATGTATTTATTAGTGAAACTTTGAGTCACAGTCAACCCCATGTGAAACCCCATGAAAAAGCTTTGGCCCTATCCTATTACATGTTCTTTGCAGATACTATGTATATTTTTAGCTTTGTAAACGACAACAATTGCCCGTTACTATTTTATTGTAGTTAATATTTACATTACAGTGGTGCATGGTGTTTTCAGTCAGAAAACACTCTTTTGCGATTAGTATATATAATAACAAACAGGAGCTTGTGGAATTATAATATAGGGTTCCATTTATATTTAGGTGCACTAGAAATGCTGTGGTGATTACCATGATATAAATAAAACAAGTATTTGCAGTCTTTACACATTTTATTCAGTACAGCTTGTCAGAGTAGTTTTGTCTACATTTCCAATGGAAAATAATAATTGTTACTGAGAATGATGCCCTTCCCAATCTCTAAGCACATAAAAGACAAGAGTTTTTCAAATGGTTGAAGAAATGACTAAAAAGAAATAATTAAAAACATATTTGCTGTTAAAAATGAAAATTTCTAGGAAAATGTTTGTGTTTTCCTGCTTTCATTTTTGTGACTGTCTGTGCTAATGAAAATAAGGGGAAAAGAACAATTCAGCTCCTCTGTTTATTTTATTCTTGGAGGTTTTACCTAACAAGGCTTGTATTCCAAATAGGTGCATAATTAAGCCAACACAGGAGTATTTTATAGACACAGTGTTATAGAAGTAAGGCAGAAAGAAAGCTTATTTCTAGGCATTGGCTGTTGTAGTCTGTTACAAGCAGTAGCGTACTGTAAGCTCTCTGATGCTGTTCCAAAAGGTCCTAATACACCGTGTCAGGAACAATGGATACAATTGGGCCAACTGTATTACAAGCTCCTTTCTCGTGCCTCTGGCAAGTAACAGGATTTCCTAGGACTTGAATCTGGTTCTGAGCCATTGCTCTTCCAGCCAACTGTCTAAGTGGCTTCTGAGCGAGTTGAAGACACCTGGCTTTGCGTTCAGTGGGGGACAGAGCAGCATCCCCTGCAACTCTGCCAGGCAGAGGTGACCCATCACACTTATATCAGGGGATCTTCCTGCATTTTCTGCAAGTTTAGGTAGCCTCAAATTTTCTTGCTTTACTCCATAAGGTACTTTGAGCTGTTCAGCAAGCTGGAGTGATTTGTTAGCGAGCAAAGAGCGTATTGCCCTCCCCACCATAGATAGCAGTTGTCTGCCTTACCCTTCCAATGAGTAAGCTATGGAAGTGTTTTCACTTCAGGGCTTGTATTTAATTACATGCTTGAAAGCTAGCCAATGCGTATGAGCATGTTACACAGCATGTGTTTATCATGCCTTGCTCATTGACACCGAGTTGATATTGGCTGGTGCAACCTACGGGGAAGCACACTGGTTTTTGGGCCCTTAAACAGAATCAAGTGCTTCTCTTCTAACAGTAGCACACTCTTGCTTGGTCCCGTTGGTCTCTTCAGTCTTGTGCAGTTAGGTGAGCCCCATGCCCAAGTGCATGTTAAAGTAATTGAGCTGTCAGGAGAAGCAAGTAGCCTTTCCCTCCTGATTTGGCCAGAGGAGCGCCTTCCTTCTCTTCCCAAGGGCAGTGAGAAACATCTCTTTGCTCACCTCTCCTTTATCCAGCCAGTCAGACAAAGATGGCAGCAACAAGGCCTCCTTTTCTCCTTCTCCAGTCCCTCCCACGAGGTATGCTGGTAGCAGATGTGTATCATTACACTGGTGCTGATAAGGTCCTGTGGAGCACTTGTTCTAGTGGTTAATTCTCTGTTGATATACACAGGGCAGTTTGCATCTTTCAGCACTGCTATTTCAGCCTGTCTGCAGATTTAGTCAGGCTTGTTACATTGGTTACATCTGGTCAAGTTTTCAAAGTTTTCACTTTAATCAGCACAGGCTTGAAGCCCAGGTGCTTTAGTGTGTTTTTGTTTGCTCACTTGTTTTTTTTGTTTTGTTTTAATAGAAGTTGAATGTCTGATGTCTTCACATGGCTTTGAGTGCGGTAGCTGTAGGCACAGGTTTGGGATTCTTTTATCTCACCCTTATCCTTCACATAATTCGATACAGTAATTGCCTGTGGTCCATGGTTTCATTTCAGAGTGGAGTTGGCAATACACAGTAGAGATTCACGAAGCCTGACTTTGAAGTATCAGAGGGTGTTGAGATGGCATGGTGCTTTCTAGATGTATCAAATGTGCTTCATTTACCACCACTCTGCCTGCCACACTTAACGCCAGTTTAGAGATCACCCTGTTAATGAGTGAACTGCTTGGACATGGTCTATAGACTCTTGAGCAATTATTTTAGCCTCTGCTATTGCAGTCTTAATTTGGCTAGAAATAACTATAGCTTTTTGTAAAGTTAGTTCTGGTTCACACAGTAATTGCTCACATAGCCGTGGTATGGCTGTTCCCTCCACAGGCTCCACAGACATATCCCTATGCTAGTATGTATTAAATTCTGTAAGTTAGCATCATTAGTATTGGGTTCTTCCATTTTCTGAAAATGATGGAATGTATTAAGGAGGAGTTCTTCATATTCAGTTGCAATAACTAGCTGTGAAAGCAGTAACAAAAGTCAATAGCATGGGAAGTATTCAAAAGCCAGACTACAGTGGGCATTAGTAGAGAGATTGGTTTCCCAGTATTTGGGCATTTGTTCTTTTTAGTAGCAAGACTATCTTTCTGGGAAATTTAAAAAACACTTTGTAGAGAAATCATTATTTTTAATACTGGCTGTGTTTAGAGTCCTGAACAGGTTCAGAATCCTGTTGTGATAGGGGCAGTAGAAACACACGAGACCCTGTGTCAAAATGGAAGGCATCAAAACTGGCCTGATTGATTAAGTAGGTTATTGAAAAAAGATGATGAAGTGACAAAAGCTGTATGATGTTTTAGCCATGTGCACAATTTATAGGAGTCAGATGGGGTAATTTCTCTAGTCCCACCATTCTCAGCTCACTCAGAGGAAGAACATTGAAACAACTGTTATGGGGAAGAGGCAGCGTGTATGTTTGATGGCAAAGACTAGGACTACAATACAGGCTGCTTTACTCTAGGACCTTCTAGCTAACAGCTAAGGTTTGATCCCAGAATGCCAAATAAGCAAGTTGTGGTGTCAGCTAACAAACGTCTGAGGTAACGCTTCACATTAACATGGTGGGAGGAAACTGGAGACCTTCTGGGAGGGCTGACTGGAAACAGTGTGCCATGTAACAGGGACTTCGGAAAAAGTGTAGTAGTGAGTCTCAAATAGTTGATATATTTCAAAAAGGCATCCAGAAATCTGGGTGGTTATCTGAGCTAAACTGAACCTTTTAAGGTTAACCCATCATTAATAAGTTCATTCCCAGGATTAATGGCCATGCAGTACAGTATGTGCGTGTTTAGTGAAGCCACAAATAAATTATGAAGGTTAATAAGTGTTTCTCTGAATAAGGAGAATTATTCCTCAGGGAACCACAAAATATGCTATTAAGACCTTAACAAAATAGGCGGCCTCTACCATTTTGAGATTGTGGCTTGTTTTGTTAAATAAGGCAGTAATTGTTTTTGTTTTAATAGTGTGACTGGCCAGGTATTCCTGCTTGAGCACTTTCTCTGTTTCTCAGGGTGAGAAGGTCAGATCCAACCCTTTAAAATTTGATTTGGAAAATAGAACTGGGGGGGGGGGGGGCGGGGAAAGTCAAACAGAACAGGGTTATGTGTGGAGTTACGGGTCTATGGGAACACTTGCTAACCAGATCCTGCGTGCCCAAGTTGGCGACAGTCTTCATCAGATTGCTGGACTTCTCTGCCCTTCAAATATACGTGAATGCACAAATGAATTAATGCTGTGGATTTTCTATTCAAATAGATGGGGATGACCTTTGAACGGCCACTAGCTAGGGTGCCACTGCGGGAGCTCTTATTTGAAAGATCTAAGATGATACTGCAACATAACGGACTTTGAGCATCGTGTCCGCATTATATGAATTGATGAATGGTATCACTGGGAGGACAGCACTGTATTTGATTAGCATTGTAACACAGGGAGGAAGATGGATCAGAGAGAAACACGTGTAAGGACAACAGAAATAAGTAGATACTGAGAGTGACAAGGAAATAAGAATTACAAGAAATTAGCAAAAACTTTATTGGCGGTTATTTTGGTGCTTCTGGGAGACCTTTGGGATCAATCTTCAGAATATATATCCAGCAGAGAGAAACTGGCCATGATAGCTTGAGTTCTGTGCCCTCACAGTAAGCTTCAGAGTTTCACTGGTTGCAACTTGAAATGTTTCACTGGTTGCAACTTGAAATGTTTTCTTGAAGGACACATGGGCTCTTTTCCAGCAGACTCCTCTGAATCAATGGAAATTAAATGACCGCTGATTTTCAGAGATCCACAAATCAACATTGCCCTAAGTACTACTCTCTCTTGGTCTGGGCTACAGCTACATAGTTAAGAGGAACTTTGCAGAGCTTCTGTTGTCCAGTCTCACATGGCATGAAGCTTTTATGACTCCACAGTTTCTTAGAACACAACAGAAAAAACCTAACCCACCAATCTTTGGTTAGTGTAATGAATTTCAGACGAGCTGGTCCAAAAATGGACCCTGTGGTCATCATGTAAAAGTCAATGCTTTCCAGGGGTGACGACATTTTGTTATCATAATATTTCCTTAGGGTTAAAAGAGGAAATAAATGTTCCATCTCAGATAACACTGTGTGATAACTGTTGGCATATATTCACCAATGGTAAGTAGTTCCTGATGTTAGATAATTTGGTCCTGAAACTAGGTGAAAGGAGGTGGCTTTAGCTGAATTTTGCTGCAAATTTCTGGTTCTAAAGCTAGTAACAAACCTCAAGGCATGAAAATGAAGGCAGAATGACCTCAGCCCAATTCAGATGCCGTACATGAACATTCTGTGGGCAGAATTTGAAATTTCTCTCTTGATCTGTGTCCAAACGCTGCGGCTAGAATCTACTCTAATCAAACCGAAGAAGAAGCTTGCATAAACGCCTTCAAACACAACCTGCCAATTTCTGTAGAGCTCTGCTGACAGGCAGTTATTTTTCCTGTGTTAATATCGTTAGAGGAAAGTATTTGAAGAAGAAAATAAACAAAAAGGCGCATTGACTTGAGGTTGTGTGGAAGAATGAGGATAGCTGAAGTCAGTGGGAGTTTTGCCATGGATTTTACTGGAGCCCAGGACTTCATGCATTCTGTTTCCCTCCAAATGTTTGCAGAGAATTGAGATGCTGAATATTGAAACTAAACTCCAAGTGCCAGTTAGTGTCAAGAAAATGTGTGTGTGTGTGTCTGCGAGTGAGTGTGCACGCACATGCTGCTTATTAAGGTATCCTTTCACTGTTTCAAATTTAACTTAAAAACTACTCCTTTAACATGAGGACTAGATCAATATGACACTGACAGAAGCATGGGGGGCAGACCAATGCGAGCTGCTCCTAAGATAGTTCCAGTGTGCAGTCATTCTGACTCAAAACTGGCTTGCCTTCTGCCCCTGGTTTCCTCACAAATATTAGGGGCTGATCATGTCAAATCTCCAGGTGTTACTTTGTCATGCTTGCACATAGAGATCACCTTCCTCATTTCCCTTCAGTAGGAAACTGTAATGAATTATTTTAGCTAGTGCTGAAAGATTTAATGTACATATTTACTTCACCCCACAAAGGGAAATTGGCTTTTTTTAAAGAGCTGAATGTCAGCTGTATCAATTTTGACTGCCTTCCTTAGGAAGGAGCAACAAGTAGTGCATGCAATAAGGAGTCAGATATCACAATGGATAATAAGTGAAGTTTTTGAAGAAGATAAAAATCAGTTGATCACCCTGTGAATTTCTTTGAGGAAAAAAAGGAAGAGGGCACTAGTGGGGAAAAGGGCAATTTCTGAAAGTGGTGGTGGTTATTGGTGGAAGATAGAACCACTCTTTAGTTGGTTTCTCTCAAGAGAACTGCTGTGGCATTTCTTAGTGGAAGCCACACAGATAAATCAGTGGAATATGAAAAAGTCCCAAGGAAGAGTGAGACTCAGTGTTTTGAGTTGATGAGTAAGGCATGCTGCTTGGTACTTTTCAAGGTCATAGCACTGGGAAGAAGTTGACTATGGGTTGCTTTTACACAGTAAGCCGGTGAGATGTATAGGCGCTTCCTTTGTAAGGGGAAGAGTGTGGGTGTGTATCCCCAAATCAAAGAGAAGTGTGGAAGAACCAATGACTTCAGAGAGATGCTTGTAATCCTAGTGGGAGGTCCAGGTGATCCTTAGTGGCTTGGAAAAGTTGGGTAAACTTTTGCAAACATCTTGTGAAGTCCTTTCTTGACCAGTGTCAGCTTCTTAGCTCACCATGCAGCTTCTTAATTTTGCTCCTCTAACCTAAAGCAATTGCATGCCTGGCTTGGAGATCTCTAAACTGTGAGAGTTTCAGTGACTACTAGTAGTCACTAACACATGCTAACTCATTGTTTGGTTTGCCTTCAGCAAATACCACTGCTTCTGTTTAGAAAGAAGAATGTGGTACTGAACCTATAAACAAACAGAATACATAGGAATAATAGATAATTACTATGTCAAAGTAAACTATGATCTAGTCAGGGTGGAAAATCCACTTCTGGCCACTGCTGTAGTGAATGATGACATTAAGAACAGATAACACCATAATGGAAACTGCTTGGAATTGCTTTATTTTAAATGGCAAGCACTTGCTTAAACATAACAATGAGCAACCGAAATAATTTGTTGAGACTTGACTCTCTGTTAATTGTATACCATAGAGTAGCAGGTGTCTAAGCATGTAATGGTTTGTTTAATCTGTATTTCTGAGTTGCTCTGAGGCTGCCAAGAACAAATATTCAGTACTGGAAATTAAATCTTAAGAGATAATTTGGAAAAGGCAATTAGCTGGTAGGTCTGGCTGAGTTGTAAAGAGTGATTTGTGAGAATCTTCCTAAGCAAGAAGATGCTCAGTCAAGGCCCAGGTCTATCAAGAACTGCATGGCTGACCTGCTTGTACCTATATACTGTAGGCTTGATTTCAGTAAAGCAGAAGAGCTTCAGCTTTTCATGTGAAGCAATATATTTTATAAATTTTAAATTTTCACATATACTTCTATTGTCTCCTGACCCAGTGGTTTTTAAAGGTACAAGTGGATTTTAGACATTCAGAAGGGGAATGTCTAAAATATCTTCAAAGGGAGCTATACATAGCATCATCTAGTGTACTCTTCTGAGAATATGTATTTGTTTTTTCTATGAAGCACCTGTCTATTCTTCTCTGTGATACAGCCTTGTAGAGTCTAGATCACAACTGAATGAAATGCGATAGGAGATAAAATAGGTAATAAAGGTGGATTGATAATGAAGCATTTGCTAAGGGTGCTTTTGTCTCTTGTTTCAGAGAAGGCTTTACTAGTGATTTTTAATTTCCCCAGACTTCTCTGTTCCTCTGTGATACTTCAGTGCCAGTTATTAGTGGGATTGGATCAATATATGAAATCATGTAGATAACCCAAAATGACAACTTCTGCAATATACAGAGAAAATGATGAATACATTTAGACTACAATGCTTTCTCTGAGGGATAATTTGCTTACTTAAGTGATATATAAAGCATTTTTTTCACTTATTCTACAAAGATATAAGAAGAAAAAAAATTGTACACATCAGTTCAAGGACTTAACACAAAAATCTGACTTTTTTGGTCTTGGGTGCAGAATGCACCATTGTTTTCTTTTGATAGTACTTTAGGTAAGCATAAGGGATAATTTGTTGTGAAAAAGTGGAAAATTGATTTTTGGTTGCATTTCTTATACATTTCAATTGTATCTTTCTTAAGATGTTTCCTTTCAAGGATGGCTTATTACAGTAGTGTTCTGTAAATATTAGCTGTTTAGGGAAGATAAAATTGTTCCAATAGCTGACAATACAGTCAAAATACTTCAATTCCAATTTAGCTTTACACAGGGCAGCATCAGACAAATGAAAGTGCAGTCTTATAAATGTAGGAGATAAACCTTTGTCTTCACTTTTCCAAAGCAAGACTCACATCCTGTGAAGTGCTCAGCATCTGCTGCCCTAACCGATATAGCTGAGAGTTGGCTTTTCTCGATAGGTTTGTTCTTCTAGCCAGCAACTGTCCAGCTATAAGAAAGCATCATTGTTTGGCATGAGGAGGGAAAAAGAATTATATCTTTTATGGGAAATCTAAATCATCTTGTCATCATATAACTCAAAGATGGCCAAGTATGTTTTCCCTCAAATTTGTTTAAACAAACAAATGTAATTCTTAGGTTTAGGCCTTGGAAGCCAAGTTTCCGTCTAACATGAATTTAGGACATAAAGATTTGTTTGTGATAGAAACAATGCCAGACACTTCTGCATAGCAGCGTAATGGAGTGCCGCTAGAACGTAGCTTATAAAACCGGATTCAGGAAAACAGAGCTACTCTGTCTAATTTGGCCTGCGCCGTGTGATTACAATAGCGTAATTGTGCAGCTTGGAAGCCTTTCCCTCTCTGCTGAAACGATGCAGTATTCAAACACGTGTGAGAGCGTTTCTTCGACAAAAGGGCCAGGGCTGAAGCCTCTGCATATCTTCCAAGCCCTCCTCTGGGATGGGTCCTCCTCGTGTCGCTGTGACTTCCCGCGGTGACTGCGCAGTCACCTGCACAGGGCTCTCGGGGCATCCTGGTCCCCTGGTACAACTGCACCATTTTGTTAGGGCAGCTCTTTTTTCTAGCGGTTTGAAGAATAAATTCCCCCGAATGGGAGTGTTTGCTCTTCTCCCGTGTTAGACAGTGGTGCTTGGTTAGCGACGATCATTTGTACGTTCGGCCTGTGTTGATACTTGGGGGGTATTTACTGAATGTGAAGCACTCACAGTTTGGATTCTTTTGGAGCCTAGTCCAAAGGTTTTTGGAAAGGATTTCTAATATTTGAAAGGAGCTGAGGTCCGTTTCCTAGACAAGGTGTGCATATACAGTAATCTTGTTCCAGCAGCAAAACTACAAAAGGAAAGAAGGAAAAAAATCTTTCAATATTGCAATATTTACCCCTTTCTGTTCAGTGCTTCTGAATGTTTCATCTGCTTCTGTGATCAGTAGTATAGCACTTTGTATGTGACTGTCAAAAAAATAGACAGACTGCATTTTGGTGAAAAAAGGAGAAATTCAGTGAGTATTTCCTGTTAAGGGAGAGGAGTATAATGGTTTTTTTTCAGCAATATATAATTTGGAAGGAAAAGTTACAGTATTTTTGTTCTGAAAGCAAAATTATCTCCTTATAACACTATATTTTAGGTATTGAACTTTAAACAAAACAAAAATATTCATTGGGGCTCAAAATATTCCTCTCCTTCATCCCAGACCAAAGTTTCCTTTCCTTTTTGTTTGGGGAAAATATGAGGAAATTATATTTATTTATTCTTTTACTGAGGATATAAGAGATGATGGGAACTAAATGTATTAAAATATATTTTTACATACAGTTATATGAAAAGTGCGCTAGTTACCACTTTTAGAAGCCAGTGCAAAGATATATGCACCTAAAGAGAGAAAAGATAACTTTGGGTTATCTTTGGGTTCTTGGTTTCAAAATGCTGTCTCCTGAGGAAACTAAATGAAATGTTGCTCAAATACTTGTGTGCGACTCTTCTCTGAACACTCTTTGAACACTCTTGTAATGTCAAGTTAATATTTATGCTAAATATATAAAGAGCTAGCAAAAAGAAATGGATAATTTTAATTTTTTTTAAAGAGGAGCTCCATTCTGAGGGCTTGTTTCCTTCTAAAAAACAGACCTGCCATCTACTTTTAGAGTATTTTGAGAGCGTGCAGTTCAGTAGTTTTTGATCCTGATAGCGTCAAGGTCATGGCAGTAAGAGCAAAGGTTTTGGTCTGACTCTGAAATCCAGATCTTGCTGTACGTTCAGATATTTTTTTTTTTTAATTAGAATGATTAATGAAATGTTTAGCCTTTTGCCATTATGGCTTCTGATAAAGAAAAAAGTTAGAAATACAAAAATTAGGGGGTTTTTTCTGGTGGCAAGTGGGGAGAGTAGAATTGGTGGCAGAATGACATTGCCCATCCCTTGTCAAATTTTGAAGGCCAAAATAAAGCTCAAATAGGTTAATAGATTTCAGAAGCTTCATTGCCAGACTCTGTAGTGGGGGATAAAGTCAGCATCCACTCCAGAGAGTCACCCATCGCTCACAATAAGAAGAGAAATCTTAATTTTGTGGTATGTGGTTAATTTGCCATTAATGGTAGTGGGAGCTGGAGAGAGACTTGCGAGTTTATTCTCTATGTTTTAGTCACTTCTTATTGAGCAAATTTAGCATCCACCTCAATGGGAGTTACTTCTGACTTGGTACTAAGACCTACCGAGTATCCTGCTGATAGACTTTCTCAAGACGTTTTAGAGTTTACATTTTAGATTCTGTACTTGGTAAATATTTTTGAGCCGCATGGATCACCTTGGCTCTCCCATTCCAATGGGTAACATTTTCTCCTGAGCAAAGGCAGACTAAATTTTCCTCTGTGTGTGTGTCCGTGCACTTGTTTTTTCCCATTTCTTATACCTAATGGCACTATTGAGTACTACTGTCAGCAACAGCAGCTCCTTGCTTTGGCATGGCTTGCACACTGATGCAATCTGTATCACAGTTTGGAAGCTCGGGAATAACTGCGTATCTCTTAGAGATCTGAGCCATGTTCAAAGACAGAAGATGGTGAAGGATCAGTTGCTGCAGTGGTGACAAGCCTTTCTTGATGTATTTCCAGTATAAATTTGTCTAACTTCAGCTTCAACTTTTGGACCGTACTTTCTCCCTTCTCCTCCTCCCTTCTGAATTGAAAATTTCTAAAATGAAATCTGCTGTTACACAAACTATCAAGATACTTCTTTGAATGATTTTAGGGCAAAAAGGGAAATAAGATCTGAAACTATAGACTAGTCTTGGCATCTCATTTGGCCAGTGTCAAGTGGAAATTGGACCACAGGTCTTGAATTAAGCTTTTAAGTCCTGAAATGAGGTCTGCTCAGATGAACCATGCTAACTTCAGTGAAGCCAAGGTAGGCGTATGAGCCTCCCTGAAGAAAGACCTTTGCAATTTCACGACAGAACTTAAAACCCACAGATTTCAAAGGGTGTCCAAATATGGTAAAATAAGCAGAGAAATACTTCCCTTTTCATCGACCAAGAGTTGCCATTCACAACACTAACAGAAAGCTTTTAGTCAATTTTGGGAAGTTTCTAACTACTTAGAGGAAGGGAAAAATCCAGCATAATAAGGGTTGTAGTTGTCTTATGTGGCTGCTGTTGCTGCCCTGGAGGTAAACAGGAAGAGGATCTGATACACTTAAAATAACCAAGATGGTTTAAAGGGGGAATGTGTGATCCTTGCTTCCTGTCTGTGAGACAGAGTTAATCACTGCAAGTAGCCGGCAGCATGTGTTTTATTACGGAGATACCCCTCTGTGTCATTCACAATACACACTTCGGTGACTGTCTTACTTCGATGACACAAGATGTACTTTCCTTTCTTCATGATTTTGGGACGTTGTGGGGTTTTCCTGCCCTCTGAGAAGACTTTTTTTTTCAATTCCTTTTAGCAAAAATGACTAGATAATGAGGCCAAACAAGGAGATACCCTGCAGTTCCTATGATGACACACCTCCCTGCTGGTGACTCACCTAGTGATTTAAGACTTTCTGTTGA
Source organism: Mycteria americana (assembly GCF_035582795.1). Classification (NCBI taxonomy): domain Eukaryota; kingdom Metazoa; phylum Chordata; class Aves; order Ciconiiformes; family Ciconiidae; genus Mycteria; species Mycteria americana. Next base: position 58,288,577 of record NC_134366.1, read on the forward strand.
TATTTCTATTAATGACAAAAATAAACATCTGGTAAGAAAATTACTTCATTGGTTATATGTGATTTGTGTGCTGAGCCGTTTCAAGAAATCCAATTATTTAGCATTGGGAAATAATACACCAGGATTAGCACTGTGGAGAAAGATTCAAGTTCACCTGTAGCCTGTGTATTAGGGTTTTTGTATTGAGCTAGACACGAGCCAGAGTGTTTGAATTCTGTCCTGGATCCAATTCCAGCTCTCAGCAGGCTGGGGAATGCATGTTTGCCATACCGATTCAGATCTGCCTTGGAAAAGAGTAAAAGGAGAATGCTTATCATCAGGAAGTATCGTCGCTAACAGACCAAAACCCTGATTTATTTGTTTTGAGTTTTTTGTGCTTTAATACATCTTCCTAGAGTGTCTGTGCTATTATACCTAAGATTGATGTAAATGAGGGTGGAGATAAGCCTGAATAACACTGTCTTTTAGAGGTCTAATAAAACAGACATTAGTGATTGTAAAACAACTGGCAGCATTTGTGTTCCTTTTTAATGGAAGACACGGTGGAGGAGTATGCATGTGAACCTTCTGAAAATCAGGACAGATAACTGGAAGAACACATAACAGCGTTAGTCTAAATCTGGTAGATTTTAATAAATGTAAATTTAGGTGATCTTGTGAGAGCTTTTCTTCGTCTTCCCTTTCCGTTCCACTTTGCTATTGTGCACCACAGTGTATCATCTCAGACATCCAGATGACCTACAACGCCTTCTCTTTCCCAGGTAACTTCAATCTCATTATAACCATGAGATGTATAGTTGGCAGCTGAGCATGGAACTGGCCAGCACAATTGCTGGACATGGGTATTCAGGGGACAGATTTAGCTACAGGTAAAACCAGAGGATATAATCAGAGTTTTCATCATGAGAATCAGCTCCAGTGCTCCTAAATGTGAGTACTATTTAGTAAAAATTCAGTTCCTAGCTGGTCTAAACTGGTGTAAATCTGCCAGAGTTTCTCTGGCACTGGTCAGTGCCTACTCACCTTTAGAAATCTTTTGATACTCTTGACTACCTATTGACTCCTTTTACACTGTACAGAAAATAACTACAGAGATGTACAGCATTTGCATAGATATTAGGATTTGGGAACTAAAGATGCATGAAAAGGAGCTGCTCTTTTCTCCATTTCCTAGGGGCTAACAGAATTACATTGCTCTGGACTAAGGATTTATTGGATTTGATGCTCAGCTCTGAGATATTAAACATCTGTATGGATTTCTCATGCCTTTTTGAGATGAAATAATCTTTTTCCAAATCCCATAATGACCAGAGTTGTTATTAGATTATTGAAATTATGGGAACAGTGAGAATTCATTGCATATCACTTATGTGTCGGCTTTGAGGTGACAGAGGCTGGGCAGTCCTGCAATTGCAGAGCTGCTGGGCAGGCTGCTCAGATGGGAGTTGGCATCAGCCAGTGGTGGAGCAGACGGCACGGGCTGGGGTGCTGGGAAGGACCATTGCCAACCAGCAATGCTCAGTGTATTCTCATAATCTATCCACCCTGCTGCATATATGCCTTGCCTACATGCCTAGCTATGCCCATAGTCAACATAGATGGTCTTGCTGCTTATACATTATAGTCTTGTGACCAGATGGCACATGTTCATCCTCCTTGTTTGTAAGCTGAAAGATCAAAATAGTGGTGCAACCTCATGACACCACTGTGCTGACTCTTCTTCGTGTGTCGTCTTCAGCATGTGGGGCCTGAGGCGTCTCTCTTTACATAAACTGTTACAGTTTTGTCATTTGGGTGGGAAAAAGTTCTGCCAAAAGAAAAATATATTCTAAATTGTACTTTTACATCTCTAGAGAACTTCTGGATAGTAAACACCAGAGGCTCAATTCCCAATCACATTGTGGTCATAAAGATCAAGAAATTTGAAAAAAAAGTCACTGACGCTGTGTCACAGTGTCTGTCATCTGCATGGAAAATCCAGGGTTCTAGGATTAGACTCAAAACAATAACCAAATTATCCCTCCCAAAGTGGCAGATGTGGGATAAGGATGGCCTGCTATTCCTCCATCTCTGCTCCCAGGTCTTGTGACAATTACAGCTAAGTTGGCCAGTGTAAGTCTGCAGCTAAGTCTACAGCTAAGATGTAGATCCATTAACAGAAATGTCAGTTTACTGTAAAGAAGGCTCTTGTGAAATTTCCTACTGGATACAGGGAGGTGACACAAACACTGAAACATCCTGAGATTCCCCATCTATTTTTGCAGTTCCAGGAGGACTGAACAAGCAGCTAGAAATCAAAGCCTTTTAACAGCCAAAGCAAATAAAACTTTTTGAGGTTCCTCTTGTGTTAGTTACAAAGACACGTAAAACCTTTCAGAGACACATGTGCTGCTGCTGGAAAAATAGAAAAGCAAAAAATGACTTAAAAGCATTGAGTTCTTCACAGGCGTCTGGATTCTTTGAGCTACTAGAGTAGGTGGTTTTTCACAAGGTTTAAAAGCAGAAGGGATAAGATGGAGATTATAAAAATAAGATAGAAGAACAAGTGAATCATTAAAAAGTCAATATTAGCCCAGGATTACAGCCTCACTTCATTACTTTGTACTGATCAGCTCCTGTGAGCAAAGCTAATAACCAAACTAATAACTAAGAAAGCAAGAAATACTGTTCGGCCATGAGTCGTTATCAAACAAACTTATCAGGATGGTTCACAGTCATGTCCCTGGTACTGGACAAAAACACAGGCATGGTAACTTTTCCTACTCATTGACTATTAGTCACGTCTTGGTTAAATTGAAACATCATTTTAAATATTACAGAAATGTGGCACTTTGCTCAAATAAGGCATCTGTTCCAGCAAAATGTTATGTTTTGAACATTAAAAAAAAAAAAAAGAGTTTTTTTCTGTTTTTAAAGAAAGCATGTGGACATGAAGATGAGTCAGTTGATTTGAGTGGTTACTGTATGTGAAGTTATTTTGAATCACGTAAAAATTAAAAATACTTTGAAAGAAATAACTTTCCTGAAATATTACTTTAATGTTTTTCTTTGCCTTTGTTTTATTTTTATCTTCTCTTTTACCAACCACTCAGCGAGGGAGAAAATAGCAAACTTTTACAACTCAAAAAGATCAGGAGATTACAAACGTAGTCATATAGTTGTGGGATTCTGAATGGAGACTACAGAGGAAACGTCAGCTGCAACTGAACTCCCCTTAGAGCGTTAAGACATACCAGTTAAAAGTTTAGGTTTTCTGTAAATACTAGGATTATATCTATGACCTTGATAATTTGACAATTCTTAAAATAAGTGGAACGCAGGGGATATTCAAAACCTTATAAAACAGAGTATTCTGAGCAGTGATATTCCCAAAAGCTGTCTAGAACAAAATAGGGGACAACGAAAGCCGAAGGTATATTTAAATCCAAGGAGCTTCTATGACTTTTGTAAGACTTTCCAGGGAGGTAGAGCTGTATTTGTCAATTTGCCTAAACATCTTCACTCCATATGTTTTCACATTTTACTCCTAAGCTTTTAATGCATTTTACATTAAACAGTGATTGAATAAAAAGAAAATTATCCTGGGATAATTTCAGGAAGCAGTTTTTCTCCTCCCGGTGGTGTGTTCTGCCTATCAGGCTACAGAGCTGGTGTCTTGCCTGCTGCTGGCCTGGCCGGAGGAGTCCTGCTTGCTTGCCCACACTGCGACCCCACCTTCTGCCTTTGGGAAATGCCCTTCCCAGGGGCAGTGTCCTATAGCCCAAGGATTAGAGCATCTTGGAGCAACAAAAGGCAGAGGTTTTAGCCCTTTAAGGCTCAGAGAAGGCAACACCTAGGTCAAGGCCTTCCGAGAGATGTGCTGGAGCTTTTGGGATTCACAGAGAAGGTGTCCGTCCCTGCAGCACAAGCAGAGGAGCCTGCCTTGCACCATCAGGAGCACCTGAAACCCTGGGCTATCCCCAAAACACAGAGGTCCCACAGGTGGGATTCACCTGCAGGCACAACCATCCCTGTATGCTTGGATTTTTCCCCAATGGATATTAGTGAAACTTTATATGGGTAAACTCTACTTTAACATCTGCGATGGAAACAGCCCTTTGAAGAATGGTTTTGCAATTACAGTTGTGGCACTCCTGAAATTACCCTATTGCCTACCCTGGCAGCAAGGGTCCTGCCTGCCAGTGCAATGTGAGCCAGGCAAGGCAGTAGTAAAGGCATTTCAGAGCATTCAGGTGTTTAGCATCAGTGTTATGCTGATGCTGTTATGTGTGGGCACCTGTGTTTGCTGAAGTAGCTGGTGCAATGAATGTTGATATTGTACAGGGAACAGAAATGGCCAGATTTTTTGGCCTGAATTCCTCAGCTACAAGTGGAAGTTGGAGGAGAAATTTTTGAAGGTGGGGGCAGGGGGGGAGTGCATGTGCTGTTGATCCCTGCTGTATTTGTGGATATGCTATGGATCAGAATGGGCTGGGACAGTGATCGGCTGAAAGAAAAGAAATTAAAATGGAAAAAAATGCTCCCTGTCCAGTTCAGATTAATTCTGAAAAGTATTGTTTTGGCATAAAACTTACAGACCTCTTCTAGAAACTAAGAGGACACCACAACTAAGGCGTCTCACAAGGGTACATTCTGACATTTGTGCCTTCCCTCCCTTCACCCCTGCTGCTTGCACTGACGAAAACCTATTACAAAGCAAGAGATTTGCCCAGATGCAACAGGAACAAAGAAGAGGCCATATACCTCTGTGGTAGGGAGGATCAGAGACTGCTGTAGAGAAGCTCTTTAGTCTGTGGCTGGATGTGAATGCTCTCCTCACCTGCAACAGGAATACTTAAGACTTCTTGCCTGACTGTCTATATAAAACCAATATGAAAGGTAGAACAACCCCACAGTCAAGACAGCTTTGCAGTGGTCACTGTGAGTATGGTGCCTACTGCATGTAACACAAGCAGTATCAGGTGGAAAGAAGAAAGACCCTACCACTTGCAGGGCCAGACAGTTTAAATGCAGGCAAAGCGGTGCAGCAATGGCTATGGCCCTTTATGGCTGGCGACAGATGGTGCCATTCAGCTTGGGCCCGCTTTGCTTCAACTCCTGAACTGCTGGCTGCCTTCTCCAACTGCTCCTGCCTACACTCCAGCCAGCGGAGAAGGGTAAAACCCACTGTAATCTAGTGAGGCTGAAGAAAGGTATTTTCTACAATGTGCTAATTTAAATCTGACCTTCTGAAGCCTTTTGGAGTCTGTGAAATCTGGTCTGGAAATGTCATGGTAAGATAATGAACGCTCTACTTCTAATTAATGAGTACTGTAAAAGTGGTTGGGAAAATCCCTTATTTAAAAGATGCTGTAAGCTTGAATTGAGAGCTAAAACTTATGCAAAATGAATAGTCTGAGGAAAAAATATGCAATCATTTTCAGGATGCTTTAAATGTTTTTTTTTGTAGCATTCAATTTATTCTGTTTTGACTCCCAAACCTAATTCTGTCTATATATGTAGCATTAACATGAAAGTCAAAATGCAGTATTTCCCCCTAAATTTTTGGGTTTGGAGTTGATACAGTCCTATAAAATGGTTTGCTTTTGATAAAACTGAATTTTTGCTGACAGGAAATGTTAATAAGGACCCTTTAACCAGCTTTATATAGAGTGTACTTCCTCATACTGTTTTGATGCCTTGTCTTCTAAAATTGACATAAAACAGAAAACCCAGAATTACACAAACATGAAAGCAAAGCTCAGTTTGTTGATTTGGAAGTACTGTGGTGCTGAAGTCTCACGGTGCCCCTATTTTATCCATTTTCCCTTCTATGGAAATTGTCAGTGTATTTGCCTGAAGTGTGGTTATGTCATACTGTTGTATCCCAGATGATTTTGGACACCGCAGAGAAATCATGGTTAGAGGGAGTGTGTGAAATGTCTGAACCTTTGAAAGGTTCAAGCATGCGGTGAATGTGCTTCATTATCCCAAATGTAGGCTGCCTTCTGCATTCATAAAGCAATACTTTTTGCAGTGGATGAGTTATGGAAAAACAGATAATGATTCATGAAAAAAATCCTACTTGCACACAGTTGGATGATCATCTTACTGCTGCTTGCTTTTTTCTAAGCACGAGTTTGGGTGTGGGTGCACAGTGGCATGTGGATAGGGGAAGGGAGGACTGTGTGTGCATGTGAGTTTATATATGGAATTAATATATGGATTGGGATATTCTTTTTAAGTCTGTAAAGTGTGCGTGCTGCTTTTATTCATTAGCACCTACAAAGGACTAATTGCCATCAGGCATGTAGGTGGAATTTTTGGCAGGGAGCAAGAAACGCAATAGGTTTGATGACAACCAATGATCTGCCAAAGCCTTGTCAGAAGAAGCTAGTTTTGCTGTCACTCACCCACCCCTTTAAATTCAAATGCAGATGCTTCCAGGGGGTGTGTGGCACCCGTCCAAGTCAGTGTTTGAAACAGAGGGCTCCTAATACTGCATATACAGCCAGTGCTGTAGCTGCGGCTGCTGCCTAATGCTTGAGGTGAGAGGGAAACGTGAAAGCTGAAATGGAGACAGGAGGATACAGGCTGCTCTGCCCTTGCTGCAATAGTGACAATAGGGCAACAAGGACCCTACCTGGCGCGGGTGGTGGCTGCCCTGCGGTGTCCAGCGGGACCTCTCGCTGGGGAAGCCAAGGACAAGAAGTGGTTTTAGGCTTGTAAACCCCATGAGAGCTGTTATGGGAAATTCTGGATTTACAAGGATGACTTTGCTGCGCTGTGGTACGCTGCGCAACTCTAGTTGGTGTGGTACCCTTGTTGCTGAGCAATGGCAACGTGTTTTGGGCATTGTCAGTATCGGGTTCATATCTGCTGCTGAAGGACCAGAGACACTGACAACACAGGAGGCCAGAAAGGATCCATCTGACCTTTGGCCTGACCTCGGAGGTGACACTTTTGCCCTCTTGTCCATTAGCTCTAGTTCTCATCTGGAAATTAAAGCTCTTGCAGAAATTTTCAGAGAAAAAGTGACGTTACTAGAAACTGCCAGTATGTTAGTACTTGTGCTGTTGTGAATAGCATGTCAGCTGTGGCTCAAAACTTGCCTATGTGGTATCTGTAGAATGGGTATCTGCCATAGAGTAAGGCGCTACATGATGTCTGCAAAAGGAACGTTATATAAACAATGACAATTTTTATCTCTCCATCAAAATAAAGCAAATTAAACCATTTGAAAGAAAACTAAGAAAAAAATAAGGTGATATATTGCTCTCTATTAGCCTTTGCTTTTGCAGTATTAAGCTCTGTGTCTTTCATTTTGGCTGGAAAATGTGATTATATTCCTTACAATTAGTATGTTTGGGTCTACAGGTTAGTTCCAAATGTATGTGATGCATAAAATGGACCTGTGTTAACATTGCTTTTGACTTTCATATGTCTAAACATCCTCTTATGGCAGGAGTTGAAGAAGCATGTCTGATACATGACAAGCAACTGTCTTCATAGCTTTTTTTGGGTTATTCTAAGAATAAATGTAATCCTTTAGCTGTGTAGAGCAGGTATTAACTGTCTCTGAGAGGGCCTACACTGATGTAACTGAGGTGAATGAGATAGGTCTTTTGACTCTGGCTCAAGTGCTCTTTATGTCCTGGAGTCAAAGGAATCCCCCGCTGAGCTTCCTGGTTGCATACCTCTCCTATCACCTCAGATGACCTCCTCCTTCCCCCCTCTTCGCCCTCAAAAGGGGGGAGAGGTGCTAATTCTGCTGGAATGTGGCATTTATCACCTGCCGCGTTCCAGGGGGATTAGTGGGGTTGCTACTTCATACCGTATTTGTTTCAATACAGTCCATATTCTTTGATTCATACCCATAACCTTTTGTACAGTTTGGAGTTAGCTGTAAGAAATCAGTACAGAAGTACATGAACTCTGTGTAGTTGATCATGTAAAATAAATAAATAAATACCCCAGAAAGGGGGTGGGGGCAGTGAAAAAGACATGACTGCAAGTAGGTTACCTGTTTTTAAAAAAAATGTATTTCTGTGTAATACATAATTTCACATATTGGACTAGTTGCTGTAGTGTAGAAGTCTTTCCATAAAATAATATTGTATCTTAAGTGTCTCATAGGGCTGTTGTGAGACTAATAAATGCTTGCTAATCGCTTTGACAGCTTCAAAAAAGGTGCTATGAAAGTAATAGTTATTTCTGTTCTGCTTTTTTTTATTTTCAATATTACAATTGTGATCAGGAATTGCAACATCTACTTTTATCAAATGGTGGGTGGTATCTACTTCAGTTCTTATGCCTATTTCTCCGAGTCACAAACTGACATTGGAATAACAAATAAAGAAGAAACGTAACTGGGTGGTCCTATATTTCATTTCTCATAATGTCACAAAAACAACTCATTCAAATAAAAATGCTTCATTTACTGCACATGTAATTAGTATGCTTAGGCAGCAAGTTCTGCAAATTAGTAAGGCAGAGACTTCAGGGCCAAATTGAGTCACAGTTTATCACATTTCATGAGACTTCTTGCCAAATAATTTAGTACTGGCCTTTCTGGTGATAACTACTATTCACTGTAGCAGAAGTTACATGGTAAATGCATTTCAGAAGGGGAAAACCTGATTTGTTGGGGTCTGACAGTCTGTGGAGCCTACAAAAAGTTAGTTTATGCCTTTATACATGTCTTTATATTCCTTATTTTCATTCTTTGAACTTCATTGAAAGACAGCTCTACAAACACAGAACTACTTGCTTCTGCTTTCTGTATATGGTCACTCTGGTGTTTGCCACAGAGATATATAAACAGTCACCAAAGGGAAAGTGCATTTGTGAATGGGAGAGGAGGTAGCCCATAGTCCGTTAGTATTAAGATAAACAGATAAAAAGAACCGCGACTATTTGATTTATAGAAAACTGGCAAGAACAGCACCTGAATTTACACTGGCCACGAAAAAATTAAGATTATGATCAATCTTCATGTCCAAAGGCATGAGCTGCTCACCAGCTGCAGTCAGGAAGAACTTCCTCCCTATGGCGAAGTCATCACAACTTGGTATACTGTTGGAGTTTTACGTCCTCTGGACAATCACATGCTTTCTTTTAAGCACACCACTTGCTGAGAGAGGACACCCAGCTACTGGGGACATGGAAGTGCTTTCGTACTGCAGCTTTTCTCCTACAACTGTATCTTGTTTCTCCACCTAAATACTGCCAGAGTATTTAATTGAACTTATTTCTTATTTGTTACACAAGTGTTGTGTTTTGTTTTTCAAGTCCAGAGTGACTACATTATCTTGTGATGCTTGTGAATGTTAAGCCACTGATGTTTGTAGGTGGAATTAAAATTGCTTTCATTATAAAGGCAAGGCTTCAGCCTGAGCATGGCACTGCTGAGAGATGGAGATATGTAACCTTTCCTTTCCTTTGGGGTGGATTACAGTCCTTCAGATAATATTTGTAATTCACATGTCGACTAATCATTGAGCCAATAACGCTTGTAATCCACATATTGGCCAATGATCCCAGGAGTTTGGGGCCTTCCATGCAAATGCTCTGTGTTTCCCTGGTCATCTTCCTCTCAAAAACTTGGGAGATGTTGCTGTTGGTGAAGTAACCTTGACTACAGGTCCCTTTTGTTTTTCTTGTGTAGTAACTCTGACTATTGGATTTGTATGATCAGGCCTTTCCTAGCCTGATCTTGGCCGCTTTTTCTATCTCCAAAGAGAAGCTCACTGGAGCAGTAGGATCCATGTAATACAGAATTCTGTCTTAAAATTTCAGAAGTTCTTGCCCTTCTTCCCTTTGAATTGGAAATGCAGTAATTAGACCTGAGGTAATCCCTGCAGCTCTCATGATGCACGGTCTGTGGCAGGATGTGTCCAACATTAAAAGATATAGACTATCCTTTGCTTGGAATCAACATACCTGGACCAGCCCATAAAAATTCCCAATAAAGAATATTCTACAGCCTCTCTAGGTAGCCTTTCCAGTGCTTCATAACCATTATAAATAGATATTTAGAGAAAACTTTGCTGCACCAAATTCTCCCTGAGCTAGTCCAAGTGCGCGTGGAAAACATTGATCACCATTGTCTCTGTAACTGTTTCTTACATATTTGAAGGCTGTCATCATTTCTTGGCTCCCCTTTCTTCTCCAGGGTAAACAAGACCAGTTCCTTCATCCTTTTCTCATGCTGGCCATTTTTCTGGTCTCACAAATTTGCCTTCATTGATCCTACAGCATGATGCTGAAAACAAGACTCAATTCTACATATGAGGCCTCAACCAGAACTGAGCAGAGCAGAGCAGCACAATTATTCTTACAAGCCAAAACAGTTGAACCAAAACCAGTTTGTTCAAATATTTTGATGCTGTCAATTGTGTACCAACGTAGGCTCAAGTTGATAGTGAGGGCCGATAAAACTGTCTTTTTATTTTTAATTATAGAGGTAAAACCATTAATGCTTAATTCAAAGAAATTATGAACCATGGCTACTTGGGTCTTTCTGAGGTTGAATAAAACAGAAGGACATACTGTAATTCCAAAGACAGAATGAGATGCAAGAATGCACTTTGCTGATACATAATTTTACATTCCTACAGGAACTGGACTCCACAAGTTGCCATGTTCTCTATTTGGTGTTTGTTATAAATGGACGTTGCAATTTGCCAGACATTAAACACATCTGAGCATACCCACAAGCTAATTTGATGAAACATCTGTGTGCATATGTGTATAACAAACCATGGAAGGAATTTTTGCTATAAAAGATAAAGGCAATGCTGTAGATTGCTTGTATTATCTTTTTTCAAAGTATTGAAGTGTTTTTGAAAGGAAAAAAGAGGAACAGAAGTGAAATGGATGTTTATTTTTTAGGCTGTTTAATAAAAAAGCAGGATTTTCCAGTTGTGCAAACCACCACTTGATGAAAAGCCTGTGTGTTGATCACCTAATTTAATGTCTGAGGAGAGTCAGCATTAGTTTACAGTATTATTTAAGAGGAAAAGATTTAGAGCATGATGTCAGGTTCCTGTTCTTCCTTGAAAGTACAGAGACAACTTTTCAAATTTGAATGCCTAAATTTTATGCTTCTAAATCTAAGTTTAGGGATCTTAAATCTTTAGGGGTGATGTGTTTTGGGGGTTTGGGTTTTCAGTTCGGTTTTGAGGGATGTGTGTGGTTTTTTGGGGGGGATCGTGTTTTGTGGGGTGGGTTGGTTGGTTTGTTTGTTTTTTAGCAAGCTAAGACATCCAGTGACTTGAGTGTGGATGTTAGTGGAGGCTGTATGTTCTTTTTATGTTATTACACAAGGCCCCTTTTAAAGTGCCTGAGAGTGGATTTTGGTCTGCCAGATTTGAAAACTGAGTGCTAAGCTACAAAATAGTAGGAACTGTTTTAAAAACTTCATTTACATGTACAATGTTTGTTCTGGCAAGTTCAGCACCTTCACGCGAGCAAAGGGTACAACATAGCATCTCAATCTTAACATCATCTTAATTCAGGGAAGTGCTGAAGTACATGCCTACCAATAGGCAAGTACTTATACAAGTGTCTCTCCTGGGGAGGTATGCTGTCCTGAATTCAGGCCTACAAAAATACCTTAAGTAAATAAATAAAATAGATATTTTTTTTTAAAAAAGTCACCACCGTTTTATATTCTGTTGCTTCTATTTATGTGGAACAGTACGTTGCAAGAAGCTGATCTGTTTTACTAAAGTTTTTGAGCAGTGTGACATTAATCAGTGTGAAGCTGGCCTGATGGAAGAAGCATCAGTATCTTTGTGACAAGTGGCTTCAGGTGGAACTGGGGGCATCACAAAAGTGTGTGGGCTTTAGGTTTATTGTCTCACCAAAAAAACCCTCATGTTATCCACCTCTGTTTCACCTGTTGCTCATTAAAATTATCTTAGTGCTTTGATAACCCATTGAGCATCAAGTCCTCCTTTTGTGACTGTTGTAGTGTTTAGGAGTCTAATGCTGTCACCAGCCTGTGGTCCTATTCTGTCCCACACGAAGAGCGGGAAGTGTGTTCTTTGGTACTGATTTCTTCACATCAGTATTTTTTGAGGAGTAATGTAGGGGTTTTTTATCTTTTTTTTTTTTCCCACTTGGGAAAAAACAGTGAAGCCAAGAGATTTTTGGGTTGGCATGGCCTTATCGCAATTGTGCACATGATCTATTTCCATTAGAGTGTGACAGGGAAAAAGGGTTTTATTGTTGCATTTATTTTGTGATCATGGAGAACTCTCAATTGGGAATGGAGACGAGACTTTATGCTTCTCTTGACCTGATGCAGTTTTAAAAATGGTGCTGCAGTGATACCAAGCAGATCTCTTTAGTTGCATAAAGAATTCTGGGAGTGAAAAATATCTTTAAAGAAGAGAAAAGAGAAGACGATGGCTGACAGCCCAGTTATATTCCACACCAAAGAACGTATATCTGTCGAACGGATTTCTTTTTGTTTTTCGTTTGTCCTTAAAAGTTGTTGTTATTCCACATCTCTCTTTCTATGAATCATTCAGTAATGTTAAACAAATTCCCAAGAGTGAGCAAATATTACTCACCTCTTTCCTGATACAGGTAGCTGTGTGGGTGGATAGGTGGGGGCAGGTTAGACTGTAGACATTGCTGTATTTTCAGCATATCCTTTTACCTGACTAGAGTTTTCCTTCTAATCCCCAGAACAGATCAACTGCACACAGACTGGGGTAGAAGCATTACCCAGACCTTTACCACATGACTCAAAATAATAATAATAATAATGGGAAAAAAAAATCCCAATCAAAATAGACAACTTGTTTCACATGGGGTAGTACACATTTCACATGGATGACTCACCTGGGTGTAGGCCTGCATGATTACACTGGATTTCTCACACCCCACATAATAGGGTAAAAGCATCAGAAAGTGAAAAGGCATTTTTCTTTCCTCCCCTCCAAAAGGCAAAGCACAGCCGTGCTTGTTTTCGCAAACAATATTAAAAACACTGTAGTTTAAAGGTGCTAAGAGTCCAACTAGAAGATATATCTTCTTTGAATAAGAAGGAACCCAGACAGTACGTTATCCTTCACTCCTGATGCAACTCTCCTAAAACCCCAGCCTGTTGTTAATACTCTTTCACATTATGTCTGTCTTGTCCTCCAATTGCTGTTCTCCAGCAAAGTTATTTTCAACAAACTCAGTCCTGTGGTGTGGGCTTTTTTAGTCAAATTCTCTTCTATACTTAAACCCTTTTCATCCTTTCCCTGCCACTTCTGTTTTGTGGCTTTGTGCTGTATTTCTCTATTGTAATGCTGGAACATCTAATTAAGATAGCTCTAATAGCTATTTGAACAAAAATTTCATGGTCTTCTATGTTTTGGGAGAGTTCAGACTGTGTCAGTTCAGCCTTCCAAAATGATCAAACCCAGTGGCAAAAATTAGACTTGGGTTTATGCTCTGGCTTCAAACATCCTTGAGATGTCAGGACTATAAAGATTTGTTGATTAGCCTAATATCCAGTGCTCAAGTGGTGGCAGGACAGAGGGTCATTTGCTTTATGGGGGTGTGCAGTTTGGGAAAACTAGTCTGCTGTCTCCCACCAAGACGTTCTTGAGTAGCAAATGTCTTCATCTTCTGACCGATTTGTTTTTGTAAAGTGTTTTTTTGGATGCTTTTGGGTGCGATGTGCTGTACTTTAAAATAACTAGTATTTACTGGCATGTCTAATAATCAAAGCATTACTCAAATGCTCCTTGAAGGCCATTTGTTATAGTGGCTATGCAGAACACTCCTGGATTTGTTTGTGTTAATCTCTTTATTCAGGCTATCTGACAAAATCTTTATATAACCTACGGTCAGAATCAGTTTAAGACTTGATTACCTCTTAAGATGTCCTTTCCAGCTTCAGACTTTGGTTGAGGCCTCATATTGCACATAAGATATTAGCAATAAGCCCGTCTTGCTGTACTTGCATCAATTCACGCATAACATGTTAACCCCATACAGACTATGGGTATAAACCGTAACTGGCTGAAGTCAGTACAACCTTCCATTTAAAAATGAATGGGATGATGGTGAAGCTCCAGATTTCTTATGGTTGCAGTCCTGGTGAGTAAATTGTACATAAAACACAAGAGAGTTCTCAGGTTATCCCTCTTTGCTTTTATAAATGTAGTTGATGTTACATAAATGGACTCAGCAGTTCATGCTGAATCACTGTGTCAAAACAATTTCAGCAATGCCAAATCTTGACATATTACTGGAAGGCAATGCTTTCTTCCCAACGGCATTCATATAACTATCCCAAAAGGAAAAGGTAACAGAGCTGTCTTAAAAATCCTAATTTTTTATTGTGTTATAAACTATACAAACTATAAATACATATATAAAAATATGTAAACTATCTTAAATTAATCATGAAGGCATTCATAACTTCAAAATGATTTACAATTCATTAGGAGATGGGATGGGGAGAAAAGCATGTAAAAGGTGGCTCTTGATTATTCTCCTTTTATATATAGTGCAGTTCTCAGCAGTAATGAATATATTAACCAAACAAATTAAACCCTGATTACTCTCTGAAGTATTCTGATAGCATACTTCATGAATCCCTCTGTGGGGAAAGTAGCCACTCAACCACCAAACAGTGGCTAGGTTCAGTTATATATGGAGATACTGCTAAACCAGCTTTTTTTTGTGTGCTTTGCTTTGTTTTTGTTGTAAGTACATCATTGCTGGTATTAAAATTTAATATAGTTTATACAATAAAAACCTTGTAAAATTTTTTTAAATGTGGTGCAGCTTTGATGGCATTTCATGTGGTTTAACATGTTTGAGAGAATTATTTTAAGAAGTTTTACCATTTTAATTAAATGCAGACATTTCTAAATGTTTCATGTCTGAAAGTTGTGTTTGGCTGATGCGAGGTCTCAAACTAAATCAGCCTGGCTATGCCTTATTAACGAACAATGTTTCATATTTATAGCATTCTGACTTTTTGTGTAAGGTTTTATCACTGAGTGATAGGGAATATGTTCTCGGCAATGCCTGTAGTGACTATAGCTGCCAGCTGTAGCCCACCTCTTCCTGGAGAGTCATGAAATGAGCTGTTGCAGCATGAAAGTTCAGCCTCTCTGCTGGAGAAACCTCCCCATGAGCTGTTCGGAGTCACTCTCGCTGGCACGTCTGCCTCGGCACTACTGTCTGCGTGGCTCATAGAGGAGCCAGATGGGCCGGCTCTCGGTTTTGGCTGTTAGCCTTACAGAAAGTTGAGGAGAAATCTTTAAGGTGTCTTTTATGTACAGGAGAGGCCAGTGGCACTTTTTCTGATTTAACCACAACGGTGACACACGAGGGACAGTCTAGAGGATGTAGAAATAGTGGCAATAGAGGTTGCTCCTAGAAAGGTTTGTGATCCTCTGCCATGTGGTCGCTGGATTATTTTTGTTGTCTTTACAGCTGGCGGTGGGTTTTAAAGCCAGTTCAAGATTTATTTCTGTTCCTCTGCTCTGGAGGTCTCTGAGCACCACCCTGTTGGGACACCTGTGGGAAATCCTGAAAAATACTGGTGCCCGGTGTAGACACTGCTCCAGGAGCACTGTTACCCATAAGAGAGGGAGGTATCCTGTCTCTCTCTGCTGGTTAGATGAGGAAAAGATGATGATTTCATCATAGCTCTAAGAGGCAGAGTGGTGGCGGGGGAAAGGGTATGTGATGGCTTCTCGATTTGCCTTCATAAAGTTAATAATTTTGTAATGAGTAAGTAGAGATATCCCCAAAGCAAACAGCACTTCTTAGGACCAAGTTCTGAGTTACATGAGCTTTGTGGATTGTTTTGTTTGGGGGCTTTTTGTTGTTTTTTTTTTTCCCCCAAAGGTGTTAGCTCATTGAAGACATTTTCAGTAGTTGACAGATGATATTTTTTTTCTTTGATCAATTGGGGTGAGGGTCTGTGATTTCCTCACAGATTTTGATTAAACAGTCTGTGAGGAAAGCCTCCAGGATTGATTGGAGTTTTCATTGCAAAGGCAGAGAAAACACTTCCACATCCTCTTTTTTTTTTTTTTCTTTTAAAATTTTTATTCTTTCCTGAATGTACTGGGAACTTGCCATGTTCTGGGTCAGGAAAAAGACCACAACCAGTTTATTATTATTTTTCCTTTTAATGAAGCTGATTTCTTTTCCCAGTATATGCATTTTGCACTCCACTGATTTGGACAGGAAAATCTGTCCTTGTTAAGAAAAATACTGAATAAAACAGAGCTGTTAGCCCATATCCAAAAATATTCTATGTTTTTGTTTTGGGTTCTGCTGGAAATGCTACATTAACTTTGCCTCGGGACACTAATTAACAAACTGGCCATTAATTGCTGGTAATTAGGAACTTGTCAGCAGACATTGTTTCCTTAAACTGCCTAAATTCAAGAGGACAAGTTTAGAAGAATGTACCTCTCTGAAAGATCCTTGTCTTTCCTCCCAAACGAGAAACTCCCAGTAAGTGAATGAAAAGGACCATGGGACTATTTATTGTCAGATATGTTAGTTTCTGAAGCAAGAGGGGTTCGTCTAGAAATTACCAGTAATGTGATGCTAGAATAAGCTGTTTCCTTGATAACGTTTCTTGCCTTTGACTGGAAACAAACCTCACTAAAAATAGTCATGAGAGAGAGTGATTTCATTCGCGAGGATTGAAGTGGTAGCCATGTATGTATTTCCTGCCTGTCTTCACTTATCTTGTTCATGTAATAAATGGAATGACGACAGATACGTGCGGTGACATTACAGCCAGCAATAACAATTGCTGCCATTTACTCTGCAGGCGAAAAGCTGGGCTGAAATTGGAACAGGTATCTTGGGCCCCAGGGCGTTTGGCGAGAGGTTACAGTGCTCTGAGTTAAGGGTGGAAAAGTATTCCACTAAACAAAGATGATAGTAATGTTCGGGGAATTCACAGACAACCTCTGTCGTCTTGTATTCTGGAAGGATACAATGCTTCTATTTTCATAGTTTCTGATTTTCAAAATAGATGTAAAAAAGGATACAAACCCAGATAAAATTCTTTGATTCAGAAGAGTTAGCAGTGGGCTCTTATGTTCTGTAGGTTATGAGGAGATTTTTTTTTTTTTAAATATATATATTTTTATTTAAAACAAAAAGAAACCCAGAACTCTTGAGAATGAGAGTGTGTTGTTCTGCTAGTGTTTTGCTTTTCTTATGTGGAGGTAAGGAGGACAGTTTCTCATTTGATTAACGATGACCCAGATGACCATCCCTTTTTTTCCTCCATCAGGTAACTTTTTTTTCTTTTTTCAGGTTTAAATTATCTTTTTAAACATCTGGTGTTCAGGGAATTTTACCCTGACGTTCCTGTGAGAAGGGGTAAATTTAGATGATCTACTATGGTATCTTTGTCTTTATTTTAATATCCCATATTATTGTAGGAATGTTGAGATTACTTAGACACATATTGGTGTTTGTATTATAAAAGCTTGTCAAATTAACTTTGATTATTGCAGAATGGATCAATGGAGGAAAAAACTTTGCTAGCATTTGAAATTCAAATGCATAAAAGCATAGAGAAGTGGTGTTCCGTATCCAAACTAAAAAAGTTCTTGAAGACTCACAGATCTTAATTCAAGAAAATCAGTCAAATAATTTTAATTAGATATAAGCCCTCTCTTTACTTCCCTCTCTGTTCAATAACCTTGCAAAACTTGGGGAAAAATTAAATTTCTGACAAGAGAAAACAACGTATAAATGTACATGTCTCTGCCCCAAATAATTGTCAATTTACTTACTGTACTGCTAGAAGGCATTTTGGTGTTATAGTGAAGATTGTATTTCAGGAGCTTGAATAGATTTTTGATTAATTTCTGGATCCTTTTTCATTTTGGCCTTTAATTAAAGGTGCACAGGGGAAAGAAGTGTAGAAAAACAATGGTTTCCCAAAAGTAGGCATACATAAAAGAAAATACAAACAACAAGAAACAGAAAAGTTTAATGAGACTGCACGTCAAAAAAGATTTAGTGACCTTATGGTGCCAAAATCAAGACATATTAAACCTGGTAGACTCTTTAAAGGACTGAGTGTTCATCTCTGTTAAGCCAGATTTGCTTAAATGAGTGTGGTGGGTTGACCCTGGCTGGACATCAGGTGCCCACCAAAGCCACTCTATCGCTCCCCCTCCTCAGCTGGACAGGGGAGAGAAAATATAATGAAAGGCTTGTGGGTCGAGATAAAGACAGGGAGAGATCACTCACCAATTACCATCATTGGCAAAACAGACTCGATTCAGGGAAATTAGTTTAATTTATTGCCAATCAAAATCCGAGTAGGGTACCAAGAAATAAAACCAAATCTTGAAACACCTTGCCTCTACCCCTCTCTTCTTCCTGGGTGTAATTTTACTCCCAATTTTCTCTACCTCCTCCCCTCCAGCGGCGCAGGGGGATGGGGAATGGGGGTTGTGGTCAGTTCAACACATGTTGTCTCTGCTGCTCCTTCCTCCTCGGGGGGACGACTCCTCACGCTCTTCCCCTGCTCCAGTGTGGGGTCCCTCCCTCAGAAGACAGTCCTCCACAAACTTCTCCAACATGAGTCCTTCCCACGGGCTGCAGTTCTTCACAAACTGCTCCAGCATGGGTCCCTTCCATGGGGTGCAGTCCTTCAGGAACAGACTGCTCCAGCATGGGTCCCCCACAGGGTCACAAGTCCTGCCAGCAAACCTGCTCCAATGTGGGCTCCTCTCTGTCCACAGGTCCTGCCAGGAGCCTGCTCCAGCACAGGCTTCCCATGGGGCTACAGCCTCCTTCAGGCATCCACCTGCTCTGGCATGGGGTCCTCCATGGGCTGCAGGTGGCTATCTGCTCCACCATTAACTTCCATGGGCTGCAGGGGACAGCCTGCCTCACCATGGTCTTCACCAGGGGCTGCAGGGGAATCCCTGCTCTGGTGCCTGGAGCACCTCCTCCCCCTCCTTCTTCACTGCCCTTGGTGTCTGCAGAGTTGTCTCTCTCACATATTCTCACTCCTCTCTCCCGGCTGCTGTTGTGCAGCAGTATTTTTCCCCTTCTTAACTATGTTATCCCAGAGGCACTACCACCATTGCTGATTGGCTTGGCCTTGGCCAGCAGTGGGTCTGTCTTGGAGCCAGCTGACACTGGGTCTATTGGACACAGGGGAAGCTTCTAGGAGCTTCTCACAGAAGCCACCCCTGTAGCCCTGCCGCTACAAAACCTTGCCATGCAAACCCAATACAATAGCAATGAGAAACAACAGTTACTTTTGAGAACCTGATTCATGTATTTTAAGAACTGCATCAACAAAGGGAAGATGCAGTGACAACATTTCCCTATGTTATTTGTGAAAATCAGGCCTACCTAGTTCGGCAAGGTTTTTAAGCTCATTGAGGAGGCATGGCAGAAAATGAAAATAATGTGGTTGGATTAAACTCTAAGGGCAAAACTGACTGGAAAATCAGTTTTTGAAAGAAACCATCAAGGTTCCCTGTTAAATTTAGTACTTCTGTCAGTGATCAGGAGGAGAATACAGAATGTGCCTCACTAAATTTGCAGATGATGCTAATTTGGGAAGGGAATGGAGCCTATATTGGAAACTTGATTTCAGAATGATGAAAGGCTGTTGTAGTGATTATTGTAGCTTACAAGCTAAACACGAGTCAAATATACATTGCTGTTGTGGGGGCAGAAGAGAAAGTGTTTAAGGATACTTGAGGGGAAGTATATCTTAGAAGAGGTATGAAGAAATCTTGTACTAGGCTACACATGCTGTAGCAAGACTCAAGCTGGAGGACGGTATTGAGGTTTGGAGTCTACCCTCCCAGAATGGTGGGATCCAGTGGAGAGCATCCAGTGGGCAACAGTCAGATGACTCAAGGCATTCCCAGTGATGGACTATTGCCTTAATTTGGACTTGCTTAATCTAAAGTAGAGAAGACTGGGTAAGGATATGATGGTAGTCTTCAAATATTTGGAATACTGCTGCAAATTGCAAAGAATTTTTTTTTTTTTAATATGCCCACATAAGGAGAAATAATGAGTTTATACTGCACAGAGAAATATGAAGGTGAGACATGCGGAAAACTTTTTTAACAGTAAGTATACTGGTGAGTTTCCACAGACTTGGTAGAAACTTTATATTGTCCATAGGCACTGTGGATGTGTTTTAACAGCCATGTTGGATGAACATCTGTCAATAAAGGCATAAGTATTGTTGACTTTTGGAGTTACTGTGGATTCATGGGTCTACTGTGGACTCGATCAGGGACTGGGGGAGCTCTTAGGATCTCTTCCAGCCCTATGGTGGTTCTGTGTAGCTAAACACTTTGCTGAGCCCAGTCACCTGGGAGGAAAATTATTTCTCTATCAGACTTAAAGCTTAATAACAAACAAACAAAACACCAAAACACCTGTCAGTGAGATGAGGAGTCCAGGGGGACACACATTTAAAGGCAGAAAAGAAAGGTACTGAGATTTAGTTATAAGAGCGCCAGTCATTGTATTATGTTATATTATAATAGGACAGTAGCTTGGGGAGGACAAAGTAAGGATTTATGTTTGCAGGACTTGAGCCCCTTTCTGGATTTGGGATTCTAGTAGGGATTATACCAAGATATAGGAAAGAGCTGATTGTGCCTCCAGAAGTTTAAAACCTAGATGAATGACAAGAAACAACATGTGGATGAAGCAAATTGGTAGAATTGGATAGTGGGAGGATGAGCTCATTTACAGAAGAATAGCTATCACCCAATGCATCTCTCTGGCTGCACATTACTGGCTGGCAGCGTAGGGTAGGCCTTGTGGCAGAAGCAAGCCTTAAGGTGGGATGAAATCCAGGCTAAATAGCTCTTTATTTTGAGCTAAACATACTCCAATCTTACTAAATGTTTAGGGGAATTTCGGGGAATTTTAGAGGGGCGGGTGAGGGAGTGGTGGGTAAGGCTCAGTAGCAGGATGAGTTCCTGCAGAAACCTGTTTCTACTGTAGAAAAGGGAGCAAGGGGTGGGGAGTGAATTCCTCCTTGTGCTCACTGGAATGGCACCACCTTCAGTCTTGGCCCGTAAGGGGCTTAGAAATGCCCATGCGGTGCTGTCCTCCTTGAGCGTGCTGTTTGTTTAGAGATGGAGGCTTGGGTGTGCACTGGTTAAGGTTAATCCACGTCCTTTCTCATGCACAGTTAAAGAAACCAATGGCTTGAACGCTGAGATGGCCCTCGGCACCCTTTGATTTCAGAACTGATTCTCGCTGATTCCAAGTTCAGCCTTGGGAAAGTAGTCTGCTTTTTTTTTTAATTTTTTTTTTCCATCTTTCTAAAATAATATTTATTAACTTATTAGAGAAGGATTTTGAAGATTAGTGAATTACCTATAGGGTTTTGAAATTAAGTACTGGGCATTATTATCAATAAAACTATGAAAATCTGTACCTAAGTGTTATATAAATAACAAACATTAATTTGGTGAAACATTTCAGGAATATATGTGGGGAACAGTATTTTTCTTTCTATTTTTAGAATTTGCTTTATTTGCATTTTATTTTATTTGTGTTTTTCTTTGGGCTATTTAAAAATCCTTGGGAGTTAAACATGACAGTTTGTATGTGAAAAGAAGAATTGCACTGGAATATGATTTACCACATTTTTCCCATGCCATGAGTATATGAATTCCTGCTTACATAGGAAAATATTTGAACATAAAGTGCAATAATTTGGAATCAGATTGTGCAGGATGAATCATGAGACAAAATCTCATTAGAGATCCAAAAAAATATTCTGGCGTTCCAGCCAGAGTGTTTTCATAAAACATTTTTTTCTGAAAAGGAATTACTCAGAAGTTAATAATAAAAAAAAAAAAAAAAAAAAAAGGCAACCAAAAGTTGCAACCTGATTGCACACTATGATAGTTTACATATTGTTGCAAGGAAAAGTGTATATATTATATGAAAAAAAAAAAAACCCAACAAAACCAAAAAACCCAAAACCTTAAAAAAAGTGTGCTTACCTTTTCCCTGATATAAATTACTCTTCCAAGGCCCCTTCTGTTCCACAAGTAAAGAAAAAACTGCTGTCTTCAAGTCCCACTTCTCTTGTTTATTTGATACAAATAGAATTATTTAGTAGCATAAAGTAATCTGCAGCCTTCAGACTTTTTTTTTTAAAGCCAAAACTATCCAAATTCCCAGATCCTTCATGTTTAGTTTGAATACCATAGGCTGCAAGTTATCAGCTTAT
The DNA here is from genome assembly GCF_035582795.1 of Mycteria americana. NCBI lineage: Eukaryota > Metazoa > Chordata > Aves > Ciconiiformes > Ciconiidae > Mycteria > Mycteria americana. The sequence goes on from NC_134366.1 coordinate 58,310,802, forward strand.
TTTCTCTCTCTTGTTGTACTCCTGTGCTGAAAGCATCAGCCTGTCTTTACCTTTCAGCCATCTTCTGTGGGAAATGCTGCCTGAAGTTTCCACTCCTAGATTACTCTCACCAGGATCACAAGGGAGGCACAGGATAGTGAGTCTACTCTGTGCGTCCAAGAAAACACTGCATAAGAGCCCTGTAAGTCTCCGACGGGCTTTTGCTGAAACTGAAGTGTGCCAGAAATGAATGTGGCCATTTTTCTGAGAAAAAGAAATACTTTTTTCTTTTCCTATCATTTCAGCATGAGAAAAGGGATGTCAAATTTAAAATGTCTTGTATGCAAAATATACAAAAATGGTTGCTGCTTTAGAAACTGTGTAACATAAAAATATAAATTAGTAAGTCTGTGGCAGTTTTGAGCTGAGTGATTATTTTAATGTGATAGAAATGGTAACTCCAAATCTTCATGGGATTTGCCTTTGAAGTTATCCAAAAGGGTTCCCTGCAACTGGAACTATACTAGATCCTCAGTTTATGTATAAGATTTGACAAGATCTTCCAGTTAAAAAATAAACATTAAAAAAAATTTGTCAAAACATTAAACTTTACATCTTAAAATTAGTTTTGTAAATTTGAAGGAATTATCCATTTGGCAACTTTGGACAATTTATATTTTAAAAGAAAAAAATAACCTCAAAGTTGACTTTTTGTTTTAAAAAATTGATAATGTTTCGATAGTCCCAGTTGGAATACACAGACTTTTTTCTTGCTTGTGGGAAAGGTCTGATACTTCAATTTTTCAGTACAACTTTTTGAGGTTGTAAACATTCTAGAAATACAGGAAATCTGTTTTCCACTCCTACTTGCAGAGGCACAAACCTGTGGCCATACAACACATTATTTATTGAAAAAAGGCACTGTATTAGTATAGTGTTGTTTTACCAATGTATGTACAAATAGCTACTTGAAATTAAGTAGTTAACTGTTAGTATCTTAGAGCTAGGAGCTAAGAAAAGCTACTGTCCCCTTAGCAAGCTGGGTTGCCAACTTAAATGACAGTCCCTGCAGTTCATCTTTCTATAGGGGTGCTACATATGGAGGACATTAGAAAGTTCCTAAACCTAAGTGTGCTCAAAGGTCCTTTCAATTCCTCTTGTGTGGTTTGTTTGTGGGTTTTGTTTTGTTTTGGGAGCGGGTGGTGGAGGTGTTGTGCAGTGAGCATATTGATCTTCAGCCTTTTTATTTTTGTTGCACTGTCCATGAACACATCTCCTAGTGTATTCCCCCAAATAACTTTTGGATCCACTGGCTTAATTCCAACAATTTTGATAGAGGAGTTAAGGTGGTGGGAGGAGCGGAGACCCTGTCAATGTCCCCACGAGGGAAAGGGCAGTGGTATGAGCTTTCCCATAGTACACATCAGAAAATTCACAGGGCACAAAAACCATCAGAAACACTAAAATTGCAGGAAAAAAAAGGAATCAGTTTTCATCTTCCTAAGCAGCTATTTGAACTCTTCACAAGAAAGAACTGTGTAGGAAATGAGGCTTCATTATCTCTAGCACTCATAAACTGCTTGTTTCAACCCTTCCTTCTTCTCCTTCCCACCCCCACCCCCCAATCTCCTCTAAGTATAATAAAACCTGTTTGCAAGCAAGCCGATTCCAAAGTAAAATCTTCCAGAGTGCCCTGGCAAGAACGGGGATGCAATATAGGGAATACAGTGGAAACACGGTGCCGTAGCAAGGTGTCTGTGCGGCGGGAAGGTGGCTGCTTGGAGAGCACAGCAAGGGGTTGACGTTGATCCAGCGCTGCAGACTGCCCCAGGACACGGAGCTGGCTATGAGTGCCTTTGTGCCAGCAGGCAGCCTAGAGCTGAGTAAGTGGCCTGGGAATGGCTGTATCCGCTTTTACGTACTTTTTCTTCATTTCAGAGATTATATTATGAAGCCAGAGGGAGTGCTTCAGGCAGAATATATAAATTAACTGGTTACTGAACTGTGTAGGAGGGACTGAAGTGCTGGAAAGAGAAGCTTACAATAAAACCTTCATCTGTGCACTGCAGAAAGGCGTTCGAGCTGCCCAGATCAAACCTCACGCACTATTTCCAGCAGACGAAGGTGGTGGCCTAGAACAGCTCTGGAGGTTGAACCGCTGAAAATAGAAACCTGGCTCACAACACTGTTTTTCAACAATTGTGTTAATGTAAGATTTCCAGCTGACATGGGTGGAAGATTCAGGATATGAATCCAAAGACGCTCTCAAACTATCCCAGAGTTTGGAAGCGGGGTTTGGATACAAGTCCATTATAAAAAAGCAAGTTTGTAGAACTCAAATCGAGTTCAAGATATCAAGTGTCCTCCAAAATTTAGAGGTATTTGGATCAAACATTTTGGTTATGGTCCATGTCTAATTTTTACCAAATGTTCTAAACTTCTGAATCCCGTTTTGCTCCTACTTTTCTTTCCTGACTGTATTTTGACTGTATTTTCTTTCTCATTCTTGTCTGTTTAAAAACGTCAGTCAGGGTTTTACCAGGGAGTTTTATTACTTTGGAATGATCTTCATTTTGTCATCTGCTCCCCCTCCCCCCCCCTTGTAATCTGTTTGACAAATTTATTTTTTTCTGCAATTGCTGCTCCAAGGAATAAGCAGCAGTAGCTTTTAGTCACCTGTACAGTCCATTACACTATCTGCTCATAACCAGACACAGTAAAAATACTGTTTGTGCTCTACGTTACCAAGAAGTCTGTGGGCTTTTTAATTTCAAAATAGCCAACTGCATTAATGTAGAAGTTCGAGTCATCCTGGACTGCTTCTCCTGAGAATTTTGTAGCTCCGATGACAATATGGATGAATGATATGAAAAATATTCTGACAAAAATAATCTGAAGCAGAATTCATGGCAAGTGGGATTTTCAACAGTACTTAGTAGCTTGCCACTGTGTGTGTGTAAAATGTGTGTTTATAATGGAGCTTAGTTCATTAATTGATAGTTTTATTACCTATAAAAGCCATGAATCACCTCAGCTAGAGGGTTAGAAAAATACTAGTCTTTTTAATCCAGTACATAATTTTTAGTAGCAGTCTTAGCAGTGTGAAGACACAGGTCACTGTAATGAAGACAATAGGAATTTCAGATGATACATTGCTGTAGCTTTTACACAATGTCTCTGAATACAAAAAGCAGTAGAGAAATACATATATTATTCTCCAGACTTGTTTATAGGTGACAGAAAAGGTGTCTGAACAACCCTGACTTCATGGGCACAACTGTAGCAATATAGAAGTAAAAATGGACTGATAGTGCTTTTATTCAGCCATACAACAATGACAAATTCAATATTAATATATTAATGTATATCTGTATATGTAGTGGACTTTTTCTTCTGGCACTGGGCAAAACACCTGCAATACTTTTTATCAAGATAGATAGAACTTTCTTTTTCTTTTTTTTTTTTTTTTTATTTGAATGCACCATCTTTAACTTTAGATGCTAGAAAAAGTTGAAACTCTGTTCTTTGTCACAAATAAAGTGGTGACTTAAAATTTAAAGAAATGACAAATTAAAAAAAAATCAGAGGAGGTGAAGAAATGAGGAGAAATATGTATCTTTGTGGTCTTATTATCACTTTTTCCTTGTAATAACATTAATTAGTACAGTACCTTATTAGCATAGAGATTTTGGTTATGTTTGTACAGTGCTTAGCACAGCCATCCAAGTTTGCTTGGGGTCTTCCAAATTCAGCAGTGCAATGTATGTGCAGAAACCTTTCCTCTGCTTTCAGAGGATATTAATAAGTTTGCATAGTCAAGTACTCAGATGGTAGGAAGTGCTATTCTGTAAGGTTGTCAGCATGAATTTAGATCAGTCCCTTATGTATCTATATTGATACTTAATCACACAGTCACGTGCTTCTCTTTTTCTGCATAATCTTCGCAATATTCAGGCCACGGGATGGATAATATTCTTGGAGTTTCCAGTTAATCACGATTAATTTTTTTTTTGTTCAGAGTAATTTTCTGCATTCAGCCTGTGCTTCAAATATTGGATTGTTAATTTCCTTAAAGGCGCTTTTTAAAATTTTTTTTAAAATAATTCTTATAACTGCATTTTAGAATTGTTTCAAAAACTCTTTTCTCAACATATGAGTGAAACAAGGGAAGTGTTATCTCTGGTTTGCCTCCTGGAAACTGATGTGCATAGAGATTAAGCTAAATGTATCCATTCATTTTAGGGAAATCTGAGAAGCCCAGGACCTGATTTCTTTTCCAAGTACTATGAATTAGCTTGATCTATGCAACGCAGGATAGCTGCAGTCATATGTGACCAGCACTTACGTAATTCAAAAATCAGCATTCAAGTTAGACATCCAGAAAATGAGTTAAACAGAACTTGTGACTCTCCCTGACAAGCTACTTATAAAAGGCTTACCTGATATTTCAGAGGCCTATAATTTGAGTGGCTTTTCATGGGGGTTACCAAAGGCATATCCTTGGAGACATAGCAAGAAAAGTTACTAGATTTCTATCTTGTCAAGCATGACCTAAACGATTTCTTTCTGCTTCCCCCTAAAAAGTGTACTCTTGGAAATAGCCAAACCCTTTTTATTGAAATCAACAATAATATATAATTCAGCCCACAAAAGAAAATAGTAAACAATTCAAGCAATTGTAATTTGTCAGTCAGAAGCAAAGAAAAACAGGATTGTGCAAGAGGTTGCAGTGAACAAATGTTAATAGACGGGGATCTGATTGTAATGCCTGCAATAATGGACTAATCTCAGAAGTCGCCTATCTCAATAACAATAATGAGAGTAAAAAGATCAGTAGATTATACTGCAAATATAAAGAGAGATAGAAGGCATGCTACACCTCTCTCTTTTCCCTGTGTTTGGACAGGAATGAGTAGATCGACCACTGAGCCAGCTCCTGCATTTTTGTGTAGGCCTGCAAAACTTTGCCAGTTGATAATTGATCTGCTCACAGGGATTATAGCATTATGCACAGGGCCATTTGGGGATGGCAGGTCAGCAAGCTGATTCCTTGAAGGCTACCAAAACTAAAAGTTTGCTTCAGGTCTGGGAAGTCTGCTAGGAGAAAAATAACATGGGAAAATACCACATTTATTTGCTCTCCATTACTTTCACATCACATAGTCTCCATTTCCAAATATAATTGCATTGAGCTGCGAGGACTGGCCAATAGAAAGAAACAAAATGCCAAACCCCAAACAAAGCTGGATTCTTTCCTCTTCCTATCTCACCTGGCATGACAGGAGTTCCCCAGGCTGACTCACACCAGCACTTGTACAGAGCCTGTGCTTGACAGGATGCACAAGTGCATGCCGTCGTAACATGGGAAGCAAATCCAGTTGTGGGCAGGAAGACTGAAGTCTGGCTTATTCTCCTTTTCCTACTTAGAAACTCGGGGAGGCAAAAGCAATGTTAACTCAGGTTTGCCTCTTCTACCTGCAGACCCAAAACTCACCTGTGAAGTGGGCCTGATGTCATTTTAATTTTTGGGTTTAAGTCATTTAATTGACAATGATAGGAAACTGCAAGGGGGAAGGGAAGTATTCCTGTTGCCTAGATTCTTGTTCCAGTGCAGGAACTGAGCTGATTAACTTGCTGGTTTCCCCCCTCACACCCCTCAGCAGACACTCAGACAGCAAGGGCAGAGTTTTGCCTGCTTTGGCAATGTTCTCCATGTCTCTTGGTGCGTTTAGTTACAAACTTAGCTGAAAACCTACTGTCAACAGTGGTTTACCATGGAACACTGGATTTCTAAAGGGAAGGCAGTTTTGGAAGAAAAGACACATTTTTCTATGGACAAACTAGCCTTTTGGCAGAAAAAGTTGGGTTCTAAAAGGCTGGGATTTGAGAACAGCGTCATCTTTAGAAAAGGCTGTCTAGCAACAAACTAATCTATGCTCCTAATCCAAAGGGAAAAAACTGTAATTAAAAAGTCATTTGAAGAAAATACAGAGTTTTGGCTTGTTGAGGAGAGAGATCTAAGAATCAAAATTTTTCATTTAGAAGAGTTAGCTTGAAGCTAGAATTGCTCTTGTTGTCTAAAGTCCCGAACTAGAAAGCCTTTAACAATATGAAGAACTTCAACCATGTAATGTCAAGGTTTTAATTATCTCTTACAAATTAATCTAAGTTCACCAGGCAAACAAATAAGAAAGAAAGCAAGTCCCACAAAAGAAAATAATCCTTGTCTTCTTTTAATTCACTGTGTACTCTTATGTTGTCATGACTTTGCCATTGTTTAGGAATTGTAAAAGGATTATCCAAGATGTTTCACAAATGATGATAATGCTATGGTATTATCAGAATTCTTGGGGTTGCTTAAATTTCTCAGCTCCCTTATTTTTTAAACACGTATTTAATGTAACAGGAGGTACAAGAACAGCACCCTGTTCAGGGTACTGAAGACAGACAGAACAGTAGTCCTCTTTGCTACAGGTAGCTCATATAAGTAGCACCATGCTGTTATACAGTGACAACCCATAATAACATAGCTGAAAGTTATGTTACTGCATAATCCGTTATGTGGCATATTTTCTACAGCATATAGTTACTGAGGTGGTCCCTTCAGGCTCAGTGTTACCATCTAGAGTTAAGTTTTGTGGTGCTAGGTGTCAGTTTGTTAGTGCCTTTCAGAAAATGGAGAAGCTGTTTGATGCTGTTTAAATCCACTGGGTCATCCTTGGATATTCCTAGGCTTACGCTCTCCAGAGGCTGTGGTGTCTGCCTGGAGTTTCTCAACAGCAGCTAACATACTGTGCCTCCGAAGTAGACCAGTATTGCTTTTACCTCCTCCAAAGAAGGCTGGATCTGAGCTTCTATAAAGACCTGATATTATTCCTGAGTTGGGGTATCCTCACACCCCCCCATTTTGGCCAGGTTTGAGATTCAGCTGCCTACAAGGGTGTGGAATGTACATTGCAAGGGTGTCTCACTTTGGAATGTCTTAATTTGGAATGGACCCCAAGATAACATTTTTTTTCCTTTAAATTAAATGTGTATTTTCTTCATACAGAGCAAATGCAACAACTTGTGATTAATGAGCAGCTTTTCACAAGAATTAATATAATTCTGAAGTTCTAACCATTAAGTATAATCATTAAGGAATGTCTGAATAAATAAACAAATAAAGCAAGCTTTATTCTACTCCCTTTGTAACATCTATGATTCTAAATGCCTGATTCTACATGTTTTTAGTGGATTTTGGCAGGTGTAGGGTTACCTTGTAGGGTCATGGTAACCCTAAAATAAAAATAAAAATAATAATAATAAAAAAAAGTAGGTCATGTGGGCCCTATGTCACCTGCATTTAATGCTCTCAGGAAAGAGGAAAGTATGGCAAGCTTCTGGGGATTTTGTCGACTGTGGCATACAACATAGGAAGTCAAACGTAGGGGGAAAAACCCATGGAATGTGAGCTTTAATTGAAAGCTTTATCACAAAGGTCAAGGCTAAAAATGTATAGGCAACCTTAACTCTGGAAGTTTTCTTTGCAATGCTTGCTTTTACATTGAAGATGTTATTTGTTAGCTATATTTGCTTCTACTGCTTTTTAATACACAATCACAATAGTCAGCTGCTACAGGCCTTATCCTGTTATGTACGAATGTGTTTATTTACTAAGGTAAGCAAACCTAATGAAGCTGACAGGACACTGATTTACGGTAGTGATCAGCTTGATATTCTCACTCTCCTTGCACATGGGAAGGCATTGCCAGCACAACATCAGTTGCTTGCAAGTTAATCCCTGTCTGCATCCCTTTGCCAAGGGCAAAACTGCCCCTACTATCCCTAATCCCATCCTGAAACAAGATTCCTTGTAAAGCGGGCTCATGCTGTGATTCACTTTGTGGTGGGATCGCAGTGTGACTCACGCTTCTCCAGTCCCACTGTGGTCATCTCAGACCGGGGAGTGAGGGAACACGTGGTTAGAGAAGGGAAGAGGAGCCAAGAGGTCCATCTTCCCTGACAGTGGGTGAGCTGTGTGAGCTTCTGGAAAACATGTCATCTCCTTGTGCTTCACCAAGCTTGAGGGGAGAATGAATGTGCAGTGTTCAAAATCCATATGCTGAACCTGATCTGGGCTGTTTTGAATAAGGAAGTTGTACAAAAGCAGCAAAATGACGTTATTTTTCCCTTGGAAACTATTTTACACTTGGAATAAAAGGTTGTCAGGCATATTAGAGAGGTAGAAACCTAGGTTTACGCTTATAAGGTGTTCTTCTAACAGTAGATGCTTGTAATAAGTGACTGATGTTTTGTGTATAGAAGTTGGTTTAAACGGAGACTCCAAGAGATGTCACTGGCAAAAGGACACAGATTTGCAAAGGTACTTAGGGTTGTTGCCTGCTCTTTTCCGGATGGGTCTGGTTCACCATGAGCGTGAGAAGAGCTGGAAAAAAGCATTCAGGCGTCCTCAGTACTCTCATAAATGAAAGATTACTCTGCTGGTGAAGGGCTGTATCGGAACCTAGCAAATAGTTCCTCATGATAGACATGAGGAAAAAAATCAATTCCTGTTATTCATAACTTTTCCCTTGAACTCTTGATGATGCAGTTAAAGTAAGACTCTATATTCAGCAACTCTTAGTTCAGGGTTGGCAAGAAAAAGCACACAGTCTCTTTCAGTCATTCCTGGACTTTTTCACTGTTCCATACCTTAAGTCTCTGTAAGAAATTATTTGGTTTCCATTCATACTCTATCATAACTCATAGTTTGAGGTTTTTAAAAATAATTCTCCTGGCCAAATGCAGATTGCTAACTCTTACGTAATGCTCCACTGACGTAGTAGCGAGATTTTTCCAGTGTTGCTGAATGGGTCATTGTTAACATTTGGGGGAGGATTTGCATTTTGTACCGTGACTCTTGAATAGCTGGGTTATAATATTAGCAATACTACCTCAATATGCCATATTGATATTTCACAAGTTTAACTCATTTTTTAACTTGAACATCTACTCTAGCTGGGTTATAAGTTTCTCCTTCATAATTTTCATTCCATGAATCACTGAAACAAGCCTCAACTTGGTATGAATGATCTACCCGCTGCTTGCTTATAAAGACATCATTGGCGCTGTTTTGGCAGTTATGCTCAAGGGTTTAGCTGGAACATTTCACCACACTCAAAAAAACCTGGCTGCCAGGGGTTTGACACTTGTTAGCCAGTATTTTTGGAAGGTCCTGAGTAACTAAGAACAATCTAGTCTCATTACAGCCTCTAATGATTCCTTGATCTGCCAACTATAACAATCTGTATGTATTTCTGGACTTTCCACAGTTTTCTTTATGAAAATTTTACTCTTAAGTGAGGGGCTCTTCAACTTGACTTTATAAAAATCTCCTAGGTTCAAGTAAGCTTTATTCTTCCTGTCATAACTGATATCTCAGTTTACAACTTGAGCTCTACCTTAGAAGATCTTTGACTAGCCGTTCTCATTCTCATTCCTTTCACTTGTTTTGTGGGTATTTTTCCAAATTAAGTGAAAGTCAAATTTCTCACTGTGCTTCAGATCCTACTTTTTTTCCTGTGAGAGACTTACCTACCTGCAGACTTGCCCTTTACATTCAAGGAAACCAAATGCAAGATAAGTGAAAGACCATGTGAATTGTAGCTGTGAAAATCTCAGCAGCCAAAATCAAGCTAATTTATTACATTTTTTACTTGTCTGGACAACGGTGGTTTGCCTACCCTGAACTACTTTTCTTTTTTCAGTAATTGCCTTCAATTACCTGAGTGCAAATTTACTCAAGGCGATTAAAACATATCTAAAAGCTAGTCTGGGTAGATATATTTCAGGATAAGAATTCTTGTGCTCCAAGTAAATGTTGTCCAAGAAAAAAAGCTTGATTGTCTTGGAAATATCTAGTCTAGCTTAAAGATAAAATAAAACCTTTAAAAAAGGAGTTAAGTTAACCTATTTACTGGCATAAACTTTAGAACCATGTTTAGATTAGGAAAGAAAGCTTTTTTTCCCAATGTATTAAAAAAAAAAAAGAAAAAGGAAAAGAGAAAAATCAAAAACCTATTATGCCTTTTCTGCAGCAAACAGTAAGCTAATCCAGGTATATACCCAGAGTAATGGTATATACCCAGAATAAAGTTACAATTTATAAACAAACTAGTAAGAACAGGGGGTGGGAAAGTGGCAAAATGGCCACCAGTTTTCCAGATCAGATTTAAAACTTGCATGAAGAAAAACAAGTTAAAAAAAATCCCAAACCTCAGCCACTTTAACATGTCTTATGCTAGACAAAGGGTTCATAGTTGGAGTGGGTGGATATCAAGCTCAAAATTCATAAAAGTCACTAAATTGTAACTGTAGTTAGATATAAAAACCTGGTTATAGTCAGTATAGCTTTGTATAGGCCTACCAGGAGGGCCCATGAATTGGTGCATGCAAAGGTCTTTGACATCAGTTCTGTGCTATTGAGACTTATGAAAGGACACCTGGCAAGGCAAGATCATTCCATACAGGAGGAACAAGTTTCATGTTTAAAGAAGCTGGAGAGCTCTACTGCTATTGTGTTATAAAACTTGAAAGGGCTGGGGGGAGTTTGGAAAGCAGAAAGGGACAAGAGGAGAAACAGGCAGAAAATATGGTTAAGACATCAAAGTATGCCCACTTCACTTGGCTTTTTTTTGTAGCTTTATGAATTAAAACCTGACTGAGAAAAGTAAGTGGGCATCTGTGTGGCTTCAGCTACATAATCTTCCACTGTCAACAGTGAGAGAGAGAGTAGAAAAAACGAGCAATAAATCCAAACCCTGAAAGGAGAAGCTGCTGATTATATGGTGACTTTTGCCAAGGTTATCCTACATCAGCACCCTAAACTGATCATTACCTTGATGCAAGGGTCAAGGGCTCAACTGTTTTGGTTTGGGGTCCATTATTACTACTGGATGTCTAATTTCCCAAATGGGAGTGCTTTTTGAGGACTTGAAAACCTCATTCATGTGTCAGGGTCAAGAATTTCAGGCTTAAGTCCCTGAGGTTAGTCCCTAAGTCCCTGTCAAGAAGCTAGGTTTTCAAAAGTGCTTGTTAGCCTTTGTTCAGAAGCTGGAACTTAGGACCCTATATTTTCCTGTAGTAACAAGCGTAGGTACTGCATATTTAAAAATCTGAGTTCCGAAATTAAGCTGAAAACTGCTTTAAAAGTACTGCCTATTCCAAAAGCACTGCCTCCATGCAGAATTACAATTTTTGGGAAATAACGTCACATTACCTACCCAGAGAAGAACGCACTCTAGAACATCACCGTTATCATAAACCTAAATTTGGGGTGATACTCTGGCACTTCTCATAACTGGATATCACAGTCACTTTCCAAGCACAAGATGCTGTATCTCCTGGCCAGGCCTCGGGTGCACCAGCAGCGCGCTGTGATAAGCCTGTGTTGCTCATGTCTGTGCTGCACTTGGCACATGGGTTACGTGGAGGGCAGCTGCCTCCAGTCTCTTTGCTCCCTTTGTTAACTAACTACTGAATCCAATATAAAAAAATAAATAAACAAAGGTAGTGGGGGAGAGCTAGCTGAGAGAACTGTGTGAAGCAGCAGCCCTCCAAACTCAATTCTGGTTTTATCGTGGTTTTTTTCATAGTGACAAGGCTGCAGTTTGTCCATTTAGTTTGCATTCAGGGAAGGATATTCAGAAGCAAAGGACCTTTCCTTCTGTGTTACTGACATCCATGACAATTTAAGGCCGAGCTATGGAACTGAACTTTCCTTTACAAAAGCAGATTAAAAACAGCAAACGGCTTAGTCAGCAAACCACAGTTACTTGTTCCACAAAGAGGAGTCTAGTACCATTCAAGCAAGCTAACCTCAACCTTGGACACCTGATCATACGAGTCTGGGAAATGTAAAAATTGATGTTCCAAAACAGAAGAATTGAGCTGTGATCAATGAAGCACTGTTTAAACTTTGGCTCATCTACCCCTGAAAATCCTATCTGAAAAACCCTCTTATGCTTTTAAATGGAGAAACTGAAGATGCACTGTAGAAGAGGCTCATGGGCAGTTTTCTGTGTGCTTTAGAGGAAATATACCTGCAATTGCTTTGCTCTGAATACCAGTTAACACGAGCTACTGGTTCTGTCCATGCTGTCTGTATGTTAGAGGCTTTGGACTTGGGCTTCCTTTGATGGCATCCTTTTATGGTACCTAAATTTGTGTGACTTTTTTTGAGCTATGGGTGTTTTGCTTCATATCATTAAAACAAGTAATCAGTAGGCAGGTTTGTCAGAAGGATGTCACAACACTTTCATTAAGCTTAGTCTGAGGCAGTTCAGACTTCATGAATATGTTTCTCTCTGGGTCAGTTCTGATACATAATCCTGGCTTTAGCAAAGTAGATCTTGTGCCAGGTCCCTTGTACCTGTTCTTGTAATGACAGAGGTAGCTTTTCTTTTTGTTTGAGACGTCAGTGAAAATCCTGCTCTGAGTCTACAGCATAAAAAAGAAGTAAAAGCTTTATTAAAGCTGATTCCTCCCCTTCTCCCTCCCCATCTTTTCTTCCTTATGGAAAGGAAACATCCTTCTGCTGCTTGATTGACGTTGCTGTTCTGGAGGGCAGCCCACACTGCTTGAACATGATCCTCGCAGTGCGGGGATGCACGCTAGATTTCTTCCCAGTTATGCAACATCCTGGTTATGTGCCAAAGCAGAATAATCGTCGTTCACAGGGCCACACAGGAAAACACCAGAAGTGTGAGGGCTAACCTGGGGGCCACAGGGAGGCTAATTCAGGCCGGTCACCAGGTCTCTGTGGAACACCCAGAAGATGCCAAGGCGGGCTAACGGAGGCACTGGCTGAACCCAGCCTTTCTTGTTTCCTTCCACAACATTTCCTTTTTCTACTACCCCCGTCTCCTTGAAACAAGTGAAAATGACTTTGCAGGTGAGGTTCCAAAGGCCATTTGTTTTGCTTTCTGTTGTATCCTCTACAACCTCTTCAGGCTACTGTAAGGTGCTGCTGGTAGGGGTGTGTGTTTGTTTGTTTGTTTCTTTACTTGGGTTATTAGCTGACTAAAGACTTTATAGGTATTGACGTTTAAGAACTATAAACACATCAGTAAAATGAAAAACACATTTTAGGGCCATAAGCATCAAAGTGCAACCTACAAACGGATTAAATGATTTCCCCCTTTCATCAACCCTCCAATGATGGAGCTTGATTGAAAGCTCACGGAAGCCAAAAGAAGCTGTCCTCTCAGAGGCTGGGGATAGTCCCTCTGGATCAGGCAGGGGGGTATAGGAGCAGATTGCTCTTGATCTGAAGAACATATAGTGGTGATCATTCAGAAATCACTTAGATGCATTCTGCTTAGAAATCACTTGTACCCATTAGGCTAAAGTCCTACTACAGATCTGGGCCTTTTGCTGTAGCCAGAGGAAGAAAGGGGCTGGAAAGCAGCTGCAAACAGCCAGCCCCATCATAGAAAAACTCCCTGCTGGCACAAGCGTGTTGTCTCCCAGCACTGCACCTCCTGCCTGCCTTTCCTGTCCCTCATCACAGGGGGTGTATGGGGGTCTATGGTAGAGGGCAAAGGGCAGGGAATGGCCAAGCACCGCTTCACCCATTTGAAATCAGGGTGTAATTCAGAGCTGTCTGGCAATAGCTAGGCAGGTGCTGACTCCCATCACAAGCAAATGGTAACTGTGTTCCTGCTGCTCCCTTCCCTTCTCTGCAGGGGTCTGCATGCTTGTTCTTTTTTTTCTTTCTTAACAGTTTTTATCCTAGCCCAGGATCCGCTGGCTTCAAAGTAGTTATGCTGATGACTGGAGCAAGGGTAAAAGAGGTGAAAATCAGGCCTTGGTGGCTCTCTGTGAAGTTAAGTTGTGGATTGTGTAAGGTGAAGTCTCTCAGTCCTTGCAGTGGCCTGGAAGCGCCTTCCTGATGAAAAGAACTTAGAAAAATCAGTCTGTAGGGAAATAAGCAGACTGCTCTTGAGAAACTCAGCAGCTCCCAAGAAGTTTTTTATTATTTATGTCACTATTTGGAAGAGTGCTCTAGAACAATAATAAGGATAAAGGCATCCTTAGAATTAGATAAGCAAGATATTTTTTACTTTCCATGTATGTAAGACAGATAAAAGAATACTTACGAGAAAACCAGAAAAGCCCAAGAGAAACTAACCTTTTGAACAGAAGCTCAAATTAAGTTCTTAAAAGAATTTTGTAGCTGGAGAAAACGCCATGTTTGATTATTACAGGTGAGATTTTGTGGGGTCTTTTTTCTTCTTCTCCTGAAAAAGGAGGAGGAGGAAGGCTGTAGTTTGTTTAATACTCAAATGAAAGGAGTAAATCAAATGTTTATGTCATAGTGTCAACTTTCTTATGCCCCAGATCATGTCACTGATACTACCATTAAGCCTCTCATCAAGTGATTTTATGTTGGAAGGTGTCAAATGTCTGCATTATTTTGTTGTTAAATGACACGGGATAAGGAAGACTGATGTAAGTCACTGGATTTCTGAGACACACATTTTTACTGAATTCTTTGATCACAAAATGAATTGTGTATTCTCTAACTTTCAGACAAAAAAAATAGGATCCTTCTTTTAAACACAAAAAAGGAACTTCGTTTTAATTACAACGTTGCAACCAGCACTATCATGATGAGTAAGGCCCCAGGGTGTTTCTCTATGAAACCAAGGTTAAAAATAGTTACTCACCTCCTTTTCAGTTTTCATTTAGGTTAGCTATGTAGATCCGTGATAGTGTGAAGACTGAGTTTTCTGACCTTGATATGAAAGACAAGCATGGATTTAGCCGGCGGAAGCTCAGAACTGTTTCCTCTCCAACCCCCTGCCTCTGAGGTCATTGGCAAGTTGTGTCATCCTAGCTGCTGTTTGGTAGCGTGGTTTGCTCTAGCTCCACTAGCACTGTGTAACAACCTCTCGCTGTGGGTGTGCCCCCATCCACACTGTGGCTTACATCCTGCCCCTGAAAAAAGATGAGTATTGTCAGCTCCTTCAGCCTTCTTTTTATGAGAGTGTCTCAGCAAGTTTATGCTGTCAGCTTGCTCACTTTCTTGTTGTGAGGCATGCTCTTTAAAGAGCAGGACAACATAATGCATCTGCAATAGAAGCAAAAATATGCTATGTTTTTTTTAATACTTGGTTATTGTTTTCAGAAATCAGAGAAGTATTTTGATTATTGCCATTCCATATCTTACACGTCATGTCTCAACACTAAGGAGTGAGAAAGCCTTTATTTTCAGCTGACCTCTCTTGAGAAAATGTCTTCTTTCATTTTCTAGTTTTTCTAATGAGATGGTGTCAAAAGTAAGTTATTTTTGGTCTTTGAAGGCTTGGAGATAATAGAAATAGACTTTCTGTTTCAGGAACAGAATTCAGTACCTATGTACTGATATGCACTTCTCACTTATCTGGCCTGCCCAAAGACAGATGTTCTGGGCTTTCTCCTGCTTTTCTGGGATTTGCCTCATTGCTAAGAAGGATGAGGTTCACCCAAGATGGCCTGCAGGATCAGGAGTTTACATTCTTTTCCCACAAAGTTACCAGAGGGAAATCAGACAGATAGGTGTAAACATTCAAACGTTTGTGAAATTGTACATTTATTTCTCACAGAAAGGGAAATTTCAGAGCAGCTGTCCCTGATTTCTTGCTGCCTTCATTTCTATTCAACTGCGGTCTGAGGCAAGGAGCTTATTCTTGTTCCCCTGATGTTATCCAGCCATGGCTGTCCTTATCAACCACCATCAGAGCTGATGACGTACATTTCATGGCAATTTGTTCCCATTGAAGGTATGTTGCTGTTTCTGCTTTGTTAAAGAGGTAGTGCCTCTTCCCCTGCTTTCACAGACTCAGACTTGCTGGTACAGATGGGATGGTAGCCGAAGGGAGAACCCTGCTGTCCATATTCAATACACGGATAAGACCCTGCCTTTTACTTTCATGGTTATTGTAGGGAGTAGAGGGAGGTTGTCACCAGCTGAACTCAACTGATACCCAGTGGTCTTCTGTACCCTGACAGCGTGAGGTATTCACTGTGCCTTAACAGTAATCAGTTCCAAAAAAGAAAGTTACACTCGTTGGTTTTGTTTTCAACCCTGTCTGATTGTATTCTTTCTCCTGGAACTTCCGTGTTATTGTTCTACCCATTGTCTTTTGCCCATGTGACAGCTTTGTGGAGCCGTAAGATAGCACTATTCAGATTGGAAGGAGCCATAATTTAATTCCTGCATTTCTAGAGGAAAAGAAAAATAGCCCATTCTGGCAGTGAGGTGCAGGGGGTTGGCAGAGCATGAACACATTCAGTCAGTTCCCCAACTCAGCTGGAGGCAACCCCAGTAATCCACACTTTCTGGGATGCATGAACACCCTCATTGCTCTGCAGTAACCCTTCATCTTACATTCCTATCTTTTTACCCAATCTGGCTTTCTCTACACAACTCCTGGATCACTCATTTATTTCTTCTATGTTGCTCAGTTTTTAAAGTCACTTTTTTTTTTTCATGTTCTTTCCTTCTTACGTGTTCTCAGAGTCCTATCTGTGGCAATGGGAGCCTGTGCACATTCCCCTCTGTCCTCTCTGCTGAACTGCCTGGTGTCTTCTGGTGAGTGAAAGATGAGTTTTGTTTCCTGAGCTTTATGCTGATGGATTGATGTCACAGTACAGAACTGATATGACATTCCTGCTGTCTCTGTTCTTTCTCCTAAATTTAGGTAGTATGTATTTATTTCTTCACTTTTTAATGGAAAGTAATTTCCTGGTAAAGTGCATGAGGAATACTTGTTCGCAATCCTTGCTTGCTTCATGCAGGGAGTAGAGAAGCTCTCTCACTTCGTTTCTCTCCTCAGAACCCCAAGTTGTATTGGAAGGTTTCACTTATGGTTCAAATCTCCTCCTTTCTCACTCAGACTGTGATGAATAACTCTATGTATTACATGGTTTTTGCTTGCTTTAGCTTATGGAAATGACCTGACTAAGGATTTGTGATTGTTGGTTTCTTTTGAATTATAATGGAAAGAAATTGTTGGTTTCTCTTGAACTATAATGAAAACTCTTCCTTAGTTCTTATTTCACATTCCTTTTATGCATAGCTCAATGATCTCTTGCTTCCATTAGGAGGCCCATGGCAATTACAAGTACAAGGAGTCTTCCCTGCCTTGCCATCTTACTGATGTTTTCTTATGCTTGTTACACTTTTTTCTCTGCAAACCCATACCATATAACAGAAATTAGAAAGAAGGAATCTCACAGAGCTCAAGGATTCACGTCTTCCTCTTCTTACACTGTTGCCATTAGCATTTGCAACTGTTTTAAAGGCTTAAGAAGAGGTTGGGGTGTGTGTGTTTTGGTTTGTTTGGTTGGTTTTTAAATGTTTTACTGCGCATAGTGTTTGCTTTGCCCGGGGCAATGTCATGTCCAGTTTTGACGTTCAAGGGTCAGTTTGAGCTACTGTCTCAGATGCTTTAGGTACAAGTAGAAAAAACTAGACCATCTAGGTTTGTCTCTGTAACACAGCACCCACTGCAAATGTGGGGTGTGGTGTGGTGGGGTTTTTTGGGTTTTGTTTTGTTTTGAGGGGCTTTTTATGTAGAATTTGCATATACGGGGAAAAGTAAATGGGGAGTAAGGCAGAAATTGCTACTGTGGTAGTGTATCTGTATCTACCTTGGCAGAAACAAGTAATATCTCGTGCAGGTATTGTTCTGACACTGGGACAAAGCTATTGCAGGATATAATTTGAATTGTTCTGGGGAGCATCGAAACAGCTGGCAAAATAGCCAAATTCATAACTTGCACTATGTAAATACCTTGCTCTGTTAGACCAAGATAATGTTAAATATTAATCTTTGGGAAATGAGATGCTGAATTTCAAAACAAGTGGGTGAAGAATTAAAAAATGTCTTTTGTTACATTCACTGGTGTGTTTATATGAACTACTCAGATGGCAACGGCTGAAATGAATGCCTCTCACTTTCCAAAATCCGCTTGGACTTGGTTATTCTATTCTTGCTGAGCAAGGAAATAAAGGTTATGCTGTAAAAGATAGAGAAAAGCAAATCTTCCTGTTCAATTTTTCCTGAATTTATTGAAAGAAATAATATTTGCCGACCCAAGCGTTTCTTCCAGATCTGTACATCCGAATCCTATCAGAGATGATAGTTATAGGAAAGTGAAGGAGTAGGGTTATTAAAATATCTTTGCTTGGTATATTTTCTGACATGTCAACTTTACAGCTATGATGGTATTCTTTTCTTACCAAGCAGTGTTTGTAGGTAGATTTGATGATAATTCCCACTTCCTCAGCCTTTTTGAGATAAGTTGGTCCTAAGCTACTTTGGCCAACTTCCAGTTTTCACATGTTTTAGGGCCTGCAGTAGAATACCCAGCAGCAATTTAGATTCAGATCAGGTATTATTCAGACTAACCTGTTGTTTCAGAGATACTTTACATTATTCCCTGCCCAAATACAAGATTCAGGTGAATCCTATCTCAGGTAGCCTTCAAGATTTTTTGTTTTATTTTAATAGAAAGCTAACATTTCTATTCCAAGTAGCTACCTAGCTGTGAAACATGTGAAATGAAAAACCTTCTAGAGGTTACCGTCTGGGGCAGAAGCCTCCCAGAGTCTGCTTTACCCATAGCAGGCCACCTCTTGATGTATATGTTCAGAGCCACAGAATGATGTAGGTTGAAAGGGCCCTCTGGAGGTTGTCTGGTTCAACACTCTTGCTCAAGCAGGGTCACATAGAGCAAGCTGCCCAGGACTGCATCCAGTCAGGTTTTGAATGTCTCTACAGATGGAGACTCCACCACCTCCCTGGGCAACCTGGACTCAGTCACCGTCACAGTGAATAAGTGGTTCCTGATGTTCAGACAGTCTCTCCTGTTTCCGTTTGTGCACATTGCCTCTTCTCCTGTAATTGGACACCACTGAAAAAAGCCTCGCTCTGTCTTCTTCTGAGGTACGCTCCTAGTTACTGACTTCCATCTAGACATCATACCACTCATCACCACCCTCTGGGACTGGAGGTTCAGACAGTTTTCAGTCCAGCTTACTATCTGCTCATCTGGCCTATACTTCATCAGCTTCCATATGAGTATCTTATGGGACACAGTGTAAAAAGCTCTCCTGAAGTCAGGGTGGACAATATCTACTGCTCTCCTCTCATCTACCAAGCTAGTCAGTTCATTGTGGAAGGTTATCAGGTTGGTCAAGCATGACTTCCCCTTTGTGAATCCATGCTGACTACTCCCAATTGCCGCCTTGTCCTCCATGTGCCTGGAAATAGTTTCCTGACCATGAATTAACCAGTTGTGTGGGCTGACCTGTATTTGCTGGATGAAGAAAAGGAGAAGAAAGGGCAAGGAGGAAATGAGCAGTAGATCAGTGGTGTAACTAATCCCTTATACAGGTTTTGGTAATCCCAATGTCAAATGAAATACAACTGATACCTTAAAGTTGGGGATCTTGGATCTCCCTCCCCCCACCCCAGCTTTGATTGGCTTGACCGCTCATGTTCATTTAGAAATACTACCCTTTTCTTCTCTGAATCACCCTTCTATAACTTTTTAATTGTCATAAGGCTGTCTGGACCTTGCTCACAAATTAGAATAAAATCTTTTTTCTTTTCATTTTTTTCCAAGTCTCTTCTGAACCAGAAGTAATGAAAGTCATTTTATGTGGTCTGTTTTCCTGGCACTTTAACAGAAGGACAGAAATAGCAGAAATCTGAGAAGAATCTTTTCATAAGTACTTGCTCATATATAGAGATACATAGTTTGTTCTGTTAGAAAATACACTAAGCAAAGGCACTAGGACTCCTGCTAACCTTACTCCTTCACTTTCTAGTAACTACTCCTAATGACAGGATTCAAATTTTAGATCTAAAAGTGAAGATTAGCTCAAAGATTCCTAACTTTAGAATAAAGAGTACCATTTCAGAAATTTTGGAGAAAACTCTGACTACTGTCTTCATTTTAGATGCAAAAGATTAACTAAATCTGAATAATATTCCTATTCTCGTCCAAACATTTAGGGGCTTACCTGAATCTAACATCTGTTCCTTCAGAGTTCATCATTCATAGCAGAGCTGGGAAGTAATGTCTCTCTTTACTGGAAATCTCTACAATATTATCAACAGCATAAGGTTATGATTAAGAAAATCAGTTCAGTATTAAATCTGGATTTCTTTGCTTTAGTGGTTTAAGACACACACAAAAATTCTGTCTGATTCAGAAAGAAAATTTTCATTGATCTAAATTAAATGACCCAGACAATTAATTTTCAGAGAAAGAACAGGGCTTTATTAGTGTGAGACCTTCCAGTACTCTGAAAATGTGGGTGAAAATTTTATTTCAGCTTGACAATGTACATGAAGCTGGATTCTAAGTACTTTCTACAGTACATTCAAAGCCATAGGGTACTGATGAAATGAACTGTAACTTATTTTCTGGGATAGGTACTGAAAAAACAACTTCCTACTCCATAGCGTAGCAACTGTTCTGGAAAGCTCTGTTAATAATGGTTAATAACAGAGAGGCTGGAAGTGCTGAATTCAGACCTCTTCCAAGACAGCACCAAATTTCAGTTGCTCTGAACCATCTTGCCCAGGCTTGGCCAAATCTAGGCTTCCCATGAGTGAAGACTGCGGTGAGCAAGTAGAGCCGAAGTTTTCTCCTTTGGCCTACTGTCCTTTAACAACCTACAAGAGCCGACACTGTCTAACTCAATTATTTGTGACCTGGGACTGATTTAATTCAATTCCACAATGGCAGGGAACCAAGTGTTGGAGACCAATGAACCATTATTCCCACTGAAAAAATACCCTTGTGTGGTATTATTATTTGAGGAGGGACAGCGCCTGATTTTGTGCTGTGTAGCAAAGAGCCTGGCATGGATTTGGTCTCGATTCACTCAATCAATGATGTTGGCAAACTACAGAAGTTGTTGCCATTTGAGTCTTATGAAGTGAAATGTAAAGGGCAATTAGTTTCATATACAGGATTCAAAATCTGGTTTGTTTTCTTTTAAGGATCTACATGGGTTGTTTCAGGGCAAAGAGGATCTCTTACTGAGATTGGCATATATATATATATATATGTATAAAAAAATATATCCATCTCATGTGTTGATTGTGGAAAAACACCAACAGCTGTAAAAATTGAATGGATTTTAAGCACTATATGATCTAGCAGTGGGAGAAATTTTCTACCAAACGTGAATGGAATTACATTAGGAAAAAATAACAATGAACATGTTAACTGTAATAAGGTTGCCATTGATTATTACAGCATGTTTCATTTTAAATAGGAAGTGGCATGAGAGAAGTGAAACAAACCAGTAGGAACACATCTAAGCCATTAAGTGTTTTTTCAGCCTGTCAAATTCAAGCAAAATGGTGGATGATCAAAAATCAGGTGGGTTTGCATCATTAAACTCAAAATTACAGTCATACCCATGCAAATTTTTATCATCCGCTTAACAAATGAAAATAAGTGGAATGTTTTCTGTCTTTTTAAAAGTATTTGTACTTTCCTGGTTTTTGTGTATTTTGGTGAAAGAGTTTGAACTGCTTCTTGATGCTGTTTGTTTGAAGTTGAAAACTGGTGCAGACTTAAATAGCAGTGGCTGTTAGTCTTGGAGGTTCCTTCAGCTAAGGAGAAAGTGAAAGGTATATGTGATACGTGGCAGACCTCCCTGGGGGCACAGTGTTGTGCACAAGGCTCCCAGTTCTACAGTTTAACGATCTGAACACAATCCTATATCTGTCCATTCAGAAAAGTGTTTTAAGCATGTATTAAATTGTCATTGACTTTGTATATGGAACTGGATGTTTTGCCAAGTAGAAGCAGACTGTTTGAAGCAGAGCTAAGGATTTGATCCTGCATTCATTGAAATCATCACTAGTTCTCCTTCTGAATTCATTAGTGCAGAAGCTAGTTATAAAATAGGCATTAACAAGGGCATGAATGCATTTATAATCTTTATCTAAGGAAATAAAAAAAAAAAAAACAGAAAAAATGTTTTCTGTTTTTTTAATGCTACTTCTGCAAAGTACTTCTCCAAGAAGATGTTATCCTTTTTATATGTGAGCTTAAACCTGTGGTTAACCCTCAACATATGAACATTGAAATGTGAGTATTAAGGGCTGATAACGTGAGTTTCATCATTAGTTGCTTTGCGCTTTCTCTTTACGCAATGTTTCGAGAACTTTCTGAACTATCAAATAGCTTGTGGGTGGTCTTATTCAGCTAAAGCACTACTGCAATATGGTAGCTGCAAAGAGAATTTAGTGGAACTTGTTGCACACCAGTGAAAAGTAAATCAAATATTAGTGACGTCCTCTTAAGAGACAATGTATTTTATTTGCGAAATATTTTCACCATTACAACTAAATAATAATCATAATGATAATAATAATAATAATTAAAAAAAACCTTCAGAAATCTTAGATTCTTAAGTAACCCAATCCCACTGCATTGGGCAGTGTGAGAGTTAGTGATTATGTGGTTTGACCCTCATATGGTACATCAATCATGGCAATGCTCTTTCCCTTTGCGTCCAAGTAAAACCACTACTTCCCACGCAACATGTCATTACCATCACAATAGGATCTGCTTGGTAATAGCATTTGGAAGGGATTCTTCACTTTAAAGCACTGTTTGAAATCAAAGCTCCCTTCCTGTTGCAACTTAGCTTTAAAACAGACTTCTAGTGATCCTGGCAAATACAATGCTCTTTTTCTTTACCCTCCTCAGTTCTGATTCCATTCATTGCCTTTTGTCTACTCTTATTTTTTTTTTTAATGGAAAACCAGAAAAGAGGTTTTCCAGATCTTGAAATAATATTAAATTCTAAATTTCAGCGGGGAAAAAAGAAGAATTTTCCAATTGACATTTGCCTGTGTGATTTTGAAACCTCCATAGTATGTCCTTTAATTGGAACCATCCAACAAACTACAGTAATCTCCAACCTTTGTTCAAATGACTAACTTGAGAAAGAATTAAACCATAAAATGCTACTTTTATAAATAACATTATAAAGATTTGACAGAAGTAAGCTGAAAAAAGGAAAAATTCAGACAACACACTAACTCCACCTATTGCGGTAAACAGTAGCAAATGGTATTCACTTACAGTCTTCACTGTTTGCCAACAAATTGGGCAAGGATTCCATTTCTTTTCCTTAATTTTAAATACTGAGTCATTAATTGCTAAGATTTGTTCCCTTTCACATATTCAAAGACTAACGTTGCAAAAGAAGATAGTTTATTCTTATGTTTTGATCTTTTAGTATACATTGCTGCTGGTTTTTGGCTATTATCTAACCAAGAGTATTAGCAGTGCACCCAGCACTATGTTATGTGGGAGGTCCACATAACATAATGGAAATAGTTATCTTTCTTAATTAAAAAGGATAAATATTTCCTTCCTTTCTCATGTGACAGCTGTTTTCCTAAGAAGGATAAAATCCCCATTGGGCTTTTGGGACAACCTAGCTGGAGGGAATCATTTGTCTATTAGGAGGGAGAGGGCCTGCCTGAGGACATGCAAGTTGTGTCATGATTTAAAGCTGTGTCAGCCTGATTCCCAGCTGGAGTGGACGCTGCAGGTCAGGGCCCTCTTCTGAGAATATCCAAGCGCTGTGTGTTCACATAAAGCTTCCACACCAAATTATCTGCTGGAGCAGAGGAGAGAGAGATGGCTTAGTATAGTAGAATATGTTGTTAATTTTCACAGCTATATATTAGAACTGCATAATCAGCTTATAAATGGAATGTGAATTGGTCTGATCACCTGTCACTGGCCTGTCTTCTCCACTTAGTGGTTACTGAATTTTAATGCTGATTTTTTTTTTTCTTGGAGTCCTTCACAATGATACCCAGGTTAGTGGGTGCTACAGTAGACTAATTAGGGTTAGTGAAAGCACAGACTTCTATACCTAGCCCTGTAACTGAAAAAGATGCATGCCACGACAAGGTGTACCTGCAGGCTAAAAAGGATTGTAGCACAAAAGCCATATCAGTTGTGCTTATAGCTATAGTCAGTGCTTTTTGCTACTTCTCTCCTTCCATAAGTATGCATTCATGGGCCTGTCTCCATGATGGGGTACTTTTTTTTTTTCCCAAATTTTTTTTTTTTTTTGGCCAGGTTGTTCTGGACAGTAGAACATGTGTCTGCATGTGACACAAATAAGGACTGAACAGGAGGCAACAGCACTATTTTTAGAATGGTTTGTCATTCCTGCCAGCTTTGCTGATTTCTTTCTTTAGTCCTAGGCTGGTGCTTTCTATAACCAAACAATCCTGAATGGAACTACTGGATTACTACATCCTCATATTTGTCAAAAGAGGATTTTCTATAGTTTCTGATAAAGGGGAATGCTATACATTTCATTATTATTATTATCCAAAATTATTGGACCCTTTGAGATAATTATTTCCTCTAACAAATAAATTAAAAGGGAGCTTATGTAGGAATTTGTTGTTAGCTATGAGTGTCTTTTCCATGCTGGAAAAACCTTCCTATGACTACAAGCATGAAGCCTAAGAATAGGAGAGCGCTTCCTGAGGTCTCCCTAAGAGCTTCATATGCTTTGGGCTGGTGGGCTTCTATGGTCCCACATGACCTTGTGCGTCTAGTAGTAGGAGTCCTCTGTCAGCCTCTGCTGGAGAGGCAAGGAAAGCTGACCAGGTCTAAACAAACTTTCTTCATACGCATGTTCTTTCTGGGGTGTTTCTATTAAGTCAGTTAACTTCTAATTGTCATAAATATAGTTCCGCTCTTCTGGCAAAACCTGCGGGCAGCCCACCTGTCCCTAACGGACCAGTCAGTCAAGCTATTCATTATGGCCTACAGCCTGAAGTGAAGGATCCTTTGGCAAAGAAATGTAGTTGAGAGAGATTTCTGGAAGAGAAAGGCTGTCTTTAGAAAATCTCTGTTGTTGGCAAGTTGGTGTACAGAAGCTGTATGTCATTATATTCTCTCAGAAAGGGCTGACAACACTGCGGGTGGGGAAGTGTAAACTTGCAGTCTGCAAACTCATGGACTGAGAGGGCCAAGAAGCACAGTAAGTGGGAGAAGCAGGTGGCAACGAGGTGGAGCAATTAATGAACCCAATGAGTAGGAATGACCAGGGACCAGCACTGTTACTGGCAGCAGGTTAATGGGCAGCCTGGCTAGTGGGTGCTGATGGAGGGTGCACTTAACAGAGTGACTCTTGGGAGGGCCTGACGGAAAGCACAGTGTAAACCCACAGCGGTGGAGGGCTTGGCCCTTGGTGGGGGGGGGGGGGCTAGCCTAAGGGATTACCCCTAAAGAGCTTCAGGAGCAAAGGACTCTTTCTGTAAATCTGTGAGAGGGCATAGCACCTGGGAAAAGAGGATGTGCTGTTAAGGGGTATCAGATGAATCTGCCCATTCATTGCAGTCTTGGATATGAAATGGTGAGTGCTGCAGCTGGACAAGGAGCTATTTCAGCAGTTTTAGTACAGAGGCTATTGCTAGCATGTTCTGGGGAAAAGATAGTATTGCCTATGGGATTGTTTAGGTTTTCCTAATCCGTTTCCAAAATGTTTTTCTCCTCTTCCAGTACATTTCTCTTTATTTAAACCCATTTGTTTGACTTACTGCTTATAAGTGGGGAAGTATGGCTCATTGAGTACCTTAGCAATATAATTTGATTGCCAGACTGCTGGATAATGGCTTGAGTGTTTTATTTTGAACCTTTCAAAACTCTGTTGCTATTGCCACAGCCCTGCTGCTTGCTAATCAGTGTCTGGCAGAAAGGTTAGGTTTCTGAAAAGGCAGGTCAACAGTGGAGGGTGAGTTGGGTGTTTGCACCTCTTGGTGTTTTTCATGAAATTTGCCTTGCATGGACAGATTGGTAGGGAAAAATTAACTGACCCGAAAAGGGGGTGAGCAGGGAGGTGATAGTCTGCTGACGGTACTAAGTTAATAGAGGTATTCAGGGCAAGGCTGACTGAAGAATTGCAGAAGGATCTGACAAGACTGAATGACGAGTCAATAAAATGGCTGGTTAAATTCAGTGTGGACAGAAATAAAGTGATACACAGAGCAGAGAAAAAATAGTCCTATCTTTACCTCAAGTTCAGGACACTGTTAGAAGGACACTGGGTTAGTCAGACCTTTGGTCTAACCTGATAAATCTTCTCTTGGACATCTTTTTTTCCTTTGCCTGACAATAGTAGTTCTACAAAGGCCATCCCTTTATACTCTGTAAGCCATGGGAATCCACAGCAATTTAAAAAAAGAAAAAAAGAAAAAAAAAAAAGTGTCTGCTCCTGAGTCCATAAAGAATCTTGCAGGCTTCAGTACAACTTCACAGAAAAACTCATGCAAATCAATCTCTCCTTGCAGAACCTATTCTTGGCCTCTTCTGTGTGAGCATCTTTGCGGGAGAGGGAAAGTGGGGCCGGGGGTGGCTTTTCCATGTCATGCATCTCAGCATCTGTCTCCAGGAATTTATACAATTCCTCTTTCTCCTCCATTCAGAGGAGAGAAGAGAGAGATCGGTGTTTAAACCACAGTGAAACCTTGTGGGATACTGGCTACCTAGTTGTCTTCAGATCTTTCTTTGAAAGCAAGAGTGCTTGTGTACAACTGAGGTAGGGATAGAGTCATGTCTATATGAGCAAGCAAAGCAAAAGCCAAAAGTCAGTCCAAAAGCCACGTAGTCCTCTTGGTTTAGGAGGTTTATAAGCTGAGAGTCAGAGGACATTAGCTAACCCAGAGAGAACCATTTACACTGGCTTGTCTGGCCTACTTGAAGAGGAGCTTGTACAGTCCATGCTTCTCTGTGCTTATATTTTAGGACTCTCAGTTTAGTCTGGGTTGGAAAATTTGGGCTAGACTTTGCATTCTTAAAAAGAGCACTCCAAACATTTCAAATGTCCAATCTTGAGTGCCATTTCCTTTCTCTAGGGAATGTTGTTTTCCTAGATACAAAGCTTAGCACGAGCATCGATGTGGCAGACCACTAAGGTTAAGATCATATATTTTATCTTTAAAAAGTATTTTATAGCATTCTTAACAGCAGCAATTAATTCTACAGGATAGAATGCTTTATGATTTATCACAGTCAGGAAGTGCTACACAACTTAATATATGACAGAATTTTCCATCCACTTTGGTGTAGTTGGCTCCAATGCCTTATAAGCATTAGTAGGATATGGTAATTTGCTTCACAGTTCTCTTAAATAGTTACAATTTTTTTTTAAGTCCACCTGCTATTTCTTTTCTGAGGGGAGTGACGGGAATTTCAGTATGTGGTGAAACAAAATTAATTTAGCATTTAATCTAAAGTAGTAACTGTTCCTTTGTAACGTAAGCTTTCATTGATGCCTTCATAATAGATATAATAGATAACCCATTTGTATCTGATGTAGACAAACAGAAAAAATTGATGACAAGTGGAAATGTGTTTCCAATTGTAATGAGAGTTTGAATTGGCTTCAAGTTCTAATGTTTATGCAATATAAATTATTAGAGAGGCTAAGGCATTGCCAGTAGCTGAACTTTCTATTATTGGATGGAAACTCAGCTATAGCACAGTGAGATGAATTTTTTCTATGTGTACATGCACACATACACACAGAACTACTGGGATAAAGTAGACTCTGAATGTAGAAAGTTAGTCTAAACACAGTTAAAGAGATGTTGGAGTAAGTGGTGCTTGAGAAGTTCACGCTTCTCGTGGCTCATTTCTCCCTCTTCCACGAAGTGCTCTGCCTCCTCAAGTTGCACTAATACACGTGTTTGTGGGACTAGCCTGCTTATGGATCACGGAGAGTTTTCAGGTTAAAAGCCATTCTCCCCCATTTCAGTGAGTTTTGGATGTAAGACAGGATAAGGCACAAATAGAGTAAATGACTTGTGCAGTATTTCACAGGCAATAAAACTCTGCACACATTTCTCCTGAACTGAGTACTATGGCAACAAGAAAATCCTTGTACTAAGTCAAATGTGAATGTTAAACTAAATTCTAAGCAACTTGGTACACTATAGAAATGTTTCAGGCAGTGAAAGGGCAGTTTTGTAGATAGAGTATCTGGGGTCTATGCTCTGAACATCAATGAGCATTTGGTGTTACCTTGAAGAGTCTGTCCAATTTCTGTCTGAAAATCAGACTTGGGAATGTTCATCTCAGAGAGGTGTTGTGAGGTCTAATTATTATTTTCTGCAGAACCCTTTCCTGTTTGTGGCAGAGGACATACTTAGGTAGGAAGCTAATTGTTTTTGAAATGAATAACCTTTGCCCCAAGTCATGAATCCAGCTCCTACAGATATTAACTTCTCAGAGACTTGAGTCTGATCAAAGAGATGATAAAATAAGATTAGCTCAAAGGGTTTTCATTGATGGATTTGAAGAATAATTAGTTTTTAAAAGTTATAATTAATGAACATCTACTAAATCAATTTACTTTGTTGCATTTCTTTTCTTTGTCCATGTATCTGAATGATTCTAGTTTGTACTTACTTGTAATTATTTCCTATAATGCAACTTCTTGTTACTGCTTCTGAGCAGATGCTTCATTTTGGAAGGGTTTCTCTAGCAAAATGGAGAAATACTGGCTGAATTTAAGCATCATTTGTTGTTGTAAGGGCTCATAGTTCATAAGCAATGCCGTTGCTGAAAAATAATTCCAATATAACAAATTTAACTGAACTTCCTATGTTGGAAGATTCTTGCAAAGTTGCTAACCTATTGCTATTCTATGATAAACTAGCAGAAAAATTTTTAAAACTATTGTAAGATATTGATATTGAAGTTTGACTGTGAAGAAGAAATAGGTGGTTGAATTCTGCTGTTAGTGGCAGCAACTCATGTTAGGAGTAGCAATTGAAAAGGAAAAATAGAAGTATCAAAAAGAAATATATCCAGTAAGCTAAAAAAGCTTTGGTGTACTCAAATGAATACTGGTATGTATGCCATCATACACAGATCCATTCTGAATATCTATTTTGAGAGTATCAATGTTTGCTGACTGTCAGCCCAGGCCAGTAGACAAGCTCACGGGAAGAGATCTAGTTTTCCGTAAGACTCTGCTGGATACATTACCGTATATGTAAGTGCCCAGCTGTGCAGAGCTCGCTGTGCACCGCTCAGCTTAACCTGGCTAGCTCTTGTTATATGGGTGGTGGCAATATACTCTTGTTTCTGCCAAGTCTGGCTAAGCCCTTTGCATTTGAAGGGAACAGAGTTATCAATTCATTGCTATGCTGAATGTTTATTGGGAATTCTTCTCCGTTAAGCACAGACAATACCTAAATACCCAGTTTCTCATTCTGGCACATAATCATAAATAAGAATTTTTATCCCTTAATGGTAATTTAGTAGCTACAGGAATGATAGAGGCAAAGCAAACTTTTTGTTGTTGTTGTTTCAAACTAAGGAGTGCAGGTAATACAGAATGTAAAAAAATAAACAAACAAAAATGTGAAACTATTGTAATGAATGTTGTTATACTCTCATGTGTATATTTGGTGGTATCAACATCATGTAAAATATACATTTATTTGTGTGAGCTGTTTTAAAGAGGGAAGCATTGAGAAAGTAATTTTAGGATTGACTATTTGGATTTGAATGCATTGCCCATTAAAATTTGGTTTTTTTTTTACCTCCGCCACTCTAAAAGTGGGTAACTTTGCGCAAATCAGTGCATCACTTGGAGCCCAAGATCTCCATTTTGACAGTAGAGATAACATTGTCTTATTCCCAGCTTTCTTCTATTTTCTCTTAATTTTTTTTTTTTATGTTTTGGTTTTACTGGCCTCTTATGGGACATAATCTTTTCTTGCAGTGTGACAATGCAACACTTGGCACAGAGATTCTAATGAAGATTGACACCTCTAGGTGTTAATGCAATACAAAAAATAAACACTAATTATTTGGATCTTTCTCATCCTTTTTCTGCTTCAGTGGATCTTTTCTTTAATGGCTTGTTTGCAATTTAAAGGGCTAAATAATGTAACAGAGTTTTGCTTTCTGGAATTTAGTTTGGTTTTCTCTCCTATGTTTCTTGCTGTGGTATTAAAGGAGCCGGTCAAGAGAAGGTACAACAAAGTGGTGGTTATTTGTACTTAGGTATAAGACTTTCAGGATGCTCTTCAGGCCCCTTTGAATTCAGTGAGAATTCAATTGCAAAGCTCTCTCTCTTTTAATGGAGTGAGGATTTCATTCTTCTTTCTGGTCTTAACAGAAAAGTTACTGCATTCCAGAAAAGAGCTTTACTTTTGTGAAACGTTTCAGCAGTGTTTCTCTCAATCCAGCAGCACTCAAACCCGTAATTTTTCACTTTGATATAAGGCTGGGTAAATGCTCAGAAAAGAATCAAAATTTGACCTTCCAGTTCAGCTGTGACAAGGAAAGCCATTTAAAAAATCACTCAGGAAGGAGGACAGGGAAAAAAAAAAATCAGATGTATCATAGATATATTTTTTCTTAATTTATAACAGGCCACAATAATTTTACATTTTCAATATTTTTTTCTTGTTCAAGAACATTTAGTGAGAACATGTGCAGTTTTGGCTGCATGTTGAGAGATAATTCACTGAGATGAATTATTGTTGTGTTTTGTAGTGAGATCACTGCTCATAAGCTAGGGGATTAATATGTATTATCTAGCCAAAATCAAGCTTTTATGTATGGTATTTCCTTGTTTGAAGGGAGTGGGGGGGAACCCCTGCCTCTGTAGCATTTCCAGAGAAGTTTGCTTTTCATGTTGCAGCAGGAAGACCTACAAGAACTATCAACCACATTTAGCCAAAAGCCATCAAGTTCCTCCTGTATTTTTCACAACTGTGGTAAAAATCAGTCATTAAATAGAGCTCCAGAGAATATGAGGATCGCCTGAACAGATCTTGTATTCTCTTTTCAACTCAGAGAGTAAACCCAAGGGATCTTCTGTCTCCATACTTGACTTGCCACTTACTATTGCCAAGGTGTGAACTGGGACCTTTGTAGGATGTAGAAAGAGGTCAGTATGTCCTTTGGGCTAAGACAAGGTGTATCGTTATCAGAATAACTACTATAGCCTTGTTCTAGGGTTATATCCTATACGTATATATGTGTGTATATTCATATGTACACGTACATAAAAGATAAATCCCCAGAAGTTCACATGGTCATGGATACATTTCCTATCTCTTTGTTGTTTTAATAACGCAAACAGTTGTTATCAAGCATTCAAAAGGATAATTTTCTATCACAAAGTGGCGAGGGGGCTGTGGGGTGTGGAACTTTGTTCCTAACAGCAAGTAACAGCTAAATTCAGATCTGAATTCAGCTTCAAGCTTAGAAAAAGAGGAGAGAGAAGCAAGGATGTTTTCACGTGTGTCAGACTTCAAAGCTAAGGTCTCCTACACTTGCTTTATGCAAGTACTAAATAACTCTGTATTTTATAAATTAAGTAGGTGGACATGATGATAAGAAATTATTAACTGGCAGTTGGCAGGTGTACCTTATAAAGATGATGGAGAAGTACAGTCAATATAAGTCTTCTGCTGAATTTCACAACTCAAGCATGTAGGTGTGCACATGGACAAAATTACTCGTTAAGCAGAAAAGTAGTAAGAGAATATAATATTATAAAATGTGTTGACTGTTCAACTTGCTTCCCATTCCTTTTTATTCTCTGGGTTGCAAAGCAAAATTGTGCCCACCCTTTGAGAAGTTTATGATCAGTGAATGACACAAAACAAGTGGGACAAGGGCAAAGGTGCAGTTATGATTTTTCAGTACTTGATCAATTATGTAATACTCGATGGGATAATTCGTGGTGACAAAAATACAAGTAACACTTTAGCTTTCAGGCAGCTAGAAGACAGTGTGAGGTGGTGTCCTCCTTGCAGAGCAACTACAGTGGGAAAAAAGTTAGAGATGGAAGAGAAATATAAATGTGTGTGCAGACAGTTTTGCCTGCTCCCTTGCTTTTCTTGCCCTAAAAGAGAAAGAAAGAAAAAAGGGTGTGTGTGTGTTACAAGGGAATATTCAGCCATGAAAGTGGTTGCTTCTAGACTGAAAAAAATTTTGGTACCTTAGAATACAAGATGTAGTGAAAGTGTAGCATTTCAATTGTTTTTTCCCCTGGACACTTACAGAGTACAGTAAGAAGAAAGTAAGCCTGCTCTTCTTATCACTAGTAGGACCTCTTTTTAATTTTTACCTTGTATTTGATGCAGTACTGATTTGTTTTCAGTTTTTTAGCCAAACTAGAGAAGTGTTTTGATTCAAATGAACTTGGGTGGATTTTTCTTGCTAAACTGGGGGGAGGGTGTGGGAGGAAAGAAGCAAAATGTTTTGTTTTCTCAAACATTTAAAATCTTTTTAATTGAATAGTGGCAATTTTCTGAACAAGATATTACTTCAAAATGAAAACAGATGAGTTCATTAAAAAAAAAAGCTTTTCTGAAATTAAAAAATCCACAATAATAAATTTACTGCAATCACAATAAAACTTGTCTAATAATAAAATTCCTATTTTTAGCAAAGTATATAATAAAGCCCTCAAAAACTGCTCTACTTCTGTTTGGTTTTAGTTTCAACTCCTGGCTGACACCACCTCTTTTTTGCTAATCTCACTGTTGTTAAAAAGTTTCCTTGCCCTTCCATTTTCCCCCTTTCACCTTTCTTTCCTCTTTGAGCTCTTTTTTCCATGCTGTTTCTTGTAAGTGCAAGGTCTCAAAGAATAATCAATGAAGGTATTAAACTGGCCACAGAAAGTCAGTCAACACTCAAGAGCAGCACAACAGATATGGCTCTGTGTTAGGTTCCTCCTTCAGCTCGACTCGTCCATGAGCTGCAGTGAGAAGAGTATGGTGACTCAGAAAGGACTCCTGGAAGGTTGCTTGCAGGGTAAACCAAAGAAGCAAGTTAGTCAGCAAGTAATGTCTTTCTTGAAATGGTCTCAATTGCATTGTTTCCAGGGTATTCAGCAGAGTACTGGCGTCTTTGTCTTCTGTACAATATCACACTGTCCTTTCCCACCATATCAAGTTTACACCCTGCCAGGCAGCACAGAGCTGTCATGCATCCTCTTCCTTCATAAGAAGAAGAGGGTGGAGGTATGTATTTCTGGTTTCTGTTTGGAAAGATTTCCGTGCTACAGTACATATCTGTTATTTTGAGAAAATCCAAATCTAACTGGTTCTAAGAGATGACGCCTCATAATAATCTGTTTTCTCCATGTTTTCTCTTGAGCTGCACTACTCTGTACCTCAGGACTTCGCTGGGCTGCATTCCTAATGCTGGTTAGGCCTGACTCTAGCAAAGGGTTCCCATGATATTCTTCTCTGTGTGAGGCTTGATGCGTGCAAGAAGGTCACATGAAAATAGCGGGAGTTCAGGTATGGCGTGAACAACAGCTTCAGTGCAGAGCCAAAGCAACAGACTTCAAAGGAAGATACCCTACATTGTCTTTCTTTTTTTTCCCTCCTTCTTTTATTCCCTGCCCCCCCTGGTACAACGGCCTAATTCAGACACTGGAAACATGGCAGCAGAAAGTTCATAAACTACAGGAATTACACCCCTCATTTCCTGTCTCTTTTGTAGTTTGTAGAAAGTCTGTAAATTATGATAACATCCCATCTATGAAAAA
This sequence comes from Mycteria americana, assembly GCF_035582795.1. Taxonomy (NCBI): domain Eukaryota; kingdom Metazoa; phylum Chordata; class Aves; order Ciconiiformes; family Ciconiidae; genus Mycteria; species Mycteria americana. The sequence continues at coordinate 58,344,412 of NC_134366.1, forward strand.
TAAAGATGCTTTCAATATTAAAGGAAATATAATAATAAAAGATCAAGATATAATTATGGGTTTTATTTTTTTATGGTAAAGATGGTGTAAAATGGGGATGCAATATTACGCCTGTTTCCTTTTAAAATTCAGCATAGTTCTATTGAATTTGGGATCTATTTATGTATTTTTCAATTTTGGACCTCCTGGCTGCCCAAATGGAGTTTCAGGAGCCTACACTTAAGCTTCTGTTTATTAATAGCTTGGTCTTAATTTATGATATTATTGGATTGTTGTAGTCAAAAACTCCATTGTTTTGATTAGGATGGTTATGGGGATCAAAAAGCAGCCTTAGGAGAGAAACTAGAGAGCTTGTTGTTTAGCCTTATCAACTGAAGGCCAGAGGGAAATGTGTAATAGATCTGTATAAATGCATAGCAGAGATGAACGCTAGGGTCAGGGAAGGGGTGCTTAAGCTAAAGGACACTGCTGACCCAGAAAAAAGGATATTAACTGACTAAATTTAGGCTGGAAAATTCTCCTCTGGTGGTAAGAATATTCTTCTAATAATGTTCTGGAATTGCCATTTAATGTCAGCAGCAAGACTCAGGCCAAACCCAATTCAGAGGTAAAGTCTGATGACTTTCTGAATGGGATTATATAATCAACTTGCATTAGCAGAGGTCTGCTTTGGAGGCACTTTCTTTTCCTGTGTTTAATTTCTTTTTTTTTTTTTTAAATAAATGTTAAGTTTGAAAATGAGGAGGTTAAAACATTTTTCTTTAGGACACATTATTTGGAGATTTATGTAAGAATTATATGAATGAAAAATTTTGCTGAAAGAATGCATTATTGTTTGGAGTTTGTTTCTGGCATTAGGTAAAATGAGTCTTGATTGTATGACGTGCTCTGTATTGCTACATTCTTGTGTGATACCTCTAGATATAACTGGTAAGCCATTGAAGGACATATACTTACAAAATACAAAGGACACTTATGTCCCTTTTGATACCCCATGTACTTTATTCAAAAACAGACTCTTGTTATGACACAATCTCCTAGATGTGTTGTAATCATATGTGGTTTGTGGTCATAGTTTAGTAGCTTTGGATTGCTGCCTGAGGTGCAATGAAACAGTTTAGGTGTCACAAATGCTACCCTGTTTCCAAACAAAGATTGGCTTCCTGTGCTTCTCACCTTGAAATGTTTGGAGATGTGGCCTTTTTGTATCTGTTTCAGGTGATGATTCTTCTGGTACACCGCATAATTTAACATAGGACCTGCTTTTTGCTTTTAAGTAGTAAAGTCTATGATACTCCATGCATTGCCTGACAATCCATTATTCCCAAGTCAGGCATTTGGGTTTCTCTGGACTCAGTTACACTGCCTTTTTTCCGGCTTCTGATATGTAATGGTTCATATTCAGAGGTCCTTGTGGTGTGCAAAGCTTGATTAGCCTGCACAAGATTTTATTTCTTATGTTTTTTGCTGCTCCATTAGCTCCACTGAAGTCACATCATTTTATGTAAGCTGTAAGATGTGGCCTGTAAAACTCCATGAATGTATGTTGAAAGTCAGGTTTTCTGAATTTAGACGATCTAATGAAAATTTGCCATTCTTGACAGTGCAAAGCTGTTGAAAAGAAGCCTTTGTAGGAATTTATGCCTGGGTCAGGGGAGAGTTTAAGTAATGTACAGATGGTAGCTATGGAAACAGTATCTGAGTTTGTCTAGATGGTCATGAGGAAGGTAAATAATGAACAAAACATACCAAATAAATGTACAAGCTGTGCTGAACTGAGGTAAAACAAATTCACTAAGACACAGAACTAGAGGTTTACAGGCAACTGCACGCTTGTTTCTGTTCAGTGTGTGTGCAGTGAATATAATCTTAGCCAAGGGTTGGGTTGCACATCTGCCTTGACCCTAATGCTACAGGCTCCAATATAAACGTGTACAAAAAAAAAAAATTAACAAAAAATCTATCTCATGCCTTCCAGCGTAGCACATACTCTGGAGTGGTTTTAGTAAGTACAACTGCCCTTGCTTACAATGTTTTTAGCTTTCAGTTTTCCCTGGCTCAGCTCTGACGTGGCAGTTACTAGCGATTTTGTATGTGTGAGTTTAGGTAAACGGTGCTGGATCAAAAGATTTCAGGCTGGCCACTCTTTCTCTATTTATCTGCTTCATGCTACTTTCACAAAAAGATGTCAACTGAGAAATCCCATTGCAAACCTTGTCTCATACTACCAGCAGATCTTTATGTGAGGTGTCCAGATGGGATGACTTTCAAGGGCTAAGGCAATACAAAGTATAAAGTAAGAGGCAATACTACCAAAACAATCTTTAAACTTTTCAGTTTAGCTTTGATTGAAGAAATGAACTAGGTTTCAATACTAAGCTTTTTACTTTTTATTTTTTAACTGCTTTTTCCATTATTACATATTCAGACACGGGAGGACTGATCAATAAGATTCTGTAAATAATTTGATTGCCATACCTTACTTGATCAACTATTTAATCAAAATAGTTGATAAACTGTTTCAAAGGCTTTAATTTGGGTGTGTGGGGGGTATTTGTCTCACTGAGTCAGAAAAATAAGAAGATGTTCAGCTAGTGTTAACAAAAATGTGCTGTTTGTAGAATGAAGCATTTTCTTTCCATGTCTGTAAATTATTCAAATAACTTGAGATACAAAAAAAAAAAAAAAGTCCCCTTATGTTGGTGGTTGGGGCACTTTACCCAGGAAGTGGCATCACATTGAGTTATTGTGTCTGGTTTGGTACTTATGCATATTTATATATTTCTACAATGTGCAGAAGAATGAATAAGGGAGATTGAAAGCCCCATGTAATCATTAGTTTATCCAGATAGCTGTCCTGGAGACTGTGGGTTCATGTGTCCTTCAGCAAGCAAAAACTGCCTGTGTTTCATTGTAGGTGACTGGCTAAAGCCACTCTCCTCCATTTACAAACCACTGGGTTAAAAAAGATTATCGTCCATCTTTGTGTGTGGTGGTGATGGATGAGCAGGGGTGATTGACCAGAAACACCCATAAAAATAAAATCAAAGTTATTTCTGAACAAATTGCTTTTACTAGTTTGGGTTGAATTTGTGAGTTTCAAGGTGAAACTACATTTCATGGAAATTTTGTGGTTTGTGAATAACTTTTGCCCAGCTCTCATCTGTATGCAGATCAAAGCACACCCTAATGTTGCTCATTCAATTGTCATCCTGCACACTTAAGTACAGAGAATTGTCTTTCTATATAGGTCAAATCAGCCTACTAAAAAATGTTCTCCTATGTGCAGTTCTCTAACGGTAATGTTTCCTGGATGATCTGTGACACAAAGTAGAGATCTGTGAAGAGAAAGTTTTATAATTCACTGGTAATCATAATAGCAGAGCTCTTGTTCCAAAAATGGGGGTCTAATTACCTTCCGAAATTAAAAAAAAAATCAGACTGACTGTAGTATATTTTACATCATGTGCTAAAATTATTTTAAGATATGAGCAATTTCAATCTTTTTTAATAAAAGCTTTTCGCATGGCACTTTAGGAAATCTGTATATAAGTGGGTTTACTGAATCACTTTCTTGGCATTTATTCAGGGGAATGCAAATCCTGTTTAACTGGCAGTTATATTTAGATGTCGTAAGTGCACAGTCATAATTTAACTGGTGGGGTTTTTTTCTTTTCTTTTTAGAAATATCATTAAAATAAAATAAAATTCTGTGCATCTTCTTTGTGGTAATTTTAAATAAGGTTAACTTACAATCCCTGGGCAAAGGCCTACTTATATCAGTCTTCAAAAGTTTGATCCATTTGAATTATTGTTCTCCATTTAACAACAAAATCAACTTTAAAAAAATATATCCTTCATTTTTGTTGTTTTCACTCATGAAAGGATTGAGAAATGATTAACAGAGTCCAATGGTAGTGGTTGAGACAATAACAAAAAAAAAGTCATAATAAATTATTGAATATTGTGACAAGTTTCATTGCTTGCAGTGCTTCAAAAAGAATCACTCCCTCAAGGGTCTGATCCTGGTCTCATTCAAGCTGATGGAAGTTCTTCAATTAATTAAATGAAAAACAGCACAGACACAAGTTAAAATGAACTTGGTAGCTAGAGTGCCATGTTATATTCTGTCTCAGCAGAGATTAAACTTGTTACCTACTGAAGGAAATTATCTTCATTTACTTACTAAACTTTAATTGCAATGCATGTGAAAAGTAGTATTTTAAGTTCTAGTGAGAAGCATCCCTTACTTGCATGTAATCTTCATATGCCTCTGTCACTGTGGGAGGTATACTCACAGGTTTCCCATGTGGAAGTCAGTCTTTTATCTGTTTACCTGTGCATTGTTGCTGACTATCAAGCCTTGGATGACTAGACTGTGCTGGCTTGCCTAAATTCAGTATTTCAGTCATATTAGCTAAGCTGCATGTTGTCCGAATGCTGTGGCTTTAATTCTCTAGTATTCAGCACACCTTTAAAAATAGAGCTATCAAGTATTTTATGTTATAGTGACTAAGCGTGAAAATGGTTTTAAGATGATATTAGGCAATGCAAGTACATGGCACTTTCTCATTGTGGTGGGTTGACCTTGGCTGTCTGCTAGATGCCTGCCCAGCTGCATGCTCACTCCTCCTCCTCCACAGGGTGGGAGGGAAAGTAAAATGGAAAAAAAAAAAAAAATTGACGGTCAAGATAAAGACAGGGAGATCACTTACTGAGGGGTGCAGGGGGATGGGGGGCTGCGGTCAGTCCATACCAGCTCCTGTCTGCCACCCCTGCCTTCTCACGTTGTTTCCCTGCTCCAGCGTAGGCCCTCCGCAGGCCGCAGCTCCCTCAGGAGATACCCATCGGCTCCAGTGGGGGCTCTGCAGGGGAACATCTGCGGGGGACCCGGCTGGAACCCCTCCTCCTGCTCTCCCCTCGGGGCTTTCAAGGCTGTTCCTCACACTTTTCCCCTCACTGCTGGGCAGCGTTTTGCCCTTGCTTAGCTGTGCTTTCTCCAAGGTGCCCGCCCGTGGCTGAGGAGCTCAGCTGTGCCTGGTAGTGGGGCCCCTGGGGCCAGCTGTTTCTGGCAGGGGACGGTGCGTCTCCTCACCGAGACCCCTGCAGCCCTCCATCGGCACCTGGGAACCTGCATCTCACACACTCATCCAGAAACGTGCGAGCGACACCCTGCAGACAGGTAGCAGAAAGTCGCGTTGCTCCCTCAGGTAATTTCCTACTCTTATTTCTCTCTTTAATCTGTGGTGGGTTGACCCTGGCCGGACATCAGGTGCCCACCAAAGCCACTCTATCGCTCCCCCTCCTCAGCTGGACAGGGGAGAGAAAATATAATGAAAGGCTTGTGGGTCGAGATAAAGATAGGGAGAGATCACTCACCAATTACCATCATGGGCAAAACAGACTTGACTTGGGGAAAATTAATTTAATTTATTACCAATCAAATCAGAATGGGATAATGAGAAATAAAAACTAAATTTTAAAACACCTTCCCCCCACCCTTCTCTTCTTCCTGGGCGTAACTTTACTCCCGAATTCTCTACCTTCTCCCTGTCAGCGGCGCAGAGGGATGAGGAATGGGGGTTGTGGTCAGTTCAACACATGTTGTCTCTGCTGCTCCTTCCTCCTCAGGGGGACGACTCCTCACGCTCTTCCCCTGCTCCAGTGTGGGGTCCCTCCCTCAGAAGACAGTCCTCCACAAACTTCTCCAACATGAGTCCTTCCCACGGGCTGCAGTTCTTCACAAACTGCTCCAGTGTGGGTCCCTTCCATGGGGTACAGTCCTTCAGGAACAGACTGCTCCAGCATGGGTCCCCCACAGGGTCACAAGTCCTGCCAGCAAACCTGCTCCAATGTGGGCTCCTCTCTGTCCACAGGTCCTGCCAGGAGCCTGCTCCAGCACAGGCTTCCCATGGGGCTACAGCCTCCTTCAGGCATCCACCTGCTCTGGCATGGGGTCCTCCATGGGCTGCAGGTGGATATCTGCTCCACCATTAACTTCCATGGGCTGCAGGGGACAGCCTGCCTCACCATGGTCTTCACCAGGGGCTGCAGGGGAATCCCTGCTCTGGAGCCTGGAGCACCTCCTCCCCCTCCTTCTTCACTGCCCTTGGTGTCTGCAGAGTTGTCTCTCTCACATATTCTCACTCCTCTCTCCCGGCTGCTGTTGTGCAGCAGTATTTTTCCCCTTCTTAACTATGTTATCCCAGAGGCACTACCACCATTGCTGATTGGCTTGGCCTTGGCCAGCAGTGGGTCCGTCTTGGAGCTAGCTGACACTGAGTCTATTGGACATAGAGGAAGCTTCTAGGAGCTCCTCAGAGAAAGCACCCCTGTAGCCCCCCCAGTACCAAAACCTTGCCATGCAAACCCAATACACCATCCCCTTCCCTTCCCTCGTATTTGCTTATCTGACCCTGCCAGGCTAATAGCATTGCCTTTCCACGTACCATTTGAAAACGTCTGGTTAATTCTGGCTCAGGAGCTCTTCCCTTCCCCTCAGCAACTTTTAATACAGCTTCCCCAGAGCAGTTTCTGGTACACATGGTTTTCCCTGAAATGTCTAAACTAACAGCAGGTTTTCCAATCTCTATAATTTTTGTAATATTTTATTTTTAGTTATTTTTTTTTCTGCTGCAGGCTGTTACCTTACAGGAATATTCTCCTACTGGCTTTTGAGAGTATTAAGGGAAATGTGTCCGGCTGCTGGGCAGCTGCATTGCCATCTCTCTTGTAGGCCGCCATGATCTGGCAATCTCTTTCACATGGCTTCACTCATTTCAGAGCGGTTTCCTAAATTAACAGATGCTGAACTGCTGTGTGTGCTGTAGCAAGATGTAGCAAGCTGCCTCAGTAGTTCTCTAGACTGCTTGCAATAAAACACAGTGTTATAATTGATTTGTGTCAAAACTGACATGGTGAAATGTCAATTTTTATAGGTATTTGCATGCTGTAAGTGGTCCAGAGACCTTTAATAATTGTGACAATTACCATGAGGAAAAGCTAAACAAATGTTATCGTTTGGAAAAATAAACCTGTGGGTGCAGTTAGGTGTTTGGAAAGGCCTTTAGGAAGGTGGTTCACCTGTTCCTAATGGCAGCATACCTCTGCTGCCAACACCTTGGCACAGGGATTTTGATGTTTGTCAGTGGAAATCTGCTGCTGCTTCCTGAACTGCGGCATGGCAGTAATATTTTGTGTTGGGTGGTTGCATGGAGTGCTAAGGAGCCATGGAAATATTAAGTATGTATTAAAACAACCCCTTGGTGTAGAGGCAGGCTAGCAGTGATAAGCATATGGATTTACAATTAGGTGGTGCTTGTTGTGGTGAAGGAAACCTTACATATTTCAGTACTTTTATTAAATTTATCAAAGGTTTCGACTTTATGGCAATGATGGCAGATCTGTGCACATGGTTGTGTACAATGTTGACTTTTACAATGTAAAGTTTTGGGGCCAAAGAGTCTTTGCTAATGATCTTGTTTAAGGTTTGGGGAAGGACATGCATTAATCTTAAGAAGATTCATCCAAGGGATTAGCAGAATGAGGTTCTGAAGTATTTTTCTCCTTAGGATACCTACTGTACTACATATTGAAGAACAGGAGATAAACAAGTGGATAATGGGGAGGGAGGGGGGGACAACAAAATCTACCTGTCAACAAACTCTGTTAGGGCTTCCAAAAGGCCTTTAAAAACATGCTTCCTCTCCTCAGAGGCAGAGAGAAGAAACCAAGTAGTCATGATGTGGATAACAAAATGTTATTTTTGAATCTGCAAATGATTAGGTCACCTAACACAAAAAAAAAAAAAGTGATGGGTCTTCATCCCACTAAAAAGCTGCAGTCAGAAGAACCCAAGTTGCCCTAGAAATACCATACTGCATTTGCAGCTTTTATTGATATACAGTGACAAAGGGGTTAAACAACAGTTCATATGACAAAATTCCCAGATGTTATGAAGGGTCTGTCAATACTGTAATGAAAATGTTTAAGTACCTGAGTTAGCTTAAAAGAAGCATTGGAACACTTTAGTCATGATAAACTGGCAGCTTATCAACACCACTGATTTTTCACTCCTGTGCTCCTCAGTCAGAAACAACCAGGGAAGGTAGCTGGGTATGGGCTTCTCACAGAGTAGGACAGCCCATGCTGAGACCTTTGTTGAAATAGGTGAACTGCTCCTGATACCCCAGCTTTGTCCTTTGAATGCAGCTGGGATGTCTCTCTGTCGCAGTGAAAATTACGTACAAAATGATTTAAGGGGATTTCTGGGCACTGTGACTTGGAACACAAAAGAATCAGACAGTCAGAAAAAATCCTCCAACAAAATCCATTTTTGTCAAGTTTTGTACATTTGAAAGATGAGGATCCAAAACCATCAGAGATTTATGTGCCTTATAAGAGTATACAAAGTTACAATAAGAAGGTAGAAAAAAGCTTTGAAAATGATCGCTATCACTATATTACTTCTTCTGTTTAGAGCATAAATCGGCCTTTACCGTCTGAGGTCAGGAGGAAACATTTCCAGGTTGGGGCAGCTCATCCTACAGCCACCTACTGAATAGATTTTGCTGCACCTCTTACTGAATCACCTAGGACTGTCAACTGTTGAAGAGAGGATATCAGGGTATATGAACCATTGGTCTCATCTAGCATGGGACCTCTTTTTTCCATAAAGTGCAAACCAGGGAAACTGAAAGAAGTGTGGTTTGGGGAGCTCAGGCTGAGGTAGGGACAAGGAGTGGTACTGCAGAGGGATTCTTCCACCGCGTACAGTTAGCTTCTGGACTGAAAACGTATGCTGAGATGTTTGGGTTTGTTTGTGGGTTTTCTTGGAATTTAGAGTTTTTTGTTTTTTTTTTTTTTTGTTTGTTTGTTTGTTTCCATTTGTTTTGTTTTGTTTTTTTATCTTTTCCTATATGTTACTGTCTCATTGCTACCTATATCTTTTATTTCTTTTTTTTAATAAAGAAACTTTTGATTAGTAATTTGCTATGCCAACTAGAGAACTTTAATATGCCTTCAAAATAAGGCCTTGACAATGTCCCATGTAAATCAGATACAGCTGTTTCCTAAATCCAGTCATTCTTGCCTTCTTGTTTTCTAGTAATTACCTCATCTACAACAAATACTGTATTCCTGTATTGTGCCCCTGAGTATACTAAGTGTTTCTATTAGCTTGCTTGCTGCTCAGACCTCTTAGACTTTCTTTTTTAAACATCTTACTTTCATCTAAATAAATAATATGGGGGTTGCGCTTACTTTACTTTGCATCAGTATTCCCACTGGTTTAAGAAAGTTTTTGTGGTATACATTCCTCATCTCCCTTGGTGTCTGCCTCTGGAGGTTTGAGATCAGGGATTGGTTGTACACTTTGGAGTCTTGTCAGTCACAAGCTGAGATGCCCAAAGTTGGCATCCTGGCCGATCATAATTTCTCCACGTCTTTTCCTTCCACTCCTGGGAGATGTATATCTGTTTCTGTCACTTAATCTCTGGTTTTTTTGGAGCAACTAGTCAAATAATTAATATAATGTCAATAAATTACCCCAATTGCTGTCAGAGAGCTTCTTGTCTCCAGCTACATCATCATTCCAGAGGGTTTTTTTTTAATGTCCTCCATCTCTGAAACAGTGGGGTTTCATTTGTATATTTGTTCTGTGTCACTTAAGCCTGTTATATAATATAATTTGCAAAGTCATCTTGTCCTATTTCGCTTAAGCACATATTTATCTTTAGATGACTAAGTACTCCTATTGTCTCTGACAATATTTTGTTGCCTTCCTGTTAAAAGGTATCTACTTCCTGGATAAAATCTGGTTTATTTGGCACATTTGGTGATATGCTGCCTTCCCATTGCAAATATAGAGTCTCTGTTGTGCTTTACAGAAAACACAAAGTTAAATACCTTTTTTATAAAAATTCATTTTCACATGATCTGGTTTATTCTCTGAGTAGAACAGGTAAGGGAGTGAAACCATACAGAAATCAGATTGAAAGTCTGATGGGGGCGTACCTCCGCTTGCAGTAGTAACCTCTGTCCCATCAGCCACTTGGTTCTTTCACATTGTGCATGCCGTGTCCTTCTGCTCGTTTGGTGTGATATTTTTTTCTTCTCTTTTTCCTTGTAAACTTTTCATCTCAAGGATAACATTGGCATCACATTGAAAGTGAGGTATACTGAGCAATTTCAGATGTGTGAACTTCACCTAAGTTTTCCAGGTTTTCCAGCTGTCATAGCTTTCCCTTGAGTTTACTCACATGCCACAGTCAGTCCTATGTTAGAGTTTCTGAAAATGGAAGAAAAATTCCTGAATCTATTTATCAACCTTTCCTATGCCTTTTAGGTTGTGTAATGGTTGCTGGTTTCCCTAGTGTGGGGGTGGAAAAGCAGTTCCTTTGCTCTGTCCTCTACTGATTCTTCATTACAAACATTACCAAAAAAACCCCAAACAAACCCCAAAATATTGTAAGATTAATTAGTTTAAAAATCCTAACAGCCTCTGCATCACCTAAATATTAGTTTTTCACCAAGCATGTTGTAATTCAATGATGTTTACGCAGTGTCTCTCTCTATCCTATCTTCCTAAAATGATAAAGCATGAAACAATCCCATTCTGAATGAAGGTGGATGACAAAATACCATTTGCATTTATAGCATAACTATTTTAAGGATTTCCTATTAGCTTATGGGCTTTAATTTACCTTTACGGGCTGGTGAAAGAAACATAACTAGCTACATTATTAATAAACATTAATAAAATAAACATTATTTTAAATAATAATAAATACAAATATTTAATATAATTTTTATTTATATTATAAAAATAAAATAAATATTTATAAATAGTTAATAAAAATAAATATAAATATAAATAAATAATAAAATAAAATAAGCATTATTTTCCAGATAAGCAAAGGCATGAAAAGGCATATGCTAACATTTTAGAATGTAAATGTGGGATATCCTATGGACGCCTAGGTTAAGATATCTGGTTGTCTTTTACTTCTCTGTATAAGTGTGTTTAGTTTTGCCATTCAACTGTGGTAGTGCTGCAGGTAGCTGTTCCAAAGCTGTAAAAGTCTACAGAAAGTGCAAGGGAAGAAGAAACTGGCCCCAGAAGGGGAAGAAAAGAATGTGTCAGATTTTTTTCATGATATTACACTGGTTTGAATAATAGCGTTACTTCACTGAAGTAATTTGAAATTTAAAAGCTCATTACAAGAAATAAATGTTTTCATACTACACCATTATATGTCCTGATGACATAACGATGACTACCAATTCCTAATAAGCAGTGACTTGTTTATAACATGTATTGACCCTTTAAAACACTTTTTAAAATGGGTAAATAGGATACCAGCTATATTTGTGAACCTCTCAGAAAAATTCCCATCAGCCTACAGTATACGCAGCTCCCATCGTGGCACTTGAACACCTGTCAGAGGTTCTAGTTATAGATCATGAGTAAAAATATTCCATATTGATGCATGCACGTTTCCAGAATTCAGGACGATGCAAGAATGTTGTGTCACTTGGAGCGATAAAGAATGCCAACTGTATTTATTTTCTGAGAGCCCTCCTCGCCAGGCTGTGAGTAATGCCCTGTTGTACATTCTGCATTTTGTGCTCCAAAGTCCACATTCTGTGTTCATTGTTCCAAGTCATGAATTCTGGACATGATACAGGCAAAATAAATTTTGCATACTTTTATTACCCCTTGGTGATTCTCAGCTAAAAGAACAAGTTAATTTAGATGAAATACACAACCAGTTCAGTACAATTGAAAATAAAATTGTGCTTACTTGCCTGTGCCACAATTCAGGCTTTATTTCTGATACAGGATAAAGGTGAGCCTTTAACAGCTTTGAATGAGCATTAGTGCAAAGCTTAGCATAAAACCTGCCCTAAGTATAGCTCTGATAAGACACCATCTGGGCTTCAGTAAACACACAAATGTGTAAGTAGCATAAATTAGTGTTTCAAATTTCTGAAGCAATTTCCTTCATCCTCTTGTTAAATAACTTGGCTGTGGATGGTCCGTCAGTTTAAATGATAGCACAAAAGGTCCTACAGCTACAAAACAAACTATTTTGGCTTGCTTCTTGGGTGGCTGCTTATTGTTTTACAAGACAATGGGAATTGTCATAGTGTTTTGGATTATTTTCATAAATTTATTGAATATTTATTGTCAGGATTACTCCAGTTTTGTATTTTGAAGCTTGATACTATTTACATTTTAAAGAAATCCTCTGGTACTTTTCCAGTTTTCCGTGACTTTTCCTAACTGCTCGCTTTCAAAATCCTTTTAATTTTTATTTGTGAACTTGAGTAAACAATCTGGAAGTCATTGATAGACAATAAAAATGGCACCCCACAATGCTATTTAAAAAAAAAAAAGGGCGACAGACACTATTATCTTGTCTACGTTTGACATACTTTCCTAAAATTTCCCACAATTACTGGCTCAATTTCAGCTCTCCTGGTGGTAGAAAATGTAGAAATGTTAGTAGACACAGGGCACTGATGTGAGCTGGTGTTTCAGATCATCCATTGTTATTTATTGCTATTTATTACTTGTGTATTACAGTTTCTAGGAGCCAGAGTCAAGGATCAGTATCCCATTGAGCTAGGCACCAGGCCAGCTCTAGAGAGCAAGACTGTCCCTGCCACACTGGGTTAAAACATGATAGTTAAAATTCTGATGAGCCGTCTACATGAAAATGTCTCTTTGGTTAGCAGAAATGCAGAGGCGAACCAATACAGCTCCCAGGAAATTCAAATACTAGCTTGTGCTTTTACAACAGCTTCTATGGGGAGGTTGTGCTTCCTTTACCACTGTAAGATCAAGTCACTTCTTGATGTTTGGTTCTACTCACTACAACAATATAAGTACTTCAGGAATAAACTTAAAAATTGTGGTGGGGAAAGAAGGAATGGACACTCATCATGCCAGAGTTTGTGTAGTAAGTAGCTTTTGTCCCCTACCAGCAGTTGTAGCAATAACTTGTCCTTCCTGTATTTGTATATAGGACACTGAAGAGCATGAGAAAATAAGTTGCAAATAGGTTTTATCTTCCTTGTGAAAATTTGTCTTATACAAATATATCACTATATACGCTGCCATATTCTATAACTTGGCAGGGCAAATTCACCCCTAAGCAGAGGCGACTAGATTCAGTAGACACATAACAGGTAAGGAACTGCAGAAGTACTTTGTTGAACCATAAATGTTATTATGTTCACAATAGCACAGAATCTGCTATTTCTGGAGAACTGAATATCTTTTGACAGATCTGAGATCAAGCCTGTAGCCTTAAAACCTGTTGCTTGCTCTGATTAGTTTTGACCAGAGGACAATATTCCGGTATATTTGTTCAAATGAGCCTTTGTTTCAGAAGAAAGTGTTTAATTGCCCTTTTAGAACAGGCACATGTACTAGAATAAACATGTTTTCACCTCTGTAGCTTTTTCCTATGGGGAAAAGGCAATATCTTTCCTGTGTTTTCAGGAATAGATGAGGTTTCAGTAACTGTAAGAAGACAATAATTGTTGGACATGTTGAAGTACTGGTTTGTCTGTAAACTTAGCCAGTAACAAACTGGAATAGCATGCTGAATGAAGTTAGTACAGTACAAAATATTAGCCTGGAGCATCTTTACTTATGCTGAATTATGTTAGTTCTTGATAATGTTTGGATTGTTTCTTCTTCGGCACCAAATGCAACATTGCTGGGAATTCACCATGTTGTGTAATGGGATTAACATTTATTTATGGATTTCATTCATCAGTACTGAAGTCATTTCCTTAAGGCATTTTTTGAATGCTTTATTATTATTGTATTAACTTTCCATTGTATCATCAGGATATTTTTGGTTAGGGAGGTAGCAAGTATGCAGGCATTTCAAAAAAAGGCATGAACTTGGAGCCCAACTGGTAGACTTTAATATGTCATTTTTGCACATTGCCAGTCTGCCTTAGATATTAATATTTCTTGGTAATGATTACAATGGATAGATAAACTGGTTTTATTTCATTTTCAATTGTTTCATAGCAAGTTTAGACAAAAGAGAGGAAAGGCTCTTGTTGGATGTCTTGAGAGTAGGACAATATTTGGGATGTTCAAATGATCCCTATAGAAGTGACATTTAGAAATTCTGAACTGGTAGAGGTTACAGGGATGTAGTTGCCTGTCTCACAGTCCTTTGGGGATCTTTCCGATTTAGGCAAGCTCCCCACTGTCTTTTGGTAAGAAATATTCTCCTCTTTTGTTTTCTCCTCTGCCACCCAGAACTAGAATCCGGCTTGGCCATTTTTATTTATTTATTTATTTAATGGCTCTGGAATTTTTATTCTATGAGATCACAGTTCCCTGGGACAACACCTATGGAGAGATGAAACTACTTCTTCTGCTTCTTTAGAAAGCACTCTGATTTAATAGTTCCATTGTGTAGCTTATTTAGCATATTTCTGGCTACAGATTTTCTTTGTTACAGCCTTCTAATACCATTAGTAAAACATCACACATCATACTATTGTAAGTATTGATTTCATAGTAATCTTACTGGAATTATATCTGGTTTTGCTAAAAGATCATTAGGTAAAAGCTATTGTTATGGATAGAAGAACTGGAACTTAGACCACTAGGTGAAGACCTACTTTGCTCCCTCTCAAATCCTGCTGGTTGAAGATGCACAGCTACCAAGCCCTTGTGATCATTCTTCCCACTTACAACTTTGCAGTACAACAGGTCACGTGGAAGGAAAACAACTGTGCAGCTGCATGCCCTATCTCGTCCACATGATGAATGTAAGAAGAGATGACAGAAATAAACTGTAGCTCAATCAAATGACATTACATTAGGAATTGTAAAGAAAAGGCTTAAGAGTTTAGTAATCCATTAATGGCGGTGTTTAACATCTCTTGACTAGAAATGAGACTTTTTTTTAGAGCTACAAGGAATGAGCATTAACCCTGCTTTAAAACAGGTATAGGAAAAAATGTAATATGAAAACTTTTTGAAACAGATCCAGGAAGCCAGGTATCATTATGCTTGCCTTTAGTGATGAAGCATTTTAGAAACAGGCCAAATTCCTTCCTAGAGTAAATTGCATTAGTGGTCACAAAACATCTGGAAAAATATGGTATGTCTAGAAACACCATAAACAGCCTGTTTTCAGGAGGCTTGTCTGTATAACATAGTTTGATGTTTTCCTCTGTGTGTGGCTTTGTTTGTTTGTTGTTTGTTTGTTTTTTCCAAAGCAGAATGTGAGTTAGGAGAGGAGATATAAAAAGCTATTTGAAAGAGTATGGTGTCTTTATATGTAGCATTGATTATCAGAAAAAAAGAACGGTTTTGAATGGAGAAATGAAGTTGTATGTGATTGCAGGTAATTTATAATGGGAAAGGGTATATAGTGTAGATAGGTCAAAGAAAAAGAATTCTGAAGATCTACATTGTGGTTTTTACCTTGAATGATTTACATTTTGCAGATGGACCCTAAGTAGATCAATTTGGAATTTTTTTTTTAATCTGGGAAATTCTTGTTCACAATTCATGCATCAGTTGTTTTGTTTCCCTTAAGTAGAACGTGACTGAAGTCTTTTTAAATTATAGTGGAATACTTGACTTAGCTTTACGACAGAAGTCAACTCAAACCAAAATGTTATTTGGGTCAGAAAGAGTGGAACATACATGTATTATTTTACATAACATCTCATGTTTTCCATTGTTCTTAGAGTATTGCAGTGAGAGTATTGCACCTGAAATTACCTTTGTTATGTTTTGTAGTGAAAATCACGTTATGATGTTAATTTGTCATAGCTAAAGTTGTGTATTAGAAATGCAGTGTTTATATTGGCTTACTATTGCATTTTCATTGAGTATTTCACGAGAAAAGTGGCAAGAGTTTGACTGTTGCAGCAAAATTGTAAACTGTCCAAGAATTAGATAGGCACTAGGAAGTCAAAGATTTCCAACTCCGTCTTTGAAAGAGGGTACCAACTTTTGCAAGGAATGAAGTGCTTGTATATTGAACATGTTATTGAGTGTGGGCTCACAGTCTCCTCACTTGCTCAACAGGTTGTCTCAGACTTACTTATTTTTGACCTGATACTATGCAGTGGAAAGAAGTAGGTTTATGTTCATATCTTCCTATGCTGGAGCTTCAGTTCCACGGTGGCAAATGCCCAAGGTAGAGTTTAGCACTAACCAGCTCCTTTCAAATCATTATTCTGAATTGAGTGTAACTTCCCTTTTCATGTTGATATGCAACCTTGTCCCCTGCCACTCTGGGTCAGGTAACTGGATTTTTTAAAAAGTGTGCTGAGTGCTGCAGGTTCAGTAATGTTTGTTTTTTGTTGCTTACCAGTGTAAAGGACATGCTAGCAGAAGAGGCTTCAGTTTAAAATTTCCAGATATGTCTCTTGCAAACATGGCCAGGGCTATTGTTAGAACTGTCTGCCTCTTGTTATATTTGTACCTCTGCAAGTCCAAGAAGAAAGAACAAATGTGCATATAAAAATTGTATTGAAGTGTATTTAGATGAGAAATTTTTCTTCCTTAGAAATCGTGCATTTGGACAGCCATGCCACCCTTTAAGGCAATTTAGGGCATCAAGCAGGTACAAGGTCAGCGGCAAGCTGAGGAATGTATTTCAATCAATTAAATACTCTATTTTCAAAGTATTTCCTCACATGTAATGTTTCTTGGTAAATATAAAATGTTTTAGAAACACAATAGTGTAAAAGAACAGTCATGGACCACATGCTGTCGTCAAGTGACTACTGGTATCAAATGGTCCCTTTAGCCTGAGTGGATAATTTGTTTGTTGGCAGTACTATTGAAAGACCTTTGGTTTATTGCCTTGCCACTATTAAACAATAGTTTCATATATTTAAGGCTCCACTCCATGTCTTACAGGGGCAAGAAATACCTGTCTATTTTGTGTTGAATGCCCCTTTTGTTGCATTCATTTTGCTCTATTACTTTTACTAGTTCCTTTGCAAATAGGCATAGTTCAGGATGTACTCTATTGCCACTTAAGATGGAGACAGAAACCACAGCACCATCTTCACTGTAAGCAAAACTCTTTTCACATCTACCAAGTGTCTGAACAGACAAAAGAGCTTTGATCACTTTCAGTCTCTTTTAACAAGGGACTTGTTTTAATTATAGAATGCTTTAGCTATTACTACACATTTGCCTGGCACAGTTGGCATATGACATCATTTTACAAAAGCTTGGGTTTCTTTAGAGCATTCCAGCCTTAGGCTGCTGTTCTTAGAACTAAAGAAGGAGCATTATTTTTCCACCAACTGAAGAAGGTATCTTTAAATTAGAGCCAATAAAAATAAGATGATAATCCAGAACCATTCCCAAGTAATGACCACAAAGCAGCAGTCACCTAATGAAGACTTATTCATGTTCACCACTGCAGTATTTCCGGTGACCTCATGACAATACCAAAAATTTTCCCATTTCCTCATGCAGGAAAAAATAGGATAGAATTTCTGGTAATCCCCCCACCAGTTTTCATTTTATAAAATTGTATTGTTGTCTAGAAAAAAAATGCTTGGGAATGTTTTTCTTTCCTTGTATATGTTGTATACAATGTATATTATAGATGAAATGCCAGGTAAGGTCAGTATAATGTAAGAAGAAACTGTCAGATCTGTCAATTAATAATGAAAACAGTAAATAATATTTGATGTGTGAGTTTGACTACATTGCAATATGCATAGTTTGTCTATAAATAGAGTACTGATATTTGGTGTTGCTGATATCTATCAGCATTTTCTTTATTTCTTGAAGTAAAGTAAGGTATGATGAAATAGGTCTTGTTAATTACATTTTAGTGATTGTTTGGTAGAGCAGAATATGAAGACTATTCTCCATGCCATTTTTGTAACCAGTGTAAATCCTATACCTATCCCATCATTTGGGCTTGTTTGCTCTTGTCTCCATTCAGCTTTATAACTTAAGTCAGGATTATTTTTTTCCTCTAATGAGATGTAAACCATTCATTTTTTTCGCACAGCACAGTATGTTTAAAACTTAGCATAATGTAGCTACAATATTATGACAGTGGCTGTCTGAAGTTAAAGTTTTATAAAAACCTCGCAAGTTCATTGAATGATTTCTCAGAATTAAAGACTGCTGAACTAAAATTTTACAGCTTGGTGTTTGTCCAGTATCAGTCTTTTCCTGTATTTTTGGGGAGTGAGTTTGGTTTTGGATGTTTCAGCATCATCAGTATAGAGTGCTGCTTATAGTTAAAAGAAACAAATACATAAATCCCTCACTGAATCTTGGTATTTCTGCGTTCCTGTAAGTCTCAGTTCTGATTTGATTGATTACAGAAGTGCAGGATCAGACAGGGAGAATTAGTAATCTAGGCGTAGGATTTTTTTAACACCATTGTAAATATTTCCGTCATATTTTTGTATAAATTCAAATGTCTTACTTCCTCAATTAC
Source organism: Mycteria americana (assembly GCF_035582795.1). NCBI lineage: Eukaryota > Metazoa > Chordata > Aves > Ciconiiformes > Ciconiidae > Mycteria > Mycteria americana. The sequence continues at coordinate 58,362,888 of NC_134366.1, forward strand.
ACACCTGAAGGAATTTATTTAGGATTAGTTTGTAGTTTCAGCAGTATAAATCCTATTCCAGAATGTTGTGTGTTGCCTATGTGCATCACTACCCAACAGCTCTTTGGTGATCTGTAAGGTAAGTTTATCTTTTTACTAACTTCAATGTAAGTAGGGCTATATTTGCAATGTATGGCAAATCCAATAAAGATTAGTATGCTTAGGGTAAATTTATGTGAATTTTCTTTGGAAAGCCTGTCAGTTTACCATCTGGTGATTTTTCTTATGGTAAGTCTCAGCAATTATTTAGTTTAGTAGTTGGTATTACTAAATTTGATATAAGAAGTCTCGTCTTCTCAGAACCATTAACAAAATACTCTGATCTGACTTGAATAAATTTCTAAAATCTTAATATATCAAATTGTATATCCTTTATTCTTATGGCTTTTGAGCCAATCTTTAGCGCACATGACTTTGCTTACTGGTGTAAAGAAGTCTTTGTGTCACTATGTTTTTAGTGTACATAATTCAAAAAGCTACAACCATTTACCTACATTAAACACATTACAGAAGTTACAGCTTATGATTTAGTAAATGAGTGCATAGGCTGCGTATTACCACCCCAGGCACTAGAGTTGGCATCAAGGGTCCAAAACCTCATTAAATTGGATGAGTGTGAATGCTATTCAATACCATTTTACATTTGGCAGTTTTAGCCTTCTGTTTTTATAAGGTTGAATAACATTTTGTTTTCTTAAGCTTTGGATTTGCGTGCCTTCAGAAAGAGAACCTCATTTTCTATTTTAGAAAAATTATCTCTCTGCAGTGTCTACAGGGAGCATCTACATGACAAAATTAAACAGTGGAACTGTAGTCATCTTTATCACACTAATCCTTCCCCAGAGATTAGACTGTATTTATTCTAGAGTCTGAAGTCTTTCAGCATATTTAACATGAGTAGATCAATATTATCTTTAATTATGCTATTTAAGCCCTGTTCAATTTAATGCTCAGATAAGTCGTGTTCTTCAGGAGCCATTTGTAAGTCCAGGGTGAGAAGTTAGTAGGATAACGTCATTGACAGTCATAGTAGCTCTGGTTTAGCTCTATTAGTGTAACATATTGAAACGTCATTAAATTTCTCTGTTACATCCAGGGATGCCAGCCTTGTCAGTTGGTGAAAGTTGCACCCTGTAACCAGCTGTGTTTTCAATTCAGAGAGGCCTTAGCACAGACACGAGACACAAATGTGAGCCTCCCCTGTTTGTGTTCACATTAGAGCTCCAAGCAGTTGGTGGAGGGTTAATGTGATGACATTTTGGGAGGGCTACCTGCATTTCAGGAGGCTGCCCCTTGTATTCTAAGGTGTTGATAGGTCTTTATTCCTCCAGCAAATCTGATACAGTGCTGGAGACCAGCTGCTGGTGCTGTGTTTTTCACGTAGATAGCAGCCTTTTAACATATTTTCGCAAAATATAATAATTCAAAAATCAACTGTGTGCTCTAAGTAGTATTATTAATGCATAGGTAGCATTTGTAAACATGAAGTGTTTGATTATACAGACCTAAAAGAAGCTTTGTGTCCAATATAATTTTATTCTGCTGATCTGGAATGGCACAGGGTCTGTGCAAGCATTCGTCCTGAGTTAACCACTTCCTATATTTCCCCTGAGAAGCAGTGGTGAAGGCCTAGAGGGGAATGAGAAGGAAAAGAAATTATTTGGGGACTCTTTAGGGTAGGTTTGCAGGGGTTTTGGGCTAATCCAAATGGACACTAATTGGCCTGCAATCTTCAGCTGCATTCTCTTCATGCAGTTTTACAAGCAATAAACTTGGGGGGAGAGGGCTGGAAAGGGAAGAGAAGACAAAGCAAAAAAACTACAAACCACATTTCTGTGTTTCTCTTGAGCTCCCTGCCGTTCCTTTGGGTTGGCACAAGTCCTCTGTCTCTCTCACTCATTGTAACTGCTCTTCTTCCTGGAGGATGAGGAGCCGGAGTAGGCTTTGCTGTTTTTCATTAGTACCCACCCTGGAATGCCTTTGAACACTGGCAGGGCATTTTCACAGGGGGACTGAGAGGAAGAGGGGCAGGGGGGCTGCCAGTCTAGTCTGGCACTTGTGAGAGACTCCAAAGTGCACCCCCTCACAGGTGTTATTTATATTTTGCATGGAAAGGGAACCAAACCAGAGATTTTGTGAAATGTGATAGAAATATTCATGTATGAAACTGACTTTAAAATGCTGATTTTTCAAAGCTGCTCTTAACGGAAGCATACGTTTCAAAGGATGCTGAGCTGGAAAATGTTCCTTCTCTCTGTGAGGGCATGTCAACTTTTGATCTGAGAGAAATAGCTAGTTGAATAGAAAGGTAGCTGGTGCAACATGAGAGGTAAGTGTATAGAATATGGGAAGTTCAAGTCTTGCCTCTGCAAGGTGTCAGGTGAGGGCCCACACTGTTATACCCTTGGCTTTCTTGGGTGGAACTATTCCACTTTATTAAAAAAAAAAAAATTTTAGTGGGAACTGAAGTCTGGGTCTTTCACAGGACTTTGTCAAGTCGTTCCCTAACTCCAATGCTATTTAATGATGATCTGAAATTGAACATGTATAACAAGGTTGAAAAATATTTACGTGGGAATAGCAAACCCGATGTAAGCCTCTTTCTATCGCTTTTTTTTCTTACCTCAGTAGAGTTGAGAGCAGAGGGAATCCTGAGCCAGCACTGATTTAGGTTGGTATGTATACCAGATGCAGTGTGGTGCCACTCACAAACACCATCTTGATTCTCCCTCCTGGTTAGCTAGTGTGATGCAGTTTCTGCAGTGAAAATACCTGCTTCTCAGCCCATGACAATGCAATTGTACAGCTTCTGCTTATAGATCTCATGTGGTTCATAGCATGGTCTCTGCACAATGCTACTTTACACAGTGAAGATCTGCCCTTAAAGAACTGAGTCTCATCAGATGTAGCAAGACTCCCTCATTATAGGTTTTCCACGCCTCGTGGAAATGCTTTTTTACCTCTAATTAGTTTTTAGCCTCCATTCTCAAGAAAATGGTGTTTCTTGGTCTCTTCCTCTCTCTCTCTCCCTGAGGAACTTAAGAGTTTACTTGCATACACAAGAAACCTGAAAGCATAGTAAGAGCAGATCTTTCTTCTTTCAGATTGAAGAATGCAAATATGTGTTGAAATTTTTGCTTTTCTTTGCAGCATTATTAAAAAATTAACATCTTCATCTGGTGGTAGACCACTGCTTTTTTTAATCACTGCCTTTGGTTTGCTAGTGAACACAAGATGTTCTTTTATTCTTACCATGGAATTGTGGGGCTTTTTGCTAATAATTACAGAATTTTAGGGTTAAAAGGGAGCGCAAGAGATCACCTAGTTCATCACCCTGCCCCAAGGCAGCATGAGCTAATCCTGACAGATGTTTGTCTAACCTGTTCCAAAACTTTACAGTTATTCTTTAAGGCCCCCAGGCAATCTATTACAGAGCTTCACTACCCTTACTCTGGGGTATTTTTTGCTAATGTTTAAAAAACTTCTTTTCTGCCATTAAGCCTATCACTTCTTGTCACTATGGATATGGGAAGCAGATTGCTAGCTTGCCCTTTACAGTAGTCTTTTTTTTTGTAGCTTAAAAATCATCATGTCTCTCCTGTTCTACTTTGCTTGATAGAGCTTCAGTTCTTCCAGTTTTCCCTTGCGGCTGGTGTTTTCTATAGACCATGCATATTGCTATCCGATATACCTGTACACTCTTTTTAGACAATTCCTGCGTTTCCTTTTTTTCCTTAGCTCAGAATACATTCTACCAATCAGTTTGACTGCATTCTTCTCTACTGGAAAACTAGTTCTAAAACTCCTTTTCATTTGTGGTTTACCATTGCAGTGATGGATAATGACAATACAGAGTTAGCTTATGTTGATATAGTACTTTTTGTGTTAAGAGATTACCACTGGAGGCAGTGAGGGATATCATATATACTTACTCAGTTGTCTCTCTTTCCTCAACATTTGCTTAAGACCAGTGTTAGAGGTCAGATACTGAACTAGATGATGTTACCAAGAATGGCTGTATGCTCTAATAATCCATGTTTTTCAGTGATGTTTTACTGCTGAGTACGTGAAACTTCTAAGGTATGTTTCTTAAAGGCTTTAAAAATCAGTGCAAGAATTGGGCACATCAAAAGATCTATTGAATGTTCATTTTATACGAATCTTATAAACAGAAATCTGCACTGTTGGCTATCTCACTGATGGTCAAGTATCATTTGCTGTTCAGCAAAAGAGCCAGCAAATGCTATGGGTCAGGGGGAACCCCTGGCAGACAACCTCTATGGAAATAATTTTATCCCAGCTTAAAATGGAGGGACCTGTGGCCATTGCATATGTATCCATGGAAGCTAGGCATTTATAGATATCAGAGGGACTGTGAATGACTTGTAATCTTTGGTAAAATCTTTAACAAGCATTAACCCTAGCCATAGTCTTAAATTTCCATGACTGTCTCTCCAAAAACGTGTCTCTTGGGGAAAATAGTGTTTTGGTTTTGATTCTTAAATTCAGAGTGAAGAGTTCAGCTATTTGTGTAAGACCGTTATTAAGTCATCATGTCTTAAGAGCTAAATGATTTAAAGCACTTTGCTATAGTAGAACTTTTCTTTGCACCAGCCCTGTCTTCCTCGAACACAGAAACATTCAAGGTGGGAATCCAGCTTCTGAGCAAATGTTCCTCAATACAGAAAATTCTTTTTTGCTATTACTGCATGTTAAAAAATTGCCGGGTTTTTTTTGGTTTTTCTTGTTTGCTTTTTGAGAATCCATATATTATCATATTCAGGTCTCTGTCACTGTCCCCACTTATTTCTTGGATGCTTTTTTTGAAGATGTGTGCACCTTGTCTAAAAAGCCAGCTGGGATGCCACAAATAGTGTCTGTTCTATTTATGACTGCAAAGTAATTACAATGGAATTTAAAGGCTCAGTTTATAGATCCAAGACGAGGATCTTCTGTGTACACTAAAAGGATGAATCCTTTCCAGACCACTTCTTATTTGGCTGAAGATGAACTTGAGGAAGCATTTTGGAGTGTCAGCCAAGGCTGCTTTTAGAAAGACCTGGGTGGGATTCGTACTGTTGATATCCAAATAAAAAGAGGCCCTGATTTTAATCTCTGCATGGTTACTTTATTGTAGTTATGAAACCATGAATTAACTTTAAAGCTTTCAGGGATGAAAGGAGACATATAAGCAAGTGGCTGTTATCTTTTTTAGATTCATGGGAAAATATTTTAACCAGTGTCCTAGTGGCTTTCTCTTGTGGACTTGTCTTTTGTTTATTCTGTTTCTGTGTGGTATGCATTTTAGTTTCTTTCCTATGAGAGCAAGAAACTCTGTGTGTGAGAGGAATATGTACAGGAACAGGAAAAGAACATGGGCACTAGTTTGGGGAGGAGAAAGGGGCTAATCTGTTGTACTTAAATGCAAGCGTAGTAAGTATTTTCTGCTTAAGGTGAAGCTGAATATAGCTCTTCCTGGTAAATGTCACTTAAAGTTGGTGGGTTTTAGTCTTTCTCAGCTAAAGAGTTGTTTTCAGAATTCAGTAAGGAGTAACAATATCAAATGATAAAGAATATAGGTATAATCATATGAGGAATACAGATATAAACATTATGAGGAATACATTTTAGATTATCTAGAAACCTTTTAGAGTTGAAATACTGTTCTCTCCCCAGCTTCTTTAGATATTTCAGCACCCCCTCTCCCCCATCCAGAAATGAGATGGATATCGGGGCATAATTGGTAGGAAAAATGTACTTATTCTGCATACAATTTTAACATTTAAAAATGAATGAAAGTAACTTTGGGACAGGAGAAAAGAATACATATAGAGTGTGTGTGACAAAGAAAAAAGGTGCATAATCTAAGCACTGATTTAAATGATTTTGAGGTAAAGAGGTCTCTGCCTTCAAACTAGGACATATTTTGTTATCAAGACAAAAGATATCCAGCTGCATGACTGTATTCCCAAGAATAAATTTATATTTTGGTATCTAAAGAATAAGATATGCTGATATTCTCAAACATATAGGGACAGCCTCTTTCTGGTTCGCTTCTTGTGATAAAGTCCAAATGGGCTTCCCAGGTCTAACTGGAAGGCAAAACTGGACCCATCTAGTGATAATGACATTAGTTAATGAGTCATGGCCAATAATTTACAGGCAGCACAGAAAAGAGCAATGAGACCACTTTGAATTTAGCCACTGAGTGAACATACAGTGAAAAACAGACTTGCTTCTCCTCACCAGCAGGTTGAATCAGATGCTTCAAAGTGCATTCTGCATTCTTTTTCATTATGAAGTTGTAATTCTTGAGCAGAACTGCATGATAATGATGTTATTAAAAAATTCCTTCTGAAAATGAAATTCTTTGCTTAATTTAGCTCTCTTCATGGATGAAGCATGAACGACATTTTCTTCTTTCTTCCATCTGCTGTACACTGTGTTTCATCTTTCCTTTTTTTCTACAATGTCATTTTACAGCTGTAATGAATGTATTACGGTTCCTATATATAGTTAAACTTGTGCTCTTAGCACAGTTAGAATCAAACAGCAGCAAATACAAAATTAAAACAGGCTGGTGTGCCAAAAAAGTGGACTAAGTGGAGTGATGCTATTGTCCTTGGCAGTCTGCTGAACAGATACTGTTAGTGTCACTTGGGGTGGAGAGGAGGCAGGGGATGAGCAAAAAAAGACCACGTACTGCATGTTTTTTTTACACTGGGATTATACAGTTATTCTAGTCCCTGTGCCAAAAGTGACAGACTTGAATGTGTGTGTGGTTTTTTTAGTGGTTACATATAGCTGCAGTGCATGTTGGCAAACGGAACTGACACCATCTTTGTCGGGAAGCAAACAATTGTTTGCATAGTTAGTCCGAGTCTAGCAAGTACTTGTGTTCATCCTGACCATCTCTTTATTCCCAGCCTACACCACTTTGCCTTTTCTCCCTTTCTCAAAGAGGAAAAAGAACAACCAAACTCCAGATATTTTAGTGAGCCTCTACAAATATTATTGCAACTGTGTTGGCAGGAGTGAGAACTGCTCTTTGGGTCAAAGGCTGCTAGTTAAACAAATATAGTTATGCCACTCAGACTGCCTATCAGTTATTGGAGAACTGTTGATTTGTTTTCTTTTTTTGGGCGGGGGGGGGGGGGGGGGACGTGGCAAGATTAATACATCCAAAGGCTGGAAATTATTTATAACTTTGCAGGATGTAAAAATTTCTGGAATAAAGCACACTTGTGTTTCTGTGCCATGCGAAACTTGTTCTTGTCACACGTTAGTGGGAATTTAAGAGTTTTCAAACTCACTATACCTTTTCCTCCTCCTAAATCTATATGGCAGGACTCAGCTCCAATATCCTGCTCTTTCAGCATGGGCAAAATGCTTAGTGAAATCAGCAAACCCATAAACTGGACTTTTAAAGTGTAACAAGATCCGAATATAGGAAGTAAAACCATCATCCCTATTTGAGAGAAAAAAAATTTGCCCTTAAAAGCTTAGCTGAGGCTAAATCATAATTTCCTTAATTCAGTTGACGTTATTTAATGTTGGCAGTAGCATGTGTGTATGTACCACTGCCCTCCTAGTCAATGGAAGATGTCATAACCATTCAAGTGATTTATCAGTTTATAATTGTTATGCTCTGTAGTAGCTGGAGGCCAAGAGGAAGATAGTAGAGATTCTGCTTTAGCTCAAATTTTCCCTGTGGAAACATCCTACAGAATGGTAGTAAGAATGAAATCAGTACTTTACTATGGAAACCTAATAGGATTATCTCATCCAAAAGCCTATATAATTTACTGGCCATAATTATAATGCTTTGCTCTGTAGACTGTAACACAGAATTGCTCTTACTATGGGATGACTGAGAAAAACAAACTACAAAATGTTTAGGTGAGGGTATCATTCTCCATTAAATTCAATAGTGTTCTTCCAAAACGATCCAAATAAATAGCTTCCAAAATTAGCACAGGCTTCAAGATGAGGTTTTACAAAGGCAACTGTGCTACCATAATCCATCTCTACCAAAGAAAAGATTAGGCAAAAAGAATAGGACTAATCTAAAGCAATCTCTGCTCAATCTACCAAGCCACATGCACAAAACCCCAGGATTAGGTAGGCTTCCTCCCTGGCAGAGTTGTTTCTGCATGCCTTCCTTTTTATTCCAAAGCTGCTACAGAATGCTCAACTTTGCTAATTTAAATCTCTTAAATCCATCTGTAGTTCCTTGGGTTGTAAATATTACCTTCCAACTATTTACAGTGTTGATTGAGGTCTGCCTGAGTCTGCAGATGGCCTGAATCAGATCTCGAAGCTGTTTCCTTCCTGACGCTTTGGAAAAATGATGATGCACATCATTGTTCCCATTATTAATTGTTTCCATAATTGCCCTTTTAGCAACTGGTTTGCATACTACCCCAGGAATTCAAATGATCTCTCATCATAATGAGTGTAAAAAGCTCTGAACTTCTGCCATCTGGTCATACGTATCCTTAGCCCTCTAAACCTTTGCGTGTTCTTAAAGCAAAAATCTGCGTCATTGTGCATTTAGATCTTTTCCTTTTGTGCATTTTCTTCAGTAGAAATGGATGTGAAGAATTATCTTAACAGAGTTGCCCTTACAAAATAAAATGTCAAACTTTCAGTCAGTACTATTTTTGGAGGTTATTTGAACACTTACAGAAAAATCTTACAGAATTTAGTGAAGAAAGCGAGCCTATCATAAGAGTATTTTATAGATTTTTTTTTTTTTAATAGTCATTCCATACCAAGAATTGCTTAGTCTACAAGGCTGTTTAAAGGGTAAACATTATACAAGAAAAGAAACTGTGGGGACACCGGGGACAAGTTACTTGAAAACTTGAGCCCAGCAGGTAACGAGTTGAATTTCGTAAGAAATAAAACAGGAAAATAATCTGGGTTTTCTAAATAAATGCAAACATGCATATGATTCCAGTAGTCAGAAAAATAAAGTTAAATTTTCATATTTGGCTCAGCACAGCTTAATTTTTGTGTTTAGCATAACATGTTGAACAATTGCCCCTCTCTGGCGCTGAGCCATACCAGGATATGGATGTGCTGCATGTAATCAGGATCCATCAGTACTGTGCCTTTTTTCCTACCTGATACACTTTCTATAAGGTGTATATGCAGCTTTTGCACTGTTAGGCAATCTGCGTTTTTAACAAAACTAGCAAATTGGTTTCCAAAACACAGCTTCAAAATATGGACAGTTCCACTGTTCTCATGTCTCAGACAGGAGCCCTGTGGCAGTGCGTTTAATATGGTCTCAGGTCACTTCGTTACACAGTGAGTCTGATTCCCTGCTTTAACTCAGCTGTGCTTGGACAGGAAACAGAAGGGACAAGAGTAACTCTGAGCCAGTTTTGGACCCCTCTGAAGTCTGAGGCTGTCCTCTGATGTACCCAGTTCTCACAAGAAAGCGGAGCAGCCTCAGGACCTCATTGGCCATTGCTGTGAATGAAATGGAGATGCAGCAGTGGTCAGGAAATTTGGTGCCTTGTCCTGTGTGGGGAGCTTTATACAGCTAATCTAGAGCTACCACTATTACTTTTATGAATGCTTTGGGAAGATCTTAAGAAATTCTTTTTGGGCAGGCAGGTTATATTTTAAGTTGTCTTTCTGCTGCTTTTGTGTTGTAAAAGGGCTGGGACGTTCAAAGGAGAATTAGGCCCAACACATACTGGGAACATTATACATACTTCCATGTATAAGACAGGAGATCCTCCTGACAGTATAAGTCTAGATTGGAAAGGAATAGATTTCCTTACACCTATGGATAGACTATATTTAAATCATGTATCTATTTTTGCTGTATGGATTTTATATCCTATGTTCCATCACTTTTATTTAAATGACAGTATAGACACAGCAATATAGGAGGCCACCAGATCCACGTAAGCAGCAAAGAGTTAAGAAACTAAGAAAGTCAAAATGTGGAGGAAGATGTAAAGACATGTTGCAGTGTGATGAAGATTACCAGACCACCACAGAAAAGCCTCAAAGCATCCTTCAAACCTCAAGAAAAAATGCACTAAAAAGTTACCATGGGAACAACCAATTTAATGAACCAATAAAAACAGACAGCTATCTACACCTCAACCAAATTATACAAACAAACAATAAAAAAAGAACCGTAAATCAGCTGAACTCTATAACTAAGCAGGAAGTGGAAAAACTAAAATATTAAACACAGGAATACAAGAGGGGAAAAACCCAACAATCGAATGCTAACTAAGACATAAAACAGAAAATACAAATGCTGTGTAGAAAACAAAATTGAACATCACCACAGGACAAAATGTAAAACTTAGTAAATGCTAGATAAATATATCTAAATAAATATCTAGATAAACGTTAGCATCTTTTTTTTGTGTGATTTCTACTCATTTCTTTACTGTATCATCAGTGGATTTTTCAACATCATACAAAGGCAGCCTGCTTCACCCACTGTACTGAAATTGGTGTGTTATGCTGATTTCATGAGAACAGTTTTTGTCCAATATACAGGTATTAATGAAGAATGTGTTGCATATTGATATCCAGTCTCCTATCTGAAAATATAGACGACACAGTATTTTGATTAAAGGGATGTCAATCTATATCTCCTTAGGCATTCAAGTCCCTTTAGACTCAGACTCCTCCAATATTTGCCTACCTATTGTTAATAGTGAGCTATGTGAAACTACAAAGTGGTGTTATAAGGTGACCTTTATTTGACAAAGCATAGTTAACTTAAAAGGAATTTAGTAACTATTACTGCTAGCAAGGCCCAGTTTTTAAAGAGGGCAGAAAGAACAATTCATGAGGAGTAAAGGCTATTAACCTGTAGCTAGAATAATTTTTAAAGAACTCAGATGTGATAAAAAGACAAGTGAGACTAGGCCCCTTAAGATTAATTTGTAAGTTGAAAGTATCTTGGAAGTGTTCTGTCTTCCTCAACCAAATGGTTTCATTCGCATAAGATTTATGGATATGATGTCAATAAAAATTTATACTGTGAAAAAAAGAAAAAAAATAAAACCAAACCAAACCCAAAAACTTAGCATACTTCAGTGTGTTGGAACCATCCTTCTTTCTATTTTACTTATGAGATAAAATGTAATTTCTCAAATTACTGGAGTCCATTAAGGAAGAACAAGACTGTGTGGTCCAAAATCTCAAAGGGATTCTGTTTTATGTTCGGGAAGCAGTTTGTTCATGTTCTCCCAGACAAATATTTGTTACTTAGCTATTAAATCAAAGATGGGTCCATGCTGCCAAATAGATTTGAATTCAAACCATTAGAGAATTTTAGGTTGTTCCCTTCCAGAGCTTTGATTTGTGCCCATCTCTTACTTAAACTGAGGCTTTTAAACTTCCAGTTGCTTTACTAGCATTAGTTAACAGATGAAACTGTGAACATTGAAGGGGGGGAAATGGTGCATTTTTGTTTGAAAGTTTCTATTAATTTTCTTTGGCCAGCCTTTGAGTTTGCCTCTTTCCACTTTTTGGCAAGGTCATGGTTCTCACAAATATTTGAACAAGCAGTTGAATTTGCATATGAGAGAACTTATAATGGAAGTGGGTATTTTTACATTCTTTTGACTCGGCAGTAAGGACAAGTAACTAACGCAACACACATTGTACACTTGTACACTGTACTAGTAGAAGAGAACTGTCTGCACTTAAAAGTTGCAAGCACCTCTGTTAAGTGAACTTGAGCAACTGAACTTGTTCCTGATCATTGTTCTTGCAGAAGGAGGGAACACATTCTTCAGACAAATAATTAAAAATAGATTTTGATTCTCTTGATCTCTATTTTGAAAATGGGAAACCATGCCCCTTGCTGACGAAAAGCAAAATCCTTCCCTTGTTTGAAAGCAATCACCAATTTAAAATCTACCTGGTCACATCAAGTCAGAGAAGTTGGTTATTTGCTTCAGATACCAATTAGTGTCTGTGCCACAGTTGGGAATACATCTCAACATTTTTTGGGATCCCATCCTATGATAACATTCAGAGTTATTCCAAGCAGACCAGGGCCTCTCAGAATAGCCATTGAATATGGGAATCTGTGCAAAAGCTGAGATTTAGCAGCAAACTGAGTAAGTTCTAACAATGCTACATTAGCAGCTTGAAGCAAATTAATCATGTTTCTATTGTAGAGCTATCACTACTGAGGTTAATCATAAGAGAGATAGCCGAGAAAAAACCACATCCTCTCCAGCCCATCCCCTTGCTTTTTTGAGATTTTTAGGAGACATAACATATATTTTAAGTGTCTTGCTCATGGTTCTTTGTTTTTGTTATGTGGTCTCTCCCACTGACATGCTATCTTGGTCTGGAGACTGCCCATGCACGGAGCCCCCAGCTTTTGACATGCTGAGGTTGGTTGCATGCCTAGGTTGCATGTGAGTTAGGGAAGGTCACAGATGAAGTGTTCTGTGTTTCCAGTCATCTCTTCGTAAAGTGCCTAAACCAGGTGATTTTATCGCTATGTTTACCCTATCTCCTTATATAATCAAACACCATTTTGCTAAGGAAAGCCCAAATTAGTTTTCTTTGAGACAGCTGTTTCTCCATCAAACAAGTCTGATGCTCTAGTATCTAGTTTGTTAGTTGTCTTTTTACTCTATCTGCCATCAGCTGCAAATTTTACTTCCCATGCCCCTCTTTCACCCCTCTAACATCTATAACCTACTGATGCAGCACCATGGTGATCCTGGGAGAAGCTTTCTCCAGAAATTTAATAGAATCAAATTAAATGAGAGTTGTCTGGAACTGTGGAAGGAGAATTTTTCCCATGGGTAAAGATACATCGGTATATGCTATGAAGCTACCTCTCCGTGCAAAGTAAGCACTTTTTGTCAGGAGATTAGTGACTTTAGTCTTCCCCAATATGCTACCAGTATCTTAGTTGAAAAATGTGGCATAATCAATAGAAAAAAGTAAATGGGTGATCAGTGAAGACCTGTTTGTTTTACTGCTTACTGCATGGTTGCTAAGGAATGATTTGGAAGATGGGGGCCAGGTTTGTGAAATTAAAGTTCTTTATCCATTACAGATTTTGTTCCCTGTGTGAGTCTGCGTCAGTAGCACATAGTGAAACTCAAAGTTTTTCTAGTCTCCTTCATTACATGTGTGCTGACTGCTACTGAAAAGCTTGTATGATTTTAAAATGCATGCTACACTATAGAATCTCAAAAATTAATGCAGTTGTTTGGAGAATCTTTATTTTTTTGATGAAAAAAACCCCAAACAACCCAAGCCAAACACCCTGGATTTGTTCCTTTTTATTTGTTTACAAGGATATGATTGTGAAACATTACTAATAAAATTTTATTAACAATAATAGATGACAGCTGTCGGTTACATGGACAAAAAGCCTGTTCAAAGATTCATTCCTAGGTTGCATGTCATGTTTAAAGCTATAAAGTATAATGACCTTTTCAGAGATCAAAGTCCCTTCTTTTTTTTTCCCCCAAAGAGATGTTTGAGGTTATATGTGAACTGAACACACTGAGTGAAGTTTCAGTTTCTACCAGAAGTTAATTAACAGAGAAGTTGAGAATGATAGTGCCATGAGGGAATAAGGGGGACAAGCCAGGTGGATGTGCAGGTGGACCTCGTGCACCACCCAGTAGATTAGTTGGCTACCAGTGCATCCTGCCCCTTCCACAGGACTGTATGTAATGAACCTGCCACAGGTGGATTTTATTGTGTGTGTTGTGGTGGATATGTGGCTGGCACAGAGCAAGACTAGCAAGCTACTAGTCAGCTTGCTATGCTTCATCACTCACAACAGTGCACCCTCTTATGCCTGCACAGAAGTGTGGCTAACATGACAGCTTTGGTGCTCTTAGTCCTGTGGAAGGTTTTCTTCTAGCTGACTCCATTCAGCTGGTGTAAGCCTGTCAAAAGATAGCCTCATCATCTGGATGCACATTCCTGTATCTCCACCAATGTTGTCACAGGCCTTGATAGTACTCTGTATCTATAAAGAATCTTTTCTGAAACATGCTGCAGAAGTAGTGTGTGTTCTTCCAAAGGTGTGTACTATGTACTTTGCTTTCCTTTAAACTGGTGGTTGTTCGGAAAGTTATTGAAGAGCTGATTGGCCTCTCATTGTCCTCAAACCTGTCTTGAAGTTCCTTAAGTATAAAGCGGCAAACTGATCTGTGAAGGAGAGAAGATCTTTGGAGTGGGCTACCAGGGTGCTGCCACAAATACAGAAAAGTATATTCTATTCGGCTACCTTTGGCCCGGTGTCCCATCTGGAGAGGGCAGACAGTCTTCCTACAACTCAAACTTGTATCCGAAGCTTGCAGGTTGTCTTGTCCTCTGCTGTAACATAAAACAAAATGAGTAGCATACACCATATAACACAATGTTGCTTAACACTACTTGCTGTTGTAAAAAACAGATGCAATTCTTCCAGGCTTTTCTCTGCTGTGTGAAGGACCATGGACTCTCTTATGGATTGTTTTAACCATAAGGTTCCAAATCCCAGATAAACGCAGTTTATCAAAGTCTTCTGAGAAGTAAAAACTGCGATGAAAGCAAAATATTTTTTCTCAGAGTTTTTCCTGAATGACATTTTGTATAAACCATTTCATGTTTTCTGGGGAGATCTCTATGGTCTTTACAGAACTTCCTTTTCTACAAAATCAAAAATTGGTTGAGTAGAAGCCATGGCTGAAGGAAGATCCTTCTTGTCAAGTTTTATCAACCTGGTGAAGTAAGATTTCCCCCTCTGCTGTCTTTTGTGAACGTTACAGCATCACTGATTTTGTCTGTAACTGGAAGCTCATCCTAAGTGAAGATAGGCTTCTCGAGGAATGTATTCAAACCCCACACTGTTGACAGCTGTGCTGACACTGAGCAGATGTTGAAAAGGCTAGTTCCAGTGTTGACTTGTACTTTCACTGTCTTTGGTCAATATTTTTACCATCTATGCTCTTAGGCAGCATTGTCCTGTCCTACATTGATCCATAAACAGTCTTTAGCTGAGCAGAGAGCCAGCACAGGTGGGGTTCATCATCAAAAGTACCTGGTATTTCACGACCTGTCTTTCATTCAGTATTATTTGGACTTCCTGGCAAACCTTTCTATAAGCCAGCTTCCCAGCAATTCATTCTCAGGTTCCTCAATACAATGTCAGTTTAATAAACATCCAGTTTCTGTTTGTGCTGAAGTTGAGTGGTCCCCTGACTGCCACGATTCCTGTCCTGGTATTGCTGTATATACTGAGTCACTGGTTTGCTTACAAGTGCTGTAGAGCATCACAGGGAGTTTGCCCTTCCTCTGCTTAGGCTGGCATCATCAAGTGTTTCAGCAATGATATCTTAGCAGCCAGGTTTGGAGGGCTACAGCTCAGAATGAGGGAAGGAGCTATTTTGGATGGTATTACTCCACTACAGACACAGAGACTGTGGATAAGCACATATATTAATAAGGGCTGAATTTTGGAAGACACCAGATACTGCAGTGATGAGTGCTATACAAGTACCTAGATAAACTATTTTCTGGGGGGCTGCCAATGAAGTATGGCAATGAACATCAAATGAAGTATGAAGTTAACACCTTGTGTTGCATGGTGGCCATGAACATTTCACCCTGAAGAGGAGAAATTGATAATACTGTGCTATCAGCAACTTTAGGTTTTACTATAGCTTAATGGAAAGCCAAGTCCCCATAATGATAGTATCTGGCTACCAGAAAAATGATGAGATGGCATTTAACAGAATGAGGTTAAGAGATGAGTTAATAATGAGTACAGGTTTAATCAGTAAATAGAGAGAGCAGCATGCATTTAGATACAGCAATACGTTGTCTGTACAGCAGCATCTTCCCATCAATAGCAGTCTTTGCCATTGGGTTTGGATCAGACTGATAAAGCATTGCAGTGCATATATAAGCAAACAGATGGATACATAAGTCAGTTTTCAGAATCATAGAAGTAATTAAGCTAACCAGTATATCTTTGGTACAGAGATAAAATGACAATGCAGC
Organism: Mycteria americana; assembly: GCF_035582795.1. Taxonomy (NCBI): domain Eukaryota; kingdom Metazoa; phylum Chordata; class Aves; order Ciconiiformes; family Ciconiidae; genus Mycteria; species Mycteria americana. The sequence goes on from NC_134366.1 coordinate 58,378,947, forward strand.
ACCCTTATCTCTGCTTTTGGTCATAATATTGTGCCTACAGATTTGCAGTTCCTTTCTCTGCCTCTCTCTCTCCCTCTTTCCCTCTCTTTGGTAACATTGTCCAGATCTTCTCTCCTGCCTGTGGGGCCTCACATTAGGGTATCATATTTTTTCCTATCTGGTGGCCTGCGGTTTGTCCATTCCTCTATCACTTGAGTGTTTCTATTTTGGTGCCAACTTATAACATCCCAGACTTCAGATCAAGGGTTTCCAACAGAGATATTGTGCTATGGATCTGCTTCCTTCCCATTTGTGATCATAAAAAACCACCCCTTTTGTTCACACAAGGCCCCTGTGACAGCTGTAGGAATTGTTACATGGAAACTCATACAAGGAAACTATTTTAGTGGGTTTCAATGGTTGCATTTAGTGTAATAAACGATTTATTCCTCACTTCATCTTCTCATTTCTTCCTGTTTCTCATGGCTGAAGATAAGGAGGGCTTAAACCATATGACCAGTCAGTGCTCTGAGGGACCATAAAATGGTCCACAAAGTAGCCTGTGACATTTCTTTGAAGTGTTGCAGAAACTAAGTAAAGGTATGGTAAGCGTTGATTTGTAGGCCTAAGAGCATGTTGCAATATACACCACGTGAAGGGTTCCTGCTGATGGAGATGTGTGTTCCAAAAGAAAAACAGGAGGTGATGAGGAGGCAGGATGTGAACAAGTAACTTCAAAGACAACAAAAAGTTAATGTTGCTAGATCACAGTAGACTTACCTTATGCTATAAAAATCAAACTTCAAACAAAATGGAAGCATGAAGGCAGCATAAGGCAACATCTATGAAATGTATAGCTCCTAACAAGAGCAAAAGACATTCTATTCAAAATACTCTGTATACACCTATATAACCTTTTATTTAGTGGCTTGAATATTACTGTAATTTTGTTAATGTAGGGAATGAGGGAGTGAGGGCAAGAAGAAGGGTGGAAAATTGACAGAGTAGGGTCAGATAGCGTTGTCATATCAGTTATTTGTATTTTTGTGCTATTCCATGCACCTACTGTGATTCTGTTAAAAAGAGAGTGCCTCTCTGTTGTGCAAGTATGTTGGGAAGTTGAATTGTCCCTTGGGGCACTGCCCTTATCTTTGACATGAACATGATCACCCAGGGATTAAGGGAAACCTGCAGGGTTCAAGCTCTGTTGCAGAGGGAAGGAGGTGGGGGCTCCGTCTCTGAAATAAAGGTCGTGCTGGAGCAGATGCAGACCCATCCACTCAGTGCCAGCAGGGACCTATTCTTTTAGTCTGAGACATGCTATGAGCTGGTGAGTCACCCTAGACCCTCCACATTTGCAGGAAGAGAAGAAATGCTGACATGATGGAATATCATTTTCAGTCATTAGCCATTTAGTTCTGGCAAGCCTGCTGATTGGGAGAAAATCCATCCGGATTTTCTTGCCTTTGCCTTGAGGCTGCATTTATCTTGTCTTTAGCAGCAGTGTCTACACTCACATGCAAGTTCTTCAGCTAAGTGGTGCATGCTAATTGCATTCACACTGCTGAAGTTTCAAGGTCCCTGTGGAGTACAGCAGTCACGTCCATACTGCCCACAGGAGAATTATGTGAGCATGCGCAGGATCCTCCTCTGTGCTCAAGTTCCCTTGTCAGGGAGGATTTTAACACAACTTACATACAAAAAAATTTAAATTTTATTTAAAGAAAACTAGAATTAAAACTCCAGTTTTTCCAGTCTCTTGTCTCTCTGCTGCCTCCATATTTTGGTCAATGGCAAAATGAGAGGGGAAAAAAGATAAGGGAAATAAAAAAAATGTTAGAGATTGATGAGGAAGAAAGGTAGTCAATGAAGGCAAAACCCCCCCCTGTGAGAACATGAAAAATACCCATTTTGGTTTTTATTTTTTTTGCAAAATATAAAAAGTAAATATTAATAACACAAAAAAAGGAGAACTCTATTACAAGCTTTATGCTGGAATTCTGATACATACTATTTCTTTGTTTCAGACTACTAAAGTGAATTTATATATTTTATTTGTGACATGGTAGGGTAGTTTCATAGGTTTTTCCAGCTTTAAGCTACAGTGGTTTTGGTCTTACTGTGTCACTTTGTAAAGCTTTGTCATTTGATCTCTGCCACTGTATTCCTCAGAATCAATTCTGTTAAAGTGAATATGTGACACCATAACCAAGAAACCACTGTTTTAAGTGTTTTATTAAAAAAAGAAAGGAACAAACCCCTAAATCATAAAAGCCTTTTGATTGACAAATCCCACTTACTAGTGTATTTTAAATCAATTATTAATTGAAATCTAGATAGCAAAAATATTACAGACAGCTCCAAGATGTGGAGTTCAGCTCTGTGTCTCATACTGAAATATTTTCTGGAGAAGAATAATGGTTTTTTTGTCTGACTATAAGCCATCTAAGATTTATGATGTCCTTAGGTTTTAATTTCTGTGTTTTTATCTGTTTGGATTTTGTAAATAATGATGTAGTAGGTAACTATAACATTGTCCCCTAGCAACTCTAACAAGTTTTTGAAACAAAACTTTTCAGTTTTGTGACATATATCCAATTCATCTGAATTCTCTTGAGTAATTTGGGATAAATATGACACGTATATATTCAGATCTGGATTGTCTGTTGTAGTACTACAAAGAAATATTCAAATACATTTAGAAATACCATTAAATGGGTGACCAATTGTCCTAAGCAATATATTCAGGCTTTATAGGATCCAAAGAATTCTAAGGCATTTTACTAGGTAACATTTACCAACTGCAATATGTAGTTTGACTGTCATTACAGTCTATGCCTCTAGCTTATCTGAATTGTTCGTGATTGTACTGTTTTACATTGGTGACTGTACTCAGGCATCTACACAGTATCTCTCTATCTCTCTCTCTAGCAGGAGACCTGGTCATGCCCCCATCTTTATGCATGAGTTGAGTGAGAATGAAAAGCTTACAGATATTTCAGATGACCATTTTGGCCAGTGCTGCCATAGTTCTGGGGTCCAAGGTGAGAATGCACAGAAAGAAGGAAAAAAAAAGTTTCGTAGTCCCTCGGGGAAGATACTCACTTTATGCTGCTCAGGGAACCAAGACCTGCCCTAACAAGGCAGCCAGAATTTCTCCTAGTGGAAATGGAATAAATCCAATGGAGTCATCTATATGCTCCACACTTTCCTTACCCAGGCGTGTAGGAGTTGTGTCTGGGCAGACTGGGTACAGTTTCATTCTGTTCCAGAATTAGGAGAGCAGATGGGTGACTTAGAGTCATATTTCCCTCCCATCTCTGATCCTGTACTGAACCCAGATCAACATCTCTGTTTTCCATCTCATCACTCTCATTCCCTTCTTCTAGCCATGCTAATTCTTTTCTCTCCTTCCCAGCCTCCTCAGGGAGATACTGTCTTTATTTCAACAAGACACTGTTACCAATGGTTTCCTCTAGGCGTTGTGATAAAGGATGAGTGCTGGTCCAAAGTTAGAAGAAGGTATGGAATATCCTTCTCATCCCCCCAACTCATGCCCCCCCATCATATTCAAGGAGAATGGAAGTAAGCTTGTGCTAAAAGCAGAATTTACTTGTTTGTAATCTATTTTAAAGGGTGGGGAGATGGCTTGTTAGAGTAATCTCGTACCCCAGGAATGACTTAATATTATCTTAATAGGGGAGAGTTGTTCATTTGAGCAGGGAATTCTGCCTTCAGTGTGCCTGCATTTTTTCCTTTTTAAGAGTCCTCTCTCAAAATTGTTGCTGCTGTTGCTTTTCTGAACTCCATTGAAGCGTGGGCAGGTTTCTGGCTCTTAACGGCTTTGATTCCAGATTATTCTTCATGAGGAACCCAATAATATTTCTGTGCTTGTGTGGCTTTTTTTGTCTATTTCCACCTTTTCACAACACATTTTTCACCTTTTTGATGCTAATGTTCTATGGGGAGAGCTGGGGTTCTTTATTTATAAAGAGCTGTAGCTCTTTATTCCATAAAGCATATGGAAAACCTAAGGGAAAAAATGGAAGTACAGAGTCTACCAATTATGTGTGCTTTATCCATGGAGACTGTTTCTTTCATGTTCCTTCTGAGTGCTTGATTTTGTCTATGTTTACCTGGGTCATTTTTTAAAAATGTAAATCACACTTTTTACTATGCTGCCTGATCTCCCATCAAATCTATTTAAATCAGGTGCACTACAAGGCAACTCTTTACTTGGATCCAGGCTCTAGAAATGAAATCTCTTAAGTTCTAGGTTAAATTTAATATTAAAGTGATGACTAAACAATTTAGCAAGCAATCAAAAGTTACAGTGAGACTCCTCACAGGCACTCCAGCATTCACTAACTTCTTTTGCATGCAAAGTAATCTGTGCCATGTAACAAGTACTATATAAATGCAACTGCAATTGAAGGATAATGCATTGCACAAGAGTGTGTACTTCTACTATCAAAACTGACTTTTACAGCCTTAAGCCCGATCCTTAAAAGTAAGGTTAAGCAAGATTATGCTATCTGTGATACTGATGCTGTTGTTTTCCTGTGGATGCTAATTAATATCTCTTACCCCTTAGATTTCATTCCTCTATCAACCTCACTATGTGATAGTTTTTTGTTTCTGAGACCTGTTGTGTCTAACATACTTTGATGCATGATCGCTACCCTGAACTTCCCTTTTAAGGACACTCATGTCAAGGGTGTATCAAACATGCCTTGTGTCACGGGGGGATGCCAGCGCTGTAAGAAGTAGAGCCAAAAGAGTGTAGGAAGGGTCCCACTGACAGAAATCAGGGCTCTTTCCCCAGCCCCCAACCCTGCTTATTTAGTCTAGCAGAATATAAGAGCATATGCACAGACAAACTGGCGTCCCATTACATTCCTCCAGGGTAAATAATTTATCAGGACTGATGCTGATTAAATATAAATGCGGAGAGTGTCAGGAGTCCAGGTGACACAGTGGTGTGTGCTGGCTTTTGCCTCCAAGGAGTGCAGGTCACATTTCACCTTTCACATCCTCTCCTGGGGAATGTTTGTGGTGGTTGTGTGCTTTTTTGTTTTGTTTTGTTTTGGAATAGAGCTTTTTTAGAAGAAAACAAAATGTATTCACTCAGGCTGCAGTGTCATAGCACACATTTAGTCCTAGAGCATGTATTCATTAGGAGATAATTACATTTGGTTGGATCTTCAAACCACTGATTTTATCCAAGCCTCTTTATAAATCTTGCTGTTTCAGTCCTCCCTCCTGAATCCATTTTATTCCTGAATTTATATCTGCCTGTTTTAAAAATGCTCCAGTTAATTTCTGCCTTAAGTCCACAGGCTTTAAGCAAGTTTAACCTTTAGGTTGTGCACCTGTAACTCTCGTCAGATGGCAATCCTTACTGCACTGTATAGGTGTAATACAGGCACTGAGGCAGGCCTTGGGACTCCAGTAGCTCTCAGGACATCCAAAAGCTAGATTTTGTAACACCTGAGTTCCTGATGTGGATGTCGTCAAAGCATCCAGGCCACTTTTCAAAATGGATCACAGCTGAATTTGGCTCTTGCACGCTGAGATGGGAAATGCCAACTGCTCTTTAAAATTCTAGGCCTAAAACACAGCACATGGATACAGAGCGTGCCTGAGCTCTGCTGATAGCAGCTACTTAGAAGATCTTTGTCAAATTTTTTTTAAACTTTGTCAAAGTTTAATTAGATCGAAAGTGTATCCCCTACAGAGAGGGCAAAAAGGTCAGGATGGAAAATTGGAGGAGTGCTCTCCTCTACGGAGAGCACAAGCTTCAGCAGAAGCTTGAGCTACTAGTGGGTGTCCAGAGAGATGAGAGTTTTGACTACATGTGGATCAGCAGGGACCGCAGCTGGAATGCACAGCAGGGGAAAGGGATGGGAAGGAGGCTAAACCTCTTTTTAGAGCTCTGCTGATCAAGGAGCTTTAACCTAGTGCTGCCAGGCTCACTTTTGACATGCTTCATGATGTGGCTTGGGTCATCCTTAAGTCAGTCCTGCTGTGGGCAGGAAGGAAAGTGCCTCTAACGCACTGGAATACCCTCTGCTGTACAGGGACTTTGGATGGAGGGATGAACACAGTGATTTTTAATAGGTGATATTTGCTAGATGGTGTGCCAAAAATACATAAATCTCAGAGGACCAGGCCCTTTTTAAAAGCAAGAAAACTAACAGGAGAAAACACATGAGATCTAGTATGGAACAACTGATAGGGTTGTCAAAGAATTCCCCATCACAATATTTTTGTGTCCACCAAAAAATGACTACCTGGGCTCTCAGCTGTAAACTGCATCCCCAAATCAGATATCAAAAACAGCTCAGCATTTTCTTACAGAAAAAGAGAGACATCCCTTTCCTTATAGTCATGGTCCAGGTATGCTCAAAGTACATGCCTCTTGGAGTCCAAGACACTGATCTTTTAAGTTACCTTCCTCTATTTCCCATGCAGCTCCATATAAGTGCATTAGCAAGAAATCCAGTGGAATGTGCAGAAGTAACTTCCAGACTCGTGGAAGAGAAGACAATCAGTTGTCTTCTGGCGTGGAATATTTAGAGTAAGGCAAAACAAAGTGTTTAAACTAACTGAAAGTCTGCCAATTGTTAGTAAAAAAAAAAAAAAAAAAATCCCATTAGCTAACTAATATAAGATTAGTCATTATAGAACAGAAATATGTGACTCTTGCACTAGACTGATTGGATTGGCTAATATTTTTAATCAGACTGTAGCTGTTCTGTTCCATTTTTTTGTTGTGTTAAACTGTGTTGACAGCTATGCTAGGGAAAGTATTCCAATACACTCAATAGATGGGGAAAGACATAAAAGCTTCCCAAAGAATAACTGGGAAGAAATCCTTTAAATAAATGTAGAAATGAGCTTAAAACCACAAAAATCTGTTGGAGCTAGTCTTGACTTTTCCCAAATATTAGGCATATTCAATTCTAAAGTCCTGATCCTTCTCTGGAAGAACTGACTCTGGGGAAAAAAAAAATTAATCCGAGAGGTTTAAAATTTTCAAAATGTGTTTATGAAAATATTTTTGTTTTTCTAGTTTTGTTTTAATTTAACTTTTCAACTCAAGTATAATTTCACTTAGGTTTCTTTAAATCTGACTGCCAAAACAGTATTTTATATAAACAGCAACATTTTTGTTTGAAATTCCTGCAGTAAGCATTATTTTTTTGTGTGAATGTTTTTTCCCCATGAAAAGTGTTGGTGCCATGCAAGCTATTTTTCCTTTTTGCTGGACAATCTTACAATCTGGATAATTTTGTCCAGCCTGTGAATTACACAGCTTCTGGACTTTACTGTTAGTCCCCCTAATACAGGTTTTCTTGCTTCATGGGATTTGATTAGTCAACATCATTATTTTAAGTTTATTGTGAAATGTGTGTTAAGCCTGGCAAGTGTTGTAGCCTAAGTGAAGGATAATGCTATCTAAACTTAGGATAGAAGACCGTAAGAAATAACGTCTCGATAAAGGAAAAAATAGACTCAGAACTTGCTTCTGAAATATTTCTTCATTTTTGTGTTTATATATAGCAGTCATGTTAATCACAGACAATTTAGAGGATGGGGAGAATAGTGGCTCCACTGTACGTGTCTCCTTGACAAGGTGAATAAGAGAGTGTCATTTCAAGCTAGTTGTGAAGAGAGTGTGGAGCCCTCTTGGAAGTGGTACAAGGAAAGTCTGCATGCTGCACAGGAGTCAGTCTTCTTTGGAAACCTTTTATTAAAGGTTTCCAAGCAATAAACTAACTAGTGTGTGTTCAACATCATGAGCTACAGCTTGAGCGTTCCTCCCCCTACTCGGATACTTGCCAGTAGGAGTAACAATTTTAAGCAGTAGACAGCCATGGAGCCGTTCGGGCCTGATCCTGCAAAGTCTGCTGTCAAACGTGGCCTGTTACTCACCTCACATAACGTACAGTGTAAGTCAGTTCGGGTTGATGCAGCCAGCTTACCTGATTTACCCTTTTTGTGGGTGGGAGAAGTGAGCAATGAGCACCTTGCCAATGAGACGCAGCAACCTTCCTGTGCTTCTGAGTATTTTGCTATAGCTTGTAGCTGGTTAAATCAGTCGCTGTCAATAGTCACCCAATGATGGTATATGCTATTGGCATTCTCTCAGAAGCCAATTCAGAGGCCTGCTCCTTGTGAAGGACTTGTAATGCAAAACCAGAGCTGTGCTGAATTCAGTATTTGAGTGGATTTTGAATGTTTTGGGGGAAAAAAATAGAGAAAACCATGACTCATTCTAAGACAGGCACAAAATACAGCAGTGCCAGAATCATAAACTGTTGTCCATGAATGTATCACCCATCTATTAGAGACAGACTTCTGCCAACTGCTCTGCCAATAAGAGACAGACTTTTGCCAATAATTTTTTAAGGTGGAACATTCTGGGATTTATCACAAAACTAAAGTTTGCCACTGGAAAGACATCGTGGCATTGCTTCAGATTATTTCCTCCTCCTTTCTCAGCAGCTCTAGATACTGTGCTATGGAGCAGTAGCCTTCTTGAATATGCTTTGTGGACATTAGGAGCAATAAAGGAAATGCAGGCAACAGAGTTTCTAAAGTTTCCCAGAGGTCAGCACTGAAATTGGAACTATCAGCAAAGAGGCAGCATAAAAAATAAAGCCATGCTTCAGAAAATGATGTGTCTTGACATCCCTCATACAGGATGTTCTGACAAACCCAGAAAAATAATCTTATTGCTTAGCCATCCCCTCTACTGCCTTGAAAATCAACAGATTCATAGAACCAGATCTCTAGCTGAATCACCCTAGTTGCAAGCAGCAACCTGTATTTTGCTGAGGTGGGTACAAAATATTAGCAGTTAAGGACTGAATGGGATAGATTGTTTTAAAGCGTGTTATGTGTGCTCACGCAGAAGAAGGAAAAAACCACGCATCTTCCAATCTGTGATAGTCTGTATGAGGCATGCTGGAGAATGAAGACTCTGATCATTTAGAGCAGCTTAAAATCAACCATATTTTCATAGTGCTTGTGTTGGTTATCATAGTCTCTTAGAAAATATGGTAATGCTGAGAATAACAAGTGATAACTGTAGGAGGGACAAAAAAGCAAGTCTGAGAGCTGATGTAAGGATTCCCAGCTTCTTAACTTTACGGATGACATAATTGCTGTCACCACAATCCATCGATGCAAAGAGGCTGGAAGCAAGCTGGCAGAAATACAAATTTTTCAGTGACTTGACTGGTGGAGTCATTTATTTAACTGTCCTTTTGAGCAATGTTAGGACTCATATAGGCTCCCCATAGAGTGCATACTGTATATCCTCCCTATAAAATATGATGAAGCGCAGATCTTTTTGAGCACATTAGCAACCAGATCCAAAACAAGAGGGCTATAATTTTACAGTTACTGTGCATGATCCATTCCCCCCAACCCCCATCCCTTTTTTGGCTGTTACTTTTTAAAGCATGAAATATATCCTGTAGTGCAACCCTTCCTGAAAGAATATATTATCAGTGCTTCTGTGTAGTGGACGGATCTGTCTAAAGATTTCTGTTATGTTTCTAATTTTTCCTGTCTTTTTCAAATTGTTTTGAGAATGAGACAAATCAAAATCACTTGAACTGGGAAATGGAAAAGGAGGAGCCAGAATTAAGAACACTATATAGTAAGATTTAAGTAACTATTAGGACTTTTCAGTGGCTTAAACAATTCGAACAGGATGCTGGCTACAATGCTTTGATGCAAGGAAATAGAAGACTGTAAATACTTCAATTGCCAAAGCCAAGCTTCTTCACTGCTGTTGACTGTGACTCAGGACCACCTAAGGAAAGTGAAAGTGGAAGTTATGACTGGTGTCTCCTCAAGTGCATAATGATGGAAACATTGAATAAGATGTGGTGCTATCATCTTGTTATATCACCACTGACATGGCTTAGAGAATTTGCATGCTCTAACATAGCGAGGTGAAGTATTTTTTTATTAAATCTATGGGACTGGCAGGGCAGTGAAACAGACTTTTTAAAATTTCCTTTTTACACATTTATCTAGGGGAAAAAAAATTTGAAGCACATGGGCAAGAAAAATATGTAAGGAAAAAAAAGTTACCTGTCTGTTACACTATGTAGGAGGGGTTATGCTCCTGTAAGCAGCCCAAGAAAGTGGGAAGCGCTGCTTTGCTATGGAATCTTCAGAGATGTCCAGTTCCATTTCTACTCCTAACAAGAGTTTTCCAGAGGTCATAAGCAAATCAATGGGGTTTTAAGCAAGCAAGTATTAAAAGGTTTTTTTCTGCAGCTTGCTGCCTTAGGCAGAACCTGTCTCCTTTGGCTGGGATTGTGATCCCATTTTCTTGGCAGCAAGCATGAAGACCATAGAGCTTGTGCAGCATAGGGAAACTACCACCTTATTCCAAAACAAACTGCAGAGATTATATGGCAAAGCTATAACATCTCATGTCCCTTAGAGAAACTGACTGTTGAACAGACCTGACATTGATGCATCTGGGAGAGGAGTCTGACAGGGGGCCCACATAAAAATATGCATTATTTGATGTTTGAAATGACAGTTGGCCATCTGGCTGAAGCCCCTTCTTGTCATAAGCCATGGGGACAATATCTCGCACACTTCAGTAGTTAAAATTTCAAAAACAAGCCATGTGGGTCTAGTCAGGAGATGTTCTGATCCATTGAGTGAATTACAAAGAACAATCCAGTAGGAATTGGCCTGAAATTTGCTCATCTATCATTCAATATGTAAATTTTTTTTGCATTATGAATCATGCTGTCATTGCAATTGCTGTGACTATCAACTGATAGCTGACAGTGGGAGCCAACCTAAATCTCAGGGTAAACAGGGAGGGTAAACATTACTTTCAGAGGAGTTGTGCCTGTTCCTCTCCATCAATTAATTTAATTAGCTTCATGAAATGCCATGCACCATTCTTTGTTGTGTTGTCGAGGGAAGATGGGGATTTTAAAGGATGTGTGAGTCTTTCCTCCTGCTATGTGGCATAAATCAACAAAAGTCTTGTGCTACAGGGGGGAAAATAGGCTCCTAGAGTGAAATCCTGGTCAGTGCTAGGAGCTCTGCTTCGATGAGTGAAGTCTCACTTCCTGACTTTCAGAACTAGCAACCAAAGTATGAACAAACTTTGAAGTTGACAGTAAGGATAATCAGTTACACGTAAAAGGTACTGAATCTTTGCCTTTCTGCGGAACAAACTGAGATAATTGCTGTAACGAAAAAGGTGAAATGACACTTCTCAAAGGCCCACTATTTGAACATCATTGCTATACAACAGTGCTTACTGTGTTCTCTTGCTGTGCTCCCTTTTTGCACACAAAAGCCCTGTTCGCTGTGGGAAGAATTTTTGAAAGCCCAAAGAATGCAGGATCAGGTAGAAGTTAGGAATGAACACACTGGCTGTGTTTTCGGAATATGATATATCATTCCCTTGCTAGTTTCTCATAACTCCTGGCTCAGAGAGTACACTTTATTCAGAGAAAGCAGTGTAGCTGGTGTATGTCGTTGGGACATAGCCCAGATGTGTGTCGGGGACATGCAGCATGCAGCACTCTGCTATTTGTTTTCTGAGTGCTTGTATGTCATGGAATTGCCCATACATAATTCAGATGTAAGTGAAAGCCACTTTCTTGAGTTCCCTTGTTGATTCATAGGGTCTTTTTAACTTTGTAGAAGCTTGCAGTGGCAAAGGGCAAAGGTAGTTAGAAATGCCCTTGTGTTTCCTGTAGGTTGCATTTGTTTAAATTTCAGTTCCTAATCTGACATAGTGTTCTCAGAGCCATATCTTTTAAAACTTTCCAGTAATATTAATAGGCAATGAGGCTAACCTGTGTCAATTTTACATAGCAAAGGATTTTCTTAGCTGAACTTTTAAGTACATACAGCACCATTTTCTATCACTTATCACTGTTGCATATTTGTTATACAAGAATGATGTCTCCATTCCTCCCACTGCTACCTTTCATTCTTTGCCAATCTACATAATGATTTTGGAGGATGAATGAAGAAGCTCTGTCTGGGATTTTAATGAAAGCTCCCTTTTTATCTTATCTTCCACCCTCAAAGTAACTTTCTGATAAGTTTGTTTGTTAGAGAGGGTAAACTGTTTGCTTCAACTCTGGTTTAATTATGACACTGAACTGTAAAAAGAAAACTTCATGGAAAAGGATGCTTGGTCAGTGCCAGAGCTGGAAAAATATTCCTGCATTTCTACAATTACTTAAAATTTGCAATTGACTTCACCCTTTGGGATTGCTTTGTACATAGAATCTAGGAAAAAGTTTATTGGCAGAATATTTGCAAAAAGAGCGAAGTTTGGACTTGCAATAATTCCCCTCAGTTCAGGTCTTAAATAGCTAATCTTATTTGGGGTTTTCTGCTTATTTTTTGCTTGCCTGTTTGTGGAGTAGGGCATAAAAAATCCAGTCACAAAAGAGTGCTCTCTTGTGCTTGGTGCATACATGTAAGATGATGATGGTTCCTGCCACTACAACTCTAAATTTAAACCTACCCTCTGTCTGGACGTCTCTCAATATATGTCCTTTTTCACCCAGAAATCTTGCTGAAATAGAAAGACTTGGGACATTTGTCCCGGGTGCCTGAATGTCCCAGATGCAGTGGGTGTGATCAGTACATGGGGCACGTGGAGAACGCGGACAGGTACAGACTGGTGGTCTGCATTTATCTAGTAAACTGGGCTCAAATTACTGATATAGTGCATCATGATAGGTATTTAGGAGGTGCTGTGCATGTACCACTAAGTGCAAAAATAAACATCCCAGCCTATGGAGTTGAAGTCTCGGGGCCACAGTCTAAGACAGCACAGCAACCACTGAACCACAGAGAGTGACTTGCAACAAGCAGTTCAGAAAGAATCTACATCTAGCCAAATGGTGAAATTTATTCATGAGCTGAGAGACAATATAGCGCTTGAACCCTGTTTAGAGGACTGAATTGATGCATATGCCTTATGCTAGTCCTCCACGGAGGAATGAAATTCATCCAGTGTGAATAGTTTTGAATAGAGAATGAATATATAAACCACATGGAGACAACTGATGAATAGAAGAAGCAGATAAATTATCTAATTAATTAATATTAGTAGTGAGTGCTTACAAATACTGCTCATCAAGGACTAGACCTTTTGTTGCTCTGGCTGGGTGGGCCCTTGCTGGTTTGAATTATCTTTGCAAGAAAACAATCATCAAAGGCGGCAAAACATATTTTAAGAAACCCTTTTAGTACAGCATAACTCAGAACAAAATATACTATTGTTTAATACAGTTATCATAGGCGCAATTCTGAATATATAAAAGTTAGCTTCTTGGCTTGAAAACAGAACAATATCCTATTCCAATATATTTCTTTTACTTATTATGAGGATTTTTAGTCAAATATAATGTATTTGTTTGTAACAACCTGGAACATAGCTGGCCCATAAAAGTGGGAGAGAGAGCAGTAAGCCAAATACTAATGCTTGAATTTTGTGAAGAAGTACTGAATAACATGTTTCTTTGTTTTTTATCAGTACCATAAAATATAAAATTAACTCTTAAATGTAAACCAAACAGAAAACAATGTAATAGTTCCACACTGTAGTGCAGAAGATTTTGATGCTGTTGTGACTACACTTTCTGAATATTGTGCAACCCCCCCTAATTTTAATCACTTTCAACTTCTTTAACGTATGATAATCTCACTTTTAAATTTTGAGATTTTGTGTAATGCCTGAAGTCAATAAAGAAGAGGGTTTAAGGGTATTTTAAATAATTTCTAAATAATTTTTACATTTGTTGATGAAAAACTTCAAAAAGATTTTTGTACTTTAAGAATGAAGCATACATCATATTTTAATCATAACCAAAAACTTCTGCAGTGTAGTATTCAGCCATTCACTCTAATAATTTCAATTTCAAGAATTATGTTGTTTTATTGAAAAATTTTTTCCACTTGCAATTCATAAATTTTTACATCTTAACAAGATTTGGAAGTATTTAAGTGCCCTCAGATTATTAGAACATTGGATAAAAAGGAAGCCTGCAATCTTTGGTTTTATGGACCACACCCGAAAAAAAGTATTTCCAGATGGAACTATTATGTTTATTTGACTTAATTTTTCACTAAATAAATTATTCACCCCCTGTCCCCTTTCTAGGTTTCCCAGCTTTAGTTCTGGTCTATCTTCCCTAGCTGACACCTTATAGAGAGTAATTTATTTCAACATGGTGCTTAACTGATACTTCCATGCTCTGAACTAACATCAGAGTTTTCAGTGATGTCTGTTACTGGCCCAGCTTTATTGCCATTGAAGTCATTGATTCCCCCGCTCCTGCCCCCCAAGTTGATGGTAGTAGTTAGGCCATTATCAAATGAGCTCCAAAAATTTGATGTGTCTCTTAAATGTACACTGTCAGAATAGTGGTCCTGACCTTGACATATCCTAAAGTAGTCATATTTCTGTTTAGTATAAATTAAAACTCTGGTTTATGTATCCACCTATGCTTTCTTCCCAGCCTCAGGCCAGTTGTCTGAGAAGAGATCTTACTCTAGCCTCTTAATAGCTTTATTTTTCCAAACCAATTTCCTTTCAGCTAGAACTGGGTTTTAATTGGGTTTTAATACAAGCTTTTGGTTTCAATATACAACAGTGTCATCACGTTAGCTATTGGCATCGTTAGCACTTCGGATTTCTTTGTAGTAGCAGTGCAATCTATGCAAAACATATCTTCTCAATTGCAGAAGAGACTCTGACCTCTGAACTAGGAAAAAGTCCACAGGATAGAGATTACAAATATTGCAAATAAATGGGTCAGAGATAAGAAATGTGCTCCGAATTGGCTGTAGCCCCTCCAATAGTCTGGAAGGTGAAGCAGAACTGAAGAGGCTGGAAATATTTGCAAGAACAAACAAGGGAGGGAAAGTCATTTAACCTTCTCAGGGAAGGAAGCATGGGAGCTAGCAGGGAATTAACAGCTAGTGTGTGGATCCAAAAATCCTGAAGGGACCAGAGTACACAAGAGCAGGAACAAGAGCCAGGAGTGGAAGTAAAGGTTAGAGTCCTCTCCTCGACTTCCCTCCCATTAACTGGCGGGAACCCTACCCCCTAGGCTCACTGCAGCCTCCTGCCTCCCAGCTCGGGGCTATGACTACATTGGGCTCTCCTCGAGGGACAGAGTATATCCTCCCTTCACTTCACATGGCCTTTTTCTTTCACCTGCTCCTGTTTTGTTCTTTTTCATCTTAGTTACTGACTTTATTCTTCAAAATTTATTTTTAATTGTTCCAAATTATATTGTATTTAACTTCTGCATGTCTTAAGTCACATGCTTTTTGGCTCTTCTTCCTTTATTGGAAAAGGCAGCATTGCATAGTAGGTCTCTGATAAGCTGATAGACATGTGCCCTGAGTCAGCAATGCGATATTAATCAACCTGTGTTATGCAGTGATTACGGATATCAGTACAGCATGAGTCACTCTTCCACAAGTAGCGCAGACTTTTACCTGGTTGTTAACTTAGAGTATTCTGTCCTTTTATTTTCTTGTTTGGGTTTTTGGTTGGTTCTCGTTTTGACATTATGTTGTGAGACTCCATCAGATATACCTTTTAATTTTCTTCCTAATTATTCTGTACCTTGGGAAAGTGAAAAATACAAGCTTACACAGCTTAACTTCCAAATGTCCGTGATGCAACAGATAAAACTTTCTCAAATAGTTTTAGAAGTTGTCTTTTCTTGTAAATTGCATCATGACTGCTTTGAAATCCAGTGGAAATAATTAAAAAGTGGTGAGAGCATTTGTTGCAAGCCCATCTTTAACGTATTAAAATCACTCCTGAAACAATACTGGCTATGGACAAAAGGTAGCGTTTCAAGAAGAAAATACAGAAGAAAATAAAGAGCTGGCCTGCCACTCCCAACACATGCATGCACAGGCTGCCACAACATTTTTGTAGATTGTCCCATCTTGAAATCGCCAGAATGCAAAATAGACACTTGTTTTATTTTCTGCATCTGAAGTAGCTAGGTGATGTCAGAGACCCCCTTGTTAAAAATGACTCTCTAATATGAAGTGGACTCAACAAAAAGGCAAATGCGACTTTAGGCATCACTAATTCATAGACCAATTTACTGCTGGTGGATACAGGGAGATATGATACCCCTAGCTTTTTCTCTGGGGTTTGCAATTAGTTTAGGAACGTATGTACGAACATGTGTGTGGGAAGAAGGCTTTTTTCCTGTGTGCAGAGCAGATGCACTTTCCCAATGCAATGTGCTGCAATCCTTGCTCAGGGGTGTAGGACTCCCATAGATAGATTTATCACTGGAAGACAGTCTATGACACTGAAAAACAGAAAAAGAAGAAATCCCTTCAAGTGTAACAGCAAATGTATTCTTAATGATTTTTCTATTAGTATCAATGGCTAGTGAGGTCTCTTCATGGCCTGATTTAACTAACTCCTCTTGAGGTTCTGACAAGGTGGGAAAAAATATTTATAGATCTGGAATAGTAACTGTGGGCAATAGTTTAATATTTAGTTCCCAAGAGCAGAGGTATAAAGGTCTATAACTCACAAGTGGTGAAGTCAGAAGTACTGCAAATTACAAAAATCCTGTTACTCATATCTGAGCAGGAATGTGCTTTATTAGTGGCTCCCATACATTTTTGGACTCCATCTCTTATTGCTTTACATACATGAATTAATTTTTACTTTTTTGTACATGGTTTTGTATATTTGGCTAGTATTGAAGGCAATGTAAGGAAAATAAATTATCTGTGCCACGGTGAGGCATATAACTCCATGGGTTAGGGTTCATCTTTTTCTGTGTTTTGCAGAAGAAAGATTACCTGTTTTCTCCATTTTCTCATCTCATGCTGAGTACTTGGGGGTTTTTTTGTTTGTGGAGTTGTTTTTTTGCTTTTTCCCCTGTGAGGACATGAGATTGTAGATATCCAATCCCCATTAAGGAACTTAACTCCTTCACTTAAGGAGATTTTCCACTGATTGCTAAGGGGAATCTGCAGATTAAGAAAACCCTTGAGTTACCTGAGAAGGAGGATATTTTTGTCTTAATACAGCCACCTATTCTCTAACTGGGCCTTTATCTCTTTACACAATGCTGTTTTGAAGACATGAACAAGATCTGCAATTGTCATCCTGTTGTTGCCTTTAGGAGCAATAGGTGGACTTGCAGGCCTGGACAGAGTGGCCGCTCCCCATACATGCAGACCTGGTGTGTTTCCAGCCACATGAAGTGTTTCCAGAAGTATAATTCAAAGTTAATTCAGTTCCAGGTCTGGTCTGAAGTTTGCATTTGTCTTCTTTTCTGAAACAATACTTGAACCCATATTTGCATCTGCAGATGCATATAATATTTTTGATGTTTTAAGTTTAAAAAAAAAAAAAGACAAAAAAAGGGGAAGAAGAAAAATCATGCTGAAATCTTAGGCTTTGTGTTTAAAACCAGCCATCCCCTTCTTTCCCTGTCCTCCCCCCTCCCTTGGTCGATAGTTTTGGATCCTACGTAAGTGCAACAGACATGACTAATTTAGACAGGAAAAAATGTGGAATGCTTGCTCTATAATTTACTTTAAAACAAAAATAAAGTGCCAAAAATAATAGTATAATACCCAAGATGATTACCTTTTCAAAGGGATATACTTTCACAGTAATTACTGCATGTGTAAAAACAAAAGGAATTTTTTACAGAACAAACTGGCTGATAGTTCAACATATCCCACACATAATGACTCCTCTGAAATCTTAAAGAATACAGTATGGGTCACATTTTACTGCTGACAACATGCATGTGAACTTTACTGAGGTAGTTACGGAGAGTCCATCTCATATCATCTCCCAGTTTTGAGTTATGTTGGTGATTCTGACTGTAAATGCTCATATATTACTGTGAACACGATTTTAATTTGATATGCTACTCATTGTAATCACAACCAACTGAAAACAAAGAAACTTACCTGTCAGGTACATAATGGAATATATTACAGTTTCTATAATAGATTTCTGTAACTAACGTAAGTCTTATAGAAGTTGCTCATGACTGTTTTATCTTTGATATACTGCTATGGTAATCCCCCAGTAAATGGGATAAACACAGATAGGATCTTATAGTAATGAAATATGGCTCTCCAATAGCCATTTATGGAAAATGTATCACATTAGCAGACAGTACCATATTTCATTATTTTCTGTATGTATTCAGTTGGGTAGAAACTAGATGGAAACTTTAGAACGCTAAAAAGCAAAAAAGCCAAAATGAAACCCTAAAAACCCCAAACAACAACAACAACAAAACAAACAAAAAAATAATGCAGGAAGAATACTCACTTCTCAGACCACTACTGACATGACAGGACTTCACAAGGCCACAAGATGAGATAGACCGCACATATCAATAGCTGCATTACAGAAAATCAGGGCTTATTTTCTGTTAGAGAATATAACTTGATTAGAGATTATAGTACATAATCAAGGCCATAGTTAAGATGGACTGAGACAGACACCATTGCTTTTGGTGCCATACAGAAAAAGAGATTCAGATCTGGTGGGATGGAGAGTGGGATGGAGAAAAACTGGGGAAGGTGAGACTGTGGAAGGATAGCAAGTTGAAAAAAATGATAAGAATGGTCAACATGTGCTCCCGTGAAGGTACCTTTCAACCTAAAGGAATTTTGTTTCACCAGCAACGATGTCCAAGTACTGTTGTCATTGTGGGCAGTGTTAGATGTAATCCTGTGCTGTATAAATCAGATGTGGTTCCAGATTTGAGTATAGATCTGTATCCACGTTTTCCTAAAACATACCGAGAGGCAGTGACTGAGTTTCAAACTACAGTATCTCAGGGCTGCAGTTCTTTATTCTTTCTCACCAGTAGGGAGTTTTGTGCCACTATTCCCCATGTATTGTAGGGTGCAACCAAAACCAGTGCCAATTTTTTTCAGCATTACCTTTTAAAAAATTTCTTTTTATACCCTCCAATAAGGTAACTGGACATCTTTTTTCTTTTAAGTATTAAAGTGCTTAAATATTTTAAGGCATCTGCTGCTATTTCAGCCAATTGTACCTGGTAATTTGAGAATGAAGCATGTGAGAACCACAGCGCTATTTTGAACCAAATCAAAAACTTACTAGTTCATAATGTTTTATAGGAATTAAGCTGTGAAGAAAACAGTATTTTTCATTGATAGAGTCAAAGTAGGTAAGATTATTTTTTTCAGTAAAAGCTTTGTTAAAACAGATAAGACATAAGAAGTATCTTGCTAATTATCATCAGATCTGCTCTGCCTTGCCTCTCTAATTCCTTTATATAATAAATGAAATGTGCTTAGTAGATTCTTAGATGTATATTTGTTGTTCTTGTCTTCATTATCCTCATGTCAGGAAATAAGTAAAATACTGAACGTAACTGTTGGTGGGAGCAGTGTTAGTGGCAGAACCCAGCTTTGGCAGCCCTTTTGTGGGCCTTTTGCATTGTTAAATGCAGGTTCCTGATTAAATGTTTGTCTGAAACAAAGACATCTTAGATTTTTTTCTACTGTTTGGTTGTTTTGCCTTTTAAAATTTGAATGAATTGAGGAAAAGATAGAATTATTGTGGTGGCATTAGGCTAACCGTAACCTAAAAAAAAAAAGATGGTGCATATGAGAATTACAAAAAATTGGCACTGTTTCTTTATTCTTTTAATTCCATGTTTCTACAAAATATATCTGTTTTTCAAGAAGGCATAAAAATTGTACTGTGCAGGTAAATAAACAGAGGCTTGATTAAACCTCTTTAACTTCCTATGTATTTGAGAATTGCTTGCTAACTTTCTTATTTGATTTCCACTGCTACTTGAGATTTTTGACTGCTGTACAGAATTTGGGAACATGTTTTTCTCAGTTAGGAATAAGCAACTGTCACAAGAATAAATATAGTCATATCTTACATCAAGGAATTGGTGGGCAATTTTCTGTAACTATTTTTACTGTGATATTTTCTTCTATAATAAGTTTGCTGACAAGTTATTTTTCCCCACGGGAGTAGTAGACTCAGGGAAATTAGAGATGGAAAAGACCTATTAGGTCATCTTGTCAATTTTCCTGCCAACATAAGATTGCTCCTCACAAAGAGGTTTTTTTCAGTATTTCTGTCTGCTGAGCCATATGAAAAGAGTCAGAGTATACATTTTCAGATGTAATAGCAGCAATGAGAAATGAGGAGCTGCTATTTAAATTCTTTTTTGGGGCAAGGAGTATCAGAAGAAGCTGGAAAGATATTCAGGGCAGTTCTTTACAAAGTAAAGAATATTTAACAGTGAAGTAGGAGTAAGGAGTGAGTTTTTAACTTTATCACAAATTACCCACTTTGGGTAATGATATTTGATTGTTTTTATTTGCAAAATGTGCTTGTTGTAAGGTTCTGGCTGCACGTACAAAATGTACACCTTGGGCCCCATTCCTCTGGCCATTGCTCACAAAAACTGTCCTTACTTAGGAATGTAGTACCACAGATTGCATTGAGGCTACTCATAGGAGTAGGAACTATTTGTACAAATAATAGTTTTCAGCAACAATTGTATTAGCTGTGGAAAAAAGTAATATTGAGAGCCAGGTAGAAAATATATTTTCTATTCCGGGAAACTTTTTGTGTAATCAAAAATGTTTGGGTTGCATGGGGGGGGGGGGGGGGGGGGCGGGGCGGGGGGGAACAACTTTAAAAGTTTTCCGTCTTGCAAAGAGAGTGTGGGTGTAACAGAGATTTCTGCACTAGCACAAACACGCAGATCAGCCAACACCCCTGTGCTTGGGGCACATATCCAGCAGCCTCGTGAAGGCCCTTCCAGGGTAGATCTCTCCCAGGCTCCTCTTTGCAGCTATGGGAGCTCTTCCATGGCACTTAATTTTTTTTTTATGCAAAGCGGGGCAGCTGCAGTGAGAGCGAGTGCCCCCAGTATGGCCTGATTTTGTGAGCAACTATCTGTAAAGGAGCTCTGAAGCCAGGTCTTGCATCCCCAGCAAGCACTGTAACTGCCTGTGAGCTGTTGGCTGTCCTTGATCCTCACAGTTTCACACTGGGACTCCAAGGCTGTTTTTTCTAAGAAAATCGCAGCATGAGAACTGGTACGTTCTCACAGTGTGTTTCAGCTTCAATGAACTTACTCCATTTTTTCCATTAAAATCTATTGCACTGAAACGTTTGCCACTAGCTCTATTTCACTAGACTGCCAACCGTAATGTCTTATGCTAATAATACAAAAAAAGGGTTTTCTAAAACTGAAAGCAACCTACATAATACTATTCTGAATATAGAAACTCTGGCCTGTTCAAAAAGGCAAATTCTGCAATACTAAGAGGCATCAAAAGTACCAAGCAGGTCTTTCCTGCAGCTGTCCCTTTCCTCAGGTGGTATTTCTGGATATTACAGTATGCCAGTTTATATGATTTATTAGGAGGAAAAGGAATATTAACTTTGCAATGACTAGTTGTGCTCTCCTTGCAAGAAGTAATGAAACAATGGATCTGGCTGCTGGCAGATATAGTTGTCTTTGAATGGATTCAAACACCAATGTTATAGCTAAACACATCATAACAGATTTTTTCCTTACATATTTACCATTACGTGATACTTCTAAAACAGATTAAGGAAAAATACATATATCAAACTGAAGACAATTGCTGCACCACTTCACTATTGTAACCCCGTTCCTGAGTGTAAATGCCTCTGGTTGCATCCTGCTTACCACCTGCTGTATATTGTACTGCTTTTATTTGCTGACATTTTTACTCAGGAAGACCAATGCAATATGACATCATTCACATTATCAGTTTTTCAAGTCCTTTTAATAAATTACTTAAATTTTTGTTACCGGTTATATTTGTTAGTATTAGCTTCTATGGCTTGCAATATATTTACATCATAATCTGTACTGCGACATTGAAATATGTGTGCCATAACTCCTTTTGTTTGTCGGGGGGTGGTTTGGTTTTGTTTTTATGATTTGTAAGTACATGACAACATTTATGATAATATAAAATTCAGTATGAAGTTCTGTCCAAGTTCCAGATTAGTGAGTATCAAAAGACACAGTGTGTAAAATACATTGTAATTTTCATCTAAAAGTAGTGGTTGGCTTGGTATGTAAAAAATTCAGGAAACAGTGCAAATATTTAACATATTACTTCTTGGGTATAGCATGTCTCGGAATTGATACCTTATAAAGAAGATTGTTGAAAAGCAAGAATTACTAAGTTTTGCCTATGACCTTTACAATAAGGATTCTTTTTCTTTTTTTAGCTTTTACTCAGGGCTTTTAACCACTTAATATTTTGAAAGAAGTTTTAAATTCTTGTCCTTGTCTTGCAGTGCTGTTTTATCAACAGATATGCATTATCTGCCTCTGGCTGCATACATATTATTTAGTTGCTTTGCCTCTGGGATCTCTTAAAAAACTGTCTCAAGAAATCCAACTATAAAAGTAGCCTCTTTGCTTGTTCCACTGGTTGGTTTTTAATGCTGTTCACCTGCATGGTCATTTTGAATGCAGTGGGAATTTCTTATGCTTTCATGGAGAAGTGGGAGCTGGTTTCTTCTAAATAGCAATGCTTGAACACATGCACACACATACTCTGGACATAATTGCATTGCTTTCAGCAGTCCAGAGTACTGGATAATTCAAAATAAATGTGAATCCAGATTTTTATACCACCAATTTGTGAAATTGCTAACATGGATTTTGATAAAGGGGAAAAAGATAAGATTTGGTGAAGGGAAAATGGAGGGGAAGGCAGTCCTGGGTCCAGTGAGTTAAAAGTGCTAGATCCTGCCATACTAATGTTACAGATTTCATTACTGGTTTTCTAGCAAAAAAATAATAATTTAAAAAAGGAGGATCTCATAGTGCAAAGTGGAATGTCATGCAAAAAAAGAAGTGTAGGCTCCAAGGGTCCCAAACTGACAGGCTGACTATGAGGCAGCACTGGTAATGCAGTTATGAAAAGGAAAGTGCAAGGTCTGTGTTCACTGAAAGAAGCATTTCTAGAAGAAATGGTGATATATAGTGCCATACAGCACGTGCTAGTTTTGCCCTGGTTGTGAAGCCACGTAAATAGCTGTAAAGCCTTTTCCACTGTGTTTGAGGGAGATGACTCAAAACCAGAACAAGTGTAGAAAAAAGATGTCTTTTTCCAGTCCGAAAAACAGAAAACTAAGCAGAAATTACTAAAAATGTATGCAGTGGGTAAATGAAGCGGAAAATAAAGAAACATGCAAGACTGAGATGGGCCAGAGAATATATCATTATTGACTTAGGATAAATTTAGGCAGGAAATTAAGTCAAGTTTCCTGACTGTTATAGCACTGTCGTGGTTTAGCCCCAGCCGGCAGCTAAGCACCACGCAGCCGCTTGCTCACTCCCCCCTGGTGGGATGGGGGAGAGAATTGGAAGAGCAAAAGTAAGAAAACTCGTGGGTTGAGATAAGAACAGTTTAATAATTGGAACAAAATAATAGTAATAATAATAATGAATTGTAATGAGAAGAAAAACAACAAGAGAGAGAGAGGAACAAAACCCAAAGGAGGGGAAAAAAGAAAAAAAAATTAAAAAAAAAAAAAGATACAACCGCTCACCACCCGCCGACCGACGCCCAGCCAGTCCCCGAGCAGCGATCGCTACCCCCCAGCCGACTCCCCCAGTTTATATACTGGGCATGACATCATATGGTATGGAATAGCCGTTTGGCCAGTTTGGATCAGCTGTCCTGGCTGTGCCCCCTCCCATTTCTTGGGCACCTGGCAGAGCATGGGGAGCTGAAAAAAGTCCTTGACCAGTGTAAACACCACTTAGCGACAGCCAAAACATCAGCGTGTTATCAATAATATTCTCATACTAAAATCCAAAACACAGCACTATACCAGCTACTAGGAAGAAAATTAACTCTATCCCAGCCGAAACCAGGACAAGCACTGACAGTCTTCCAGTGGGAGAGAAGGTGGAGCTACAGAAGTTTGTTAACATACCTCTGAGAGTGGGGGACTAGATATGATGGTGCAGGAAACTGCTTTCCACCTTATGTTCCCCTCCTTATCTCCTGCAAGAGGAGAGTAAGGCAGAATTGCTGACGATGGCAGGGACCTCTTGAGAACATCTGGTCCAATCTCCCTGCTCAAGCAGGGTCACTTAGGTCAAGTCACCCAGGACTATGTCCAGTCAGGTTTTGAATGTCTCCACAGATGTAGACTCCACTACTTCTTTGGGCAACCAGTGCTAGATAATTGAGAGTGGCTTTGCCACTTGGTGTTGGCCAGCTCCCTCAGCACTCATGGGTACAGCCTTTCAGGCCCCATGGACTTATGTATGCCCAGTTTAAGTGCTCCCTAACCTGATCCTCCTCCACTGAGGGTAAGTCTTCCTTGCTCCAGGCTTTCCCCCTGGTCTCAGGGGCAGAAGATGGAGAAAAGTCAGTATTGCAGTACTGTCTCCATCACCTTCGCTGGATTTTGCAGGATCTCCCCAACAGAGCTGGTACTTAACAGGTGGTGAGGGAAAAGTCTGGGACTAAAGCAGGGGCTTGATAAATATTTGTTATCATTTTTCCTCTGTCAAAGAACATTATTGCACCTCACTGTAGTTAAAGCTGATTAAGATGTGTTGTCTTCCTCATTCGCTCAAAGTGGTATCTAGAATAACAGTGAGAAAAGCAAAGCAGGTGTGGTCATACTATGCAAAGGATGTGCCTGGGAGGTAGAAAAGAGGTACTAGGCAGAACATCTGTGCAAGTGGAACAGGCCAGGGGAAACTCCATCAAGGGACATTTCAAAGTTCCTTGTCAAACATGTATATTACTCCCAGGCTTTTCATAGACTGACTCCAGCTCTTTAAAATCTGACCCACATATATGTTTGTGTAAGATGAAAAGATTATTGGAGGTGTTTTATATTTCAGAACACAGTTTTGGGGATTGCGTGATGGATGTTGTAATTCATGATCTTACATTGTTTCAGGCTTGGCAGTTCTGCATAGACCTTTGATTTTCTGTTGGTCATTTATCATATTGAAGATGTATACCTCAAAGCTCTATACTTAAATTAGTGGGACCCTAATTCAGTTTAAAGCTTAGAACAGAAAGAAAGAAAAAAAGGTTTTTTACAACAGTTTTCCCCCTGAAAAGTTCTAAAGCATGTAAAAAGTGGAAGTTGTCTAGTAGTGACATTGTTGTGGTCCACATGTTTCTGAGATGTAAAACAGCCTCTGTTGAAACAACACAGCAGTAGTGCCCAACTTGAGTTACATGTAGAATTCAGATTGACAGCATGGAGTTTAGTTGAGTAATTCAGGGCCAAATCCTACTTTTCTTGCTGATGCAGGTGGTTCCTGTGACTTCCCTGTAACTGTTCATGTGATTGAGGTAAATCTAAAAAATGGTCTTTTGAAGATAATTCTTTCCTCAACAAACTTCTAAGAGGTACTTTTTAAAAAAAATACTGCTAGATTTTAGTCCAACACTTTACTTATGAGATATTTGTGAAGTGCTATTGACACTGCATTTGTGACAGTAGCATATTTACACAAACAAAAGCTGCATGAGCTGGGTCTGATTACCAAAATCTGCTTCAAGAGCGTCTCCTTTCTTTTCAGGGGATTTGCAGGTTCAGTATTAAAAAAAACGGCTGGTGACCAAGAGCTTACTTGACTAGTCAACTAAAATATAAGCATGCAGTGCAAAAATACAGCATAGTAGTATTTTGCTTTTTAGTGGGTTTGAATTTTACCTAGGCTTTAATCAGTAGGAGTGGTTTCTTAATTTATTCTTAAATCATCTTGTAAATAACACATTCACCTCAAAGCTCGAGAATCTAAAGTGCAGTTCTGATGATAATGGCTTTCCAAACTGAAAAGGCAAACTGAATGCTTGAGTATGCTAAGTAAAGGCGATTTCTTTCAAATTACTTGGTTCAAGGTGAATACACCGTACTGACCTTATGGCTGCTTTGTGCCCAGCACTTCAGAGCAGGATCCGTTATAACTGTCTTGCAACCTCACCCATTTCATACTGAGATCCAGAGAAAAGCTTTTTTAAGGTGCCCTTGCAAAGTTGGGTCAGGTATTTACTTTCCAGAAAACTTCTGTCTTCTGAGAGGAAGACCTCCTGATAACTTACCCAAATAAGCTGGATAGGTATTCCCTTACCATTATCCTAGTAAGTGTATTTACAAGGTCAGGTTTCTAGCAGAGAAAAGGAAGTTTATCTGGTGTTGATAGTACAGTAGGTTTTTACAGGGAGGTATTGAATTTCAGTATTCCCCTTTCCACCTGCATTATCTTTTACAGATACCAAATGACAATTGTTTGCTGACATTATACTGAAGACTGAGTGAAAGAGTAAACAGTTGAGGGGAAGAATCCTTGCCTAGAGCAGCCAAAGCGGGGGGGGGGGGGGGGGAAGCTTTCTTGGAGAGGTGGGGGTGCTAAAAAACAAACATGAAAATCATTTTTGCAATTGAATGTTTTCCCTGATATTTAAAAAATGTAAACCATTGCAATTTTACCTCATAGTTCACCTTCTGATCCCAATCTTCTGTTCTTTCACTTGTTTGGTCTTTTGCTGTCATTGTTTCTTTAAAACCTGGGATTTGCGGCCTTATCATATCTCAGGGTCTTATGAGAAAGTATTTTCTTGACTGCAGAGGTCTTTCTAGCCTGACAAGGCCGCCTTAAAAGGCCCTGAAATACAAAGGCATTGTCGAGGGTGCAAAAGGCTTGCAGAAGATAAACTTTTAAACTCTGGTTTTGTTTTGTTCTGCTACTTTACTTTGCCATGGCAAGATGCCTGGGCTCTTCTTTCACCAAATGTGCAAGTAAAGCTAACTTGGTGTTTGCAGGCTCTCTTACATTTTGGGCTCCGTTTGTCAGCTGCTAGACACCTTACCAGGGCAATGAACTGAGAGACAAAGAGAGTGAAACTGCAAATGCTGGCTGCAGAGGGAAGCATTTATCCCATCACAACAGCCCTTTGTTTTTCTTGCATTTGGACTGCGTATCTGGTTAAATGTCTGGATACACTAGTCATGGACACCTGACTTTCTCAAGGACAAAACCTGGTGAAATGTAAAGGTGCGTTTAAAGCTCTGGCTTGATGAAATAGCAAGGCCGTGGCTGGCTGCTGCTAGTGAAATCTGTGAAATCCATAGACTAAACCTCTAGTTAAAAAAAGCTTCCTCTCATAAGACTACTTCATCTCTTCTTCCACTCCTATAGAAACTAACATACCCTATACACTGTACTGTATCTTGATATATACAGTAACATTCGGTACGGCTGATTTCCAAGGGAAGCTTCATGAAAAGGTGCCTTGTATTTTAAAAGAAGTCAAAAGTTAGTACTGAAAATTTAGTCAGAGTAGCAGGGGGATAGAGGTCATCTTCATCTTTCTCAATACTCTCCCTCCCCTGAAAGGCAAAACAGCATAACTGAAAAAGTTGTGCACCACCTGGTTTTTATATTAATATTACTTTTCATGCCGTCCTGTAGCTGTGAGCCTGCAGAGGTCTGCACAGCTCACTGACGCCTGAGGGCCGGCCCCTCCACAGAGGTTTGGCTCTGTTGCTCCACTGGGCTGAATTTGAAGTCAGCAGAGGCGACTACAGTGTCTTGCTGCCAGTGGATGCTGGGTTTCCGCTTTGCTTTCCTGGGAAACAATGAGATCCATGTGCAGGAGCGTAGAGGAGACTTTATTGCAAGCTGCTGGGTTATGCTGATAGACAGTGCTATGGAGACAGTGATTCACGATTTTGGGGCTGGGGGGCAGAAGCTCCCCGAGCATTGCAGCCCTCTGACAAGCATTGTACAACCACGCTAGGCAAGTGAAGCTTGCTCCATCCTGCCACACGTGGCATTATTACAGGGCCAAGCATCTCTGTTCTTCAGGATTTAAGTTTTTGCCATATCCCTGTCTGGTTTGTTACTTGAGGTGACTCCTAGGATTGCAGAAAGGAATATTTTCCTGCATGTGATGTCTGCTATTGATTTTGGATGTTCTATAATCTTCCTTTCCCACTATTCCTGCTGCTCATACAAAAATGTTTCTTGGGGGAGAACGGGGATCCAGTAAGAGGACAATTTGTTCCATAAACTGTGGCACTAAGGACAGCTATGTTTTGCCCTAGCTGCCCACAGCAATAACCTGGCTCCCTTCCCCTGTGCTCCTGATGGGCTCTCCCACAGTACCTCCAATTTCCTTTGCACACACCCCAGAGCTGACCCCTGTGTATCCCCCTTTCCTTCCCCCATCTCTTCAGCATCTTTGCATCCTTCCCAGTTGGGTGCAAGGCATCGGGTGCTGCAGGGCCCTCTGCTTGATGACTCGTGGATGCAGAAGGGCACATAGGAAAGTCGGTGGGAGCTGCTGTGGGTGTTCCTGCTGTAGAGGCACGACCAGACTCTCCTCCTGCTCTCCTTCCATCCTCAGCTTTCTGGACATTTATGGGAACCCAGTGTCTTTGTGAGTCCTACTTTCCCCCACCCCTGTCAAACATGGTTCAGACCAGCATATAGGTTCAAAACTGGGAGGAGAGGCAGATAGGCAGAGAGCATAATGATTCAAGCTTATTCCCCTGCAGAACTCAAGCTTGCAATGCTAAATTTGCAGAGTAACTGGTGTTATGTTTGTGGGTAAGGGGTTAGGTTAACCATTAATGGGTGAATGGGGATTCGTGTTCTTCCACCCGAGTTATTTTGCTCAGCTGCGCACGTTGTCTCTGCCTCTTACGGCCTGTTCTCAGATGATGGCAGGCAGCAGCACTGTTCAGAGCCCTTTCACCTTGGAAAGAACATGCGAGGCTGTACTAGGGTTCCCCTTGGCACCTTTCCAATTTTGTTTCTGCAAAGTTGGACACCTATGAAATTTCCATTACATCAATATAGTAGTTGTTGCAGCAAAACACAGATCATTCAGCAGTGTTACAGAATTTGTTTGCACTACTTTTTTTTTCTCTCTTTCTTTCTTTTTTTTTTTTTTGTTGAAAAAATAAGCAAGCTGCATGGAAAGGGTGAACATATACCCAGGAAATAGTTTGCTGATAACATAGGAGCCTTCATGTCTGCTGGGTGGTGCCCTAAGTTTTCTTAACAAAGAAGTGAGTGTTAGTTCTTCAAATAAAAGTTACTTTTTGCACTCACGTAACTGAGGCTGAGAATTTCCAAGATGAAAAACTTGGGGTTTTATTTATTTTTCTTTTTTTTTTTAAATGGGGCATAATTTGAGTGGGATCTCCTCTCCCTCCCGCAAACCCCTACCCCCCACATTGCCCTCCCCACCTTATGAGGATTACAGTATCCCAAAAACTCTTTAGCACTGTGAGCAAAGGAAACAGAAATGGCTTTGCATTATGAACTGAACAGAGATTAAGTTATTGGCGGCCTTGAAATAGCTCTTTCTCAACTTCCATTCCCATGAGGTTATCCACATAAAGTTGCTGTTTAGTACAGGGTCAGCGTGATGAAATTTATTTGTTGAGTCTTTTCGGTGCCAAAGCTTTTGCCAACAATCTGATCTACCTGATAGTGGTACAATTTCAGAAATGTCCAGTCAGTAAAAGAAATGCAGTGTCTGTGGAGTTTCAAAGACAGCAGTAATAAGTGGGATCAGAGCAAAGAAATCAAAACAAAATGCCTCTCCTTTTAATAAAATAAATACATATAATAATTACTTAGACCATTTGCAAGCTATGGAAAAGTAGACAATATTACTTTTTCATTTCACATGCCGCCCCTGCCCCTAAGCATGTGGAATCTTTTTTATATGGCTCCATCAGTGTACTGTACTGGATGTGGTTGTGTGAACCGCTATTAAAAAACTTAGCTGTTTGCTGGCCTTTTCAGATAAAAATTGATAGTGTCAGATTAAATTGCAGGGGGGAGGGTACAGGACCAAAGGCTTAAGACAGTGTGGACTGTGGATTTTGCACATAGTGTCTGTTTTGTTTCCTTTTGTTTTACTACATTTAAAGACTTCTCTGCCCAAACATTAGCTATACCAGAAAACCCACAGTACAGTATATCTACATAAATTATACATGAAATAAAGGCTTAGGAGATGAAGTCTTGCCATTTCAAGTACATATGTTGTAAAACTATATATGCTTTTACTTAGTCTCCAAACTGCGAGGGAGGGTTGTCTTTCATTTTATTTTTCAAAACCTTTAATTACCAACATCAAATGAAATGATGATAATCTCCTCTTTGTTTAGTCATCTGTGAAATGAATTTATGGCAATGGTTTCCTCTAAGTCAGTACCACATCAAAACCCTGGTGTGTATGGGAGTAGTGAGACTGTGTTAACTACAGGCAATTCAATTTCCCATTTTGCATTTTATAAGGAATATTTATACAGGTATAGGGATACCAGGAGAAGCTTTCCACTCATCAGCCTGCCTTTATTTTGCTGCAGACTAACATGAAACCTCAGGAAGAGTCTACCATACATCTGCCCACCTCTGCAGCTTGCCAGGGATCACCTCGAGATGACTGAAAACCCCCTTTGCAGTAGCCTCGCTGCTCTGACTTCTGCTGTCCTACTACTACTCTAAGGTAATGTGATTTGACCGTCATGCTTTCTGCTTACATGCAAGTATTAGCCAAAACCATTTAAAAAAAAAAAGTCAACAAATTGCTTTCGTGTTCTCAGATTCATGAAATACAGCATTTGCTGTATTTCATGTATTTCATTGTAAAGGCCTGTTTTCATTTGTTGTATTGCAAAATAAACGTCTGGCAGGAAGCGAAGTTAGCCATCTGTGGTTTCAAATCTCTACATGCCCAGTGTGGTACACTGGCCGATAACATTATGACAGCTTCTTGGCCACCTCAGCTGGTCAGTGTGCTCTAACCTATAGGGAGGGAGTGTTTTACCTGTCAGTCCACCTCCTCACCAAGGGCTGCTTCTTGCACGACTGCCTGTTGCAGTCAGGCTGCTGCAGCAATCCGGCAAGACAGAGCCACTGTCCTGCGGGAGTCTCACAGCAGTAGCAGGGAACATAATTGCATTTACTGAAGCTTAGGGTTACCCCTTACTTGGTTAGCGTGGGTCCCGCCTGGAAGGCATGCCTTTCCCTTTTTCCTCAGGCCCTCTGGCTTTGGCTACAGGGGATTTTCTTACATTTGAAGGTCTCAGAATGGCTTTGGAGACTTTTTGAGAAGGTGTTTGCTAAAGAAAATACAAAACACCTTCAACTGCCAGTACTTTATGCCTCACTTCTTAGAAACAGCAATTGTATGGTGGGACTTTCTTTAGGCTCAAGCAAGGTAGGCACTAGTTTAATGAAAGCAAACTCATGAAGGCAGCAAAATCACAGTGGTGATGAGTTGCTCCCTGTCCTTATTGAATGGCGTAGGTCCGTGCAAGAGAGCGAGCTGCCTGGCCTTGGTCTTGGGTAGCCGTGCATCCTGGCTGCTGGTGCATCCAGTCCTAGTCAGTGCCTTGAGATATTTCTGCCCTGATTCTTTCTTCACCCACGGGATGGCAAAATTTGGTGTTGCCTACATGGCTGAGAAGCTTGCAGCCGCTCTTTTGTAAGGCTGCACATGTTCAGGCAGCAGATTTTGAAAATAAGGTGGAGAATGTAAGTGTGTCAAGTGCCTGCAAGGTGTACTGTAACTTTGTTTAAGACAGGTTAGGGTTCAGGGTGGGCCTCATAGTCACGGTTCATGCCAGGACTGTTTGTCATAATAGCAGTGCAAGGAACAAGTACAGTGTTGTCAGTATTATTTTAGGAATTTAATCAAGGGCCATATGCTGACTCAGTCACAAGTGGGTAATATGAATGTCTTTTCAGTTCTACTCTCACAGAAATTGTTCTCACTCCCTCTTTCTACCTGTTTTACCCTATATTCCTTTTATATGCTATCCACTGTGCTCTGATTATATTCTAAATTAATTTTTTTCTCCTTCCATGATGTTTTGATTGTCCCATTTTTTGTAAATTCTTTTGATTGCAATTAGAAACCAATAACACTTCACTCAAACTAGTGGTGTCAGAGGGTTTGAAAAATGTGCATGATGAATTAATTCACACATCCCTTATTCAAAGAAAGTGATGTCAAGTACCAAAAATTAAAAAAAAAAAATATCTGGATTTCAGGATATTTCAAGATTTCAGGTTTCTGTATTTTAACAGTTAACATCAGAGTAAGACAGCAATAAATTATTATAAAGCTTCTGTTAGTCTCAGAATGGACACTGGTAGTTCAAATAGAAGTCGTCCAACCCTTCACTCCTTTGTCTTAATGATAGACTGCTCAGTATTTTCTCCTAAAGCTTTATTTAACCTATTGTGTGTTAGGTTTCCTATGCCAAATCCTCTAGGCCTATTTTCATAATTTACATGATAAGATAAACAGTACTTGTCTGCTGAGGAAAGTTAAGTTCCCTTCCACTTGCTTTATGTCTTATCTGTTGCTTCAAAAAAGATAGAGGCAGATTCAGCAGATTAATAATATCAGAAATGTATTTTTGTGGAATGCATATAGCTGGAGTTTTAAAACAAACATAAAATAGTCTTGAGTGAAGGCTATTGATTTTAACTGTTTAATTCTCTGACTTCTACTGTCTTTTTTGTAAAGGTCTCTGCAAATTGGTGCACGTTGCCCAGCATCCTGGGCTTGTGCTGAGCCAGTGATCCAGTGCACCGTAAGGTGAAGCATGTCTGACAGGTTAGAGGCTTCCGGGTGAGCACCCTTGCCCGCCCTGGGTGATGAAACCCAGGGAAACAGCAACAGACCTAAGGCGGCCCTGGGGAATATAGGGGGAAAGGTGATCTCTTCTGTAACTTGGATGTAGGCTTCAAGGACAGCCCAGGCACAAACAAGCGGGCACCGCGGGGCCAGGCATGCTTGGAGATTCACAGCCACCCCACCTGCAGAGGCAGGATTTCAGCCGCTGCTGCTTCCCAGACCTGCTCCAGCTTGTCAGATTCCTCCAAGGCCGACAGAGAGCAGCCACAGTCTCGCTACAGGGAAGGGGGGTCCAGGCAGCACCAGTGTCACCTTACAGAGCTGGACAGAGAGGCCATGCCACATGCAGAACGAACCTCTGAGAGTCCAAAAGATGGGCTGGGGCTGGTGTCAGTCAGGTCAATCTTTGGTGAATTTGGTTGTGTTCGTATTCCATAGAGGTGGAAAGGCAGAGACAGTGTATACCACCAGATGGATAAGCATTAGTATTAAACAACAGCTATACAACTGGAGTACATTTCTCAGTAGAGATATAAAGTCTGTGAAACTGCAGCCCTCCAGAAGGGAAGGTGCGAGGTGGAGGGTGATTTGTTATTTCATCCTTCAGTGCACTTTGATGGGCAGCAAGCCAGTGTGGAGAACTGTGCCACTAATATGCAAAGTGCAATAAGCTGGAAAACCAGAGGTAGGTAACTCTTAACTGTATGTGCTTTCCCCCCCATGCTCAAGCACCTCCCCAGAAAGATATCACATTAAAAAAAGGCTTGTTGAATACTGCAAGTCCAGGTATTATGGTGTGGTGATGTTTCTCCTTAGAATGGGCTAAAGAGTTTTGTATCCAGTACAAAAGAAACACATTGAATTTTTTATTCACAGGACAGTATATACCATTGTTTGGATTTTTCCATCTTCATAAAACTGATAAGCAGAATTAGTTCAGGAGGATATTGTACACTTTTTCCATTGAAAGGTTTGACGTGAGTACTAGGGGGAAGAAAAAATTGGGCAATGGGACAGGATGAGAATTTGAAAACTAGAAAGTAACATGTTGGGTTATCCAAGACAGAACTAAACAAATGATAGTTACCAACTCCAAGTACAGCAACGAAGGGCTAAATTTCATTAAAAACAAAAGAAACAAAAAAAACCCCCATGCAGCTGTCTGTTGATAATTGATCATTTCAGGACTGCAGTTTCAAAATATTTAAGAGAGCTTTGCCCTTGTCCTGGCAAAAATCAGGTTTTTACTTTGTTAGTATATATCTCACACTGATTTATTGCATTGCAATTGCTGTAGCTTGGCATGTATGTAGCTGAAGGCCATGTTTAGAATGATAATGTTTAAATGTTTTTGGTTTAATTAATTTTGTGTTAAAATCATTTAGTGCTAGTTGGCCTGGATGCCTTTGCAAAGGACGACTTCATTTGTCCGTGTGATATTTCCTGGTAAAAGAATGATTAGATAAAAAAACAAACAAACAAAAAAAAAAGCCAAGCACCAGCCAAGTTTTCATACTGGCATTCCTTTCTAAATTCTCATCATCTTCAGACATCCCCTCAAGCCCTGCCATGGTACTGTTGATTTTGTATTATGAGAACAAGACAGGTGCCTGGAGGTGCTGCAGATACCATAGCTGGATTAAGGAAGCCTGCAAATTGCGGCAGCAATTTCCATTAAAGTTTTTTTAATTACCACATGGATCATGCCAAGAAACTATTGCAAAATATGGATAGTTTGATTTGTTTCATGTCTCCAGGGTGTGTTGTAAAATGGGATTCTGTCTCCCATTTTACAACTGGTTAGTAACTGTCACAGACAGACTAACCCAGGATGCTTGCAGTGCCAGTGGTATTCTGCTAGGCCAAGAAAAATGGCTGGTGGGCCCTTAAAACTCTCTCTTGTATTTTATTTTAGCAAATAGAGGGACTTTTTTCTCATTTGCCAATTTCCTTCTCCTGCAGAACCCCCTTTTTGGAATATTTACTATAGCAAGATGAAGCCAGCTTCTGAGGTGTCCCATGTTTCACTGCCTCGCTTTATAAGAAAAATATAATACATGACACTTTTAAGGGGAGGTAGTCTCCACCCTGAACCGAAGACTGAAGAAACATGCATATCAACAGGGAGGCAGCTGAGATTTCCCAGAAACCAAACCCTATGTATTGTCTCTTCCTCCAGTATATTGTAGTGGGCAAATACAGCTGGGAAGCTGAGGTATTTTTTAAATTGCATCTTTAAAACTTTTATTGTTCAAATCAGGACTTCATGGAGACATCTGCCTCTCTTACCATTAGATGAGTCATGGCTCTGTGCTGTTTTTTTTTTTCAGTGTGAGAATTTTGATTTATCAAGATTTTTGACCCTGTGACAGAAAATTTGAAATACCAGGGATGTAAATTCAAGGGTTATGTTGTCAGGGTTTTGTCATTTAGCTTTAGGTTGGGTCCTGTTAAAAGGTTTTAAATGCTTCACATCTGCTGTGCCACAGCAGAGGAAAACAGAACCATGCCTGGAGTATAAAGTGTGCTTACGGTCAGAAAAGTGACTACGTGAAAATGGCATGTTCTTAGTCAACAGATCTGTTCCCTATGCGTATTACCACTTTCATATGCATGTTTCACTTGCGAGAGTAAGTCTGTCGTTACTTTTCAATCCTTTTGCCAGTGGAGCGCCAGCAGGGCTATGGGGAGCAAATGATACACTATCCTGTCTCTCACATTATAAATGGGGTCGTTAGTGAAATCCCAGTTGCAGAATCTTTGTTACTGGTGATGGTTAACCTTGCTTCCGTCTCCATTCTCCCCCACACGCCTAAAAAGAAACAAAACAAAACAAACCCCAGCCCAAAACCAAGCAGATGTACCATCTTTTTGGTTTCAAACTGAATAAATTTGATCTGGAAGTCATTGAGAAACAGTAAACATGAAACCTTACTGTGACATATTTACGGAGTGATATATTCAGAAGATGACCGCATTTAAATAAAATAAGTTCAAAGACCAGTAATCAAAAACAAATATGGTCAGTCCATCTTCCAAAAAAAAGGATAGCTGAAACTAGCATTTCTTGGGTTGGATGGATACTGGTATATGAATGGTAGTGAACAGATGATAAGCTGGTATGAGTGAGTATGAAGTGGAAAAATTAGCATTAGAAGAACAAAAACCTTACATGAAGAAAAAGCCTGAAGCAAAATTTATCTGTTGGCTTTCACTGTTCATGTTATTACTGTCCTAGTAAATCTAAGCAGAAAGCCTCTCCTCTTTTCTCCTCTTTGGGCTGCTTTAAGAGTTTGCAGCACAGTAGTGAACAAATCTTAATGCCATAATTCAACCCTAGTGCTTTTCCATTGCTGCAAATGGCCAGCCCAGCTGAAGTTGCAAACTCATTTTTTTCATCTGCATACTTCTGAACTGCTCTGTCTCACTAGGTAGGGTGAGTGGGTACACATTTCTGCAATCCCAAAGGTAAGTAGATGTGCTCTGTTTTGGGTTGTCTGCAATTACCGATGTCAGGTAAGGATTTAGTCCCTTGCATTCTTGCAAACTGTGAGCTGTATCAGAGGTGACGTGTAGGAGGGTGGAAATTATATCTCTGGAACTTTCCAAGTGAATTTCCACATGTGGAAAGGCTGGAAGAAGCTGTAAATTGGAGAAACTTATATTCACTTAAGCCCTTTTAAACTTTCTTTTAAATCCATTTCTATATCCTATTAGGTGACAAAATTTGAAAGCCTCTTTTCTATGCTGACATGCTACTAGTTTATCAACTAGTGTATTGTAGAGTAGGTGGGGAAGGAGGAAGAGACTAACTAGCAATTTTGATTAATAACTTTCATCTTTATTGCTTTAGAAATTATTACTCTTCAGCTGCCATGTGTTCTTTCCTACAATATTTCACTTGCACTTGTTCTGTTTTCTTCCTGGGATGGGAGTCTCAGTGGAAAGTACTATGTCATGTAAATAATATACACATGACAGTCTATTATTTTGTATGGTTATTAATCCTTGTGGAGTTGAGAGCTTTCTGGTTTGCCTTAATGTAAAATCCATAAGCTTGTTCCCATAAAGAAAAAAGTGCACGTTTTTCAAACTTATATTTCATAAAGCTTAGAAAAGATCTTCCCTGAGGTTGCCTGAGAAATTTTAAGAATCTTAAAAACCTGCTGATAAACTTTGAGATGCAGAGTAGGATTCAGACAGGCTTAACTTTTTAGCCCTGTGTACAGTACTCACAGATATTTAAGAAATACTTAAAACCCTGCTGTT
Source organism: Mycteria americana (assembly GCF_035582795.1). Classification (NCBI taxonomy): domain Eukaryota; kingdom Metazoa; phylum Chordata; class Aves; order Ciconiiformes; family Ciconiidae; genus Mycteria; species Mycteria americana. Next base: position 58,415,949 of record NC_134366.1, read on the forward strand.
TCTAAGTTTGGTTTGTGTTAATGAAGGCTTGAAGAAATCAGTTTTAATTGGAGAGGGCCCCCAAAAAATTGTCCCTCTCAGGAACAGGGAAATATCAAGGTAGGGAATTGGAATCAAGCCATCATGGAGTAAAAAAGAGGTGTTACCAAGGCCTCATATCTGTACATAAGTAATGCCTAATTCCTGCCTCCGTTACCATGTATCCTTACTAAATTCTTCACAAACCTGCTAAGTTAGAAATGTATGTGTGTGTGTACAGTCAGAGTTTATCTGGACTTGGGAATTTCCTGAGAAGAGGTCTAAGTCACACCTGTTTTACTGTACAAGCACAAAATCATATTTTCAAAGCATTGTAATTAGGCAAAATCAAAATAAAATGGTACTGATGAAAGCACTATGCTGGGGACGGTTTCCACCCCAGGTTTCTACTTTCTAGCTGCTTCTAGAAAATTCTTGCTATTCTAAAATGGAAAGCAGCCTTTTTTCTTTTTCCTAAGGTTGAGTTTTCCTCTTCCCCCTGTAGTACTTCTACTTTTATTTTTACAATGGCTGAACTGTTCAGGCTAAAAAAAAAATCTTAAAAGTAATCACCTGCAGCCAGAGGCTCAGAAAATATAATCCTAAATAATAGCTGTCTGAGAAATCTATCACTGACTGAAAGCAAGAGCTATGCTATTGACTACTGTTATCATTCTTGAAGCAGTTCCCTTTTCTGTAGGATCTATACTTTAAGAATCATAAAGTTTGTAACAACCAGTATTAGATAAGCTTGACAATATCTCCCTGAAAGAAATAACTCAGGAGAAGTAAAATGAGAAGCCTTTAAAGCTGAAAACTCAACAACCCACTTAATGGTCACAAAAAACCGAAATTACTTGCATAAGGTTAAACAGGGAGAGCCAGTAAATATGCAAGGTGTGCAATATTTTTACTTCAAATACATATGATCTCCCATAACCTCTTAATAATTCTTTTGCAAGCAAATAGGTGATTGTCGGGAGGCCTGGATTGCCCTCTGTCTCTCCTGTCCCATGCAGCCCCAAGCCCTACGTTCCCTGCGGCTAGGGAGGAGCGGGCAAGGTGGTGCAAAGCCTGGGGTGGTCCCTATGGAGCTCAGCAGCCTCACTCCGTTAACCCCAAAGAAGCAGTTAATTTAGACAGTGAAAGGCATCAGAGACTCACAACAACTCTTCTGTCCCCCCGCAAGCTATCCCTGAGGCCGTGTTCTCCCGTGGCCGACACACAGGTAAACCATCTCAGGGCTATTGTAGCATCAGGGCTTGACAGACTGCCCTGAACACGTTTAGCAATCTCTTCAATACCACATCTACACCATGCTGAATCCAACTCAAGAAAATAAGCTGGGAAGCTGAGCACCAAACACATTGTCAAGACTGCAGAACCAGGGGACAAACACTAGAGTGCAAGATGTGTCCCAGAAATAACAGTGGGAAAGCCATGTCCAAGCTGCTGGCAGTGGTCTTTTTAAACACTGCACTTTGCGTCCCTGAGTTTCACAAAGATCACACAGTATCCAACACCACAGTAAATCTTAAAGACCAAATAAATGTGTGGTTTACCTCCCAAGGTCTCTCCCCTAGTCTTATTATCACCAACAATGGGGCCAGTGTTATAAAAACAGTCAATGTTGGCTAAGCCACTTGAATGCCATTAAAAAAAATGTCTCCCTCCCTGGATTACAACCTAAAAGGTTTGGAGGATTTGACAATGTATTTATTTTTATTAAAATTGTAGTAAAGTTATAAATGGCCCTTACGGTAGCAGTAGCTCCTATGTGATAACGTGTAAGCCATTAGCTGTGAACACACAAAAAGAAGATTAAAAAAACTTTTAGAAGTGTATGTACTGTTCTTGTCAATCAGGCTTTTAAATGGTTTTTATTTTTTTGCTTTCGCACTTTAACCTCTCTGATGAGGAGGAAGATGGTGTTGAAAATACTGGTGTAACACCTGCTCTGATATAAGTGTACATGCCCTGCCCACGGGCACGTATTCACATTTCTATTGGCAGAAACAGTATGAATTCTGCTCTGACCTTCTGGAATTTTGCGATTTTCTTCTTAGCGGCAGCATGAGATCTTCAGGAAAGCCCTGCTGGGGAATATTTTTCCCTGTTCTTCCCTCCTTTTTCTACTTCTGACACCATCTGGTAAATTGGATTTTGGTATTTTTGCGTAGCCACTTCTCTCATACTCTCGCTTCATACTCCAACGTTCCCGTACTCAGTGCTCTCCAATGCTCATGCAAGCAGACTGGAAGTATTCTTTTTTATTGGGTTACTAAGTACACCACTGAGGATGTTTACCAAGGAACGAAAGCCTGACATGAACCTAACAGATGAATAGACAACTGGTCCCAGATTAAGAGAACCTGGAGAGGTTTATATTCCAGAATTTAATCTCTGGTGAACAATGCATTTGAGCTTTAATTGATTCCTGCACAGTGTCTTTGACTGATGAAAGGGACACTTCCCAAACAAAAGCAGCCATCAAAAGTTTCACATAAGTGTGCGCAAATGGCCTTGGAACGATTGCAGTGAGACTTCAGATCCTGCCCCAATTCCATGTTGAACTCCAATTAACTGTTTTACTAAATCCCGTCTCTTATGATAATGATGACATCAGTAAGCTACACCCTGATTAATATTCCTTACCTCAAACTGTATCTGAAACAGGTTTTGAGTAATACAGGGGAAAAGTCCAGTCTCATTCTCAAGTAATATTGAAATCCTTTATTAGTGAGTTAAAACAAATTCATGGAAAGCTAACTTTTAGGGTTGCAGTGGATACCTTCTTATTGAACTGGATAGAAAGGAAGTACCTTTTATTCATGCTTAATTTTTTTTTAGATGAAAGACAAAGGCTTAATAAATGTGTTTCACCTCTGATGTGTTATAGCTAGGTACCCGTAAGACTGTGGTCCAAGTAACATATATTACAGCATCTTCTGATCCACCCCCTCACTGGTTTAGAGTTCTAATTTTTATTTTAATTTGCTTATCCTTGTAAGTAGACAAGAATTAAGTAATTAGTCTGTCTGTACCTGTCAGTCTTCAGATCTCTCTGCTTCCTGCTCTCCCCCATTCTTCACCCGTCCTGCCACACTTTTTGTCATTTAACTCTTGGTCATGTCCAGCCAGGCTTGGCAAGGAAGTAGACATCTCAAAGATGGGGCCATCTGTGCAGATTTCTGAGCGTGATCAGCTGAGCTGGGTAGCAAGCCCTGAAGGAAGGCACAGTGAGGATGAAGCAAGAGGAGCAGGTGTTGTCACCTCTGTCTGGCAAGGCTTTCAGACCCTGGTATCACTCTGGACAAGTGGCAGGACATGTCATTTCTGATGGATAAGAGACATCACCTAGGGTGTCAGCAACGAAATGGGAGGGAAGTGGGTTAATGCAAGGGGAAAATCTTCAGGGGACAACCGGACACATCTGTAGGATGCAGGTTTCATTAGTTCAGCTGTACGAGAATGACTTTAAAGTATCTATCAAATTGACATGTGTCCTAAGTACTTCTAAGAACTCTCTTTTTCCCCAAGATATTCAGTTGCTGTTTTTGTCTTTGTGCACAGATATCTTTCTTTTAATTAATTTTCCTTTACCCATATGAAGGTTATTAATGTAATCAAGTACTTTTGCTCAGTAGTTCCATCTCAGAGGCATGTATTTTGCTGTCAACAAGAAAAATAGTAGATTTCAAAACAGATCAAGTTCTTCAGGATTACATTTTTAAAAAGATAACATGCTTTTGATTTTAAGAATGAAACACACATGCCAAAATGACATTTTAAAAGCAGCTAGTGTAAGGTTTGGGAAACAGGTCAGGTTAACAACTAGGGAAAATAATGTAAGCTGTAAGCAAGCAGTTTTCACCATGTTGATATATCAGTGCCTCTCAATCACTGGAAATCCAAGAGGTAGCACATCCACTGTGATTCATTCAAACCCTCCCTTTTCTGGTAATATCACCAATAAACAAAACAAAATCATGTAGCACAGTTAGCCTTGTGATGTCAGGAGCACTGTCATATGTCATCTCAGGAACAATGTGATTACCTGTCTTCATAGCAGCCAGCCAGCAATTACCACTTGGTTATTATTTTTGGTCACTAAAACTGATTCAAACTCATCCCCTACAGACAGAAGTCTTTACAACTAATTCTATTAATACTTAGTTAATTTGTCTATATCTTTATTCTTCAAACCTACAATAAAATGAAGAGATTTTCATCCAGGACAAATTTTCATGGTGCCATGACAGTTAAGTTAATGATTTTAGATTCTGGATGTGAGAAAGTTATTGTCAATTGTGAACCTGTCTCTCATACTAATGAGCAGTTGTTCACCCAGTGTTAGTTTACCTGAATGGCTGGCCCTGATGGAGTAATGTGTAAAAAGTCAAGACTGGTGTTCACTTTGCTGCAGAAATTTGTTTCTCTGCCTAAACCTTTCAGAACTTCCTGTCATATCTAGTAATGATAAAATGGTGACTTTTTCCTTCTTTCTTTTTTGGCAGAAGTCTTAATGATTTTTCTTGCTTGTACAACATGAAGTATTTTATGCAGTGAAAATTTTTTTAAATACCTCAAACTGCATCTTTGCTCTGTTTCCTAGTTTAGCCATGGTACAAGTTACTTAACTTGTAAAAAAAGAAACTCCCTACCTGCAAGTGACTTTTTTTTACTGACTGTACTAATTTTAAGATCCAGTTCTGAATATACTTAAAAACCTCATTGTTCCAAATGGCTACCAGAAAGCAGCCTAAGTTTTAAAAAGAGACTAGTTATGTAAAGATGGGTCATACTTGGGGTACCCGGTTCAAAGCATTCTCAAAGAAGCAGGGTTTTTGGAAGGTACTGTCCCTTAGAAATTTTCCATCCTCTTCAAATCAAGCATAAGATGCTAGCTGCTTTTGAAAATTAAACCAATGTTTCTGGTTGCAGCTGGAAGCAGACTTCCCCAGAAATTCACAAAGAGCTGGCACTTGTGAGATTTGTTTTGCTGGATGCTGCAGGATCAGGATGTTCTATCTCCTCATGAGCACCTGAATTTTGGGACTTTTTTCCAAGGTAAGTTATGAATTCCAAGCTTTTGACTTTTTGTTGTTGTTGTTGTTAATCTTTGTGTGAGGTAATTGAGAGACTAGATTGCTTTTTACTGCAAGAAAAAAAGGTATCATTTATAAGAGTTACTTTCAGAGTAGATATGTCATCCTATTGCTGAAGCCCTATTTTAATGCAGTGGAGTGCTGTTTTATTCTGTGCAGAGTGATTGTATGGTGTTTATTCAATCCCTGTGTGTCCACATGAGTTTGACGCTAATCAGCTGTAATTGCATAATTTACAGATGATTACTGAGAAGTCCTCTTCTGGTCTAGCAAAGACCTTCTGCATTGCTGGGCTCTGTAGTCTCAGGCCATCATTCTTGCGGTCCTCAGTCTTTCACAATCCCATCAGTTTGGCAAATGCCCAAAACGTATTTAGTCATGAACTCATTACTGATACAACAGGCAACACAGTGCACGAAACACCATGCTGCCCACAGCATTCCTAAATAATATGTTCTGGAATGCTTATCTTAAATTCCATCTTGTTATTACTTTGGCACATTTAAATAAGTGGACTTGTCAACAAATAACAATCAGAAGCGACAGGCAACTTTTCATTCAAGTTATGTCATTGCCCTCCAGATTTCATCGTCCATATGTGAAAAGCATTCTGTTCCTGGGAAATAAGAAACAGGGGAAAAAAATAGTGCATTTTTATTAGTATTTGACAGCAATTCATATGTTCGATGACTAAAGGAGGCAGCGATACCAATCTAACACAGCAGCGTTATGGTAGCCAAGACCAGTAGCTTCTACCCCGTACATCACCAATGAGTCACTGCCTGATCTTATCCAAATTGCCGCTTGCCACCAAGAGAATCCTTTGACCCCAATTTGTGTGCAAAACCAGCAAGAGGTGGCCATCCAGAATTTCAGAGGCAGAAATTAAGAAGCACTCATAAAAATTATGTTTATGATGTCTCTGTGCTTCTTTCATCCTTTTGTAAGATATAGAAAACAATTGTTACTTGTGTAAGCATTTTGGCACCTTCTTTGGTCATTGGAAGTTACTGAAAGTGCATGTGTGTAATAAGGACCAATGTGCTCTTCAAATACATCGCTAAACAAGTAGAGTACTGAAAGAGGGCTAATTTTCTTTGTGTGTGAAAAGCAGCAGAAATGTATATTGCAAACTGCGGTCATGACATGTTTATATGCTTTAGAGATTTAAAGATTTTGGCGAGATTAACGGTCTAAGATTTAAAGTGAGCCTTCACAATATTTCATGCTTTAGGAAACAGCTATTCCAGTCATAGAATCTCTGTGTGTGGGAAGAATGTGGGATAACTGAGGGCCTTCTGAAAAGAGCAAGAAGAGGTCTTTCTTGGTTTACACATTTTTAAAGAATACAGTGTGGTTTCAGGGTTTTGTTTTTAAATCCATATAAGAACTCCTACTCTGGGCACTGGGAAAGGCACACAGAAGAGTTAAATATGACATTGAACATCATATGGTGAAAGAGAAGGCATGAGTGGGTAGTAGATAAGGCAGAGGCAATACTGCTGATTGTGTGTGATGTGGAGTGTCATCAGTTATAAGATAAATAAATAAAACAGGCACTCTGTGAGCTATCCCTTTTTTTCTGTCACTCGGTGTTATCTCCAAATGCAAAAATATTGGAAACAGGAACTATTCTGGTATATCCAAATAGATGCTATATCCCAATACATCCAAATACACTCTTCCAAAATAAAAAAAAAAGTGTAATTAAATATTTTATTGTTAGCATGGTGCTATTGCTACTGAGAGAGGCAATTGCCTGCTTTGTCTTGGATTTTAAGTGTTCCTGCATTGCTGTACTTCCCTTACTTGAGACTTTGCTTCCAAGTGATACCAATTTTGCTGCACTGAATCTCTATTTATGGCCAGTCCACTGCTGAAAGGAAGATTGACATTTTCAGCTATGCTGGGTATTTCCCATTGTAACAGCCTACTGTTTCCATAGAAATCCTTCAAAGTGTTTTAATAGAATGTGAGTAAAAAAGGAGTTTTGTTGACACATTTATTCTGCCAGGTTTTTAACAATCTGATTAATGTCTGCTCAATATTCACTTCTTAAAAAAAAAAAAAAAAAAAAAAAAACCCAAAAAAACCAAAAAAAAAACCAAAACCAAAAATGCAGAAAACATACATGCTGTTTCCACGGCAATTTCACCGTCCATTTCCAGGACCCTTGAATTCATTTCTCCCTTCTCTTTTTTTCCTCCCCACCACCCCTCACCCTATCATCGTTCTGTCCCTGAAAGCCCTTTTCTACATAAAATTAGCACTAGCAAATCTACAGTGGTGACAGAAAGCCCTTAAATCAGACACTGAGCATTTTATGATTCATCAGAAACTCTCTATGCCTCTGAATCAAGTTACTTACTAAATGGTGGCTGCATTATGGGCAGAACGAGATGTGAGTAACCCATGCCACGCATTGTCAGAACTTTTGGAGCCCGCTGGAGATACCCACGTTGAGCTGAATACATTTTGTTTTAAGGGGGTGTTGATTTAAATGTTGGATGATTCACTGCCTCCTGCTGTCTCCTGCAGTGTGGGCATAATACTCATACATTTGAATGCAGTGCTTTTTAATCTGTTTCATTTAATGTCCATCCTCCTCCTCTTTGCCACCGCACGATACCAGTTACCTTGTGAAATGTTCCAGCTACTCCGTTTCATAGTCACTCCTTATCAGGCTCCAAAGTTGTACTCCAACCTTCCTAGGAGTCATAATTCTAGCTCTCAGCATCTTTGTTATTCCTGCAAGATATTATTACATATAGACATGTGAATCCTTCTCATGCCTTGCCTGCATTTGCTCAGTTCACACAAAAAAAGGATTAGTTGTCTGTCTTTGTTAAGTTTGAACAGAAATAGATAATGCTGGCAATGACATGTATTAACTTGTTTTATAATTAAGTTTTCTGACATCTGGAAATAAGGTTTTGGTGAGTGTGATGATGATCAACAGACTTTTTTAAAGCAATCAGCTGACCTATTTGTTCACGACAGCAACAAAATTATTATGAGTGACTTCTAAGTGTTTGTTCATAAACCTGAAAGATAATTTGAGTTCTTCTAGCACACAGTGAGTGGGTTCTCATGTTTTTGTACCCATTATGTAATTTGAAAGATTTCAGGCTAGTAACCTGCTAAGCAGAAATTCCTTGATCTGCCAGACCCTACAATGCCCCCAGCCAGTGAAGCAGGATGAGATTCTTTAATTAAGCATGTATCTGTTTATCTTTCTTAAACAGAATGCTTTTCTCGTTTCTGACTGCCTCCAATCATTGTGCATTTTACACATCTTGAGATAAGTTTCTGGGTATCTCCGTATAGGCATTTAGCATCTGTTTAGATGTCTCCTATAAGTCCTGGGTCATATCCCCCAGCATTTTGCAAATGTCTCAGACAACAGGGTGCATCTAAAATGACACTAGATGCCTATACTTAAACACCTGAATCCCATCCCTTATTTTTAGCCAACATAAACCTTCCCTCACTAAACACTTTATAAATTAGATAAATATAGGGCTCCTTCATTGCACCTTCAAATGACTTGCGGTATGAAGCTACGTCTGGTACTTGGATTCCATTTCCACTGGAGTAAGACCCTTTTTATAGCATGCGTGTCACTGGATCACAGATGTTTTGGATCCTGAAAACTTCTTTGACTATCCTGTATTATTTTCAATGTTATCAGAATGAATTGGTGTGGTTAGAACATAAACCCTTCTGGCCGCGGAGACTGGCTTCTGCCTATCAGTTGCTAAATTCTGTTCGGTGTATGTCAGAGACCAAAACTGCAGCTGACGCCCAGCGATGAAGAGTGCTCTGTTCATGTTCCTGGAAAGACAGGATTTTAATGTCTTTCTGTCACTTGAGTAAGGTGTAGTTATTGCCAGGGGACTTCCACAAGAGTAACAAGCCTACCAGATATCACACAGTCATTGTCTAAATAGCAACTTCATGGCATCCATTTAGGATTTTCTCCATATGGCTTGCTTTGGGGCCTCAGCAGTAGTAAGTAAATGTATGGACTGCTTTTTAGTTGCAGGTAAACTAAACAAATAGATTTATGGGGAAACCAAGTGAGGGAAAGCACAAAGTAGGAAAGCCTAAAAAAACTCAGAGGAAAAATGAGAGTAGAAAGTCAATGGAGGAGAATGACAGCAGATGCAGTTCTGGAGAAAGACCAATGCAGTGTGGTTTCTTAGCACGCCAACCTAGCAAATATGTGCAGCCATTATGTTAAGAAAACTGGGGAACAAATTAGTAGGTGAAAGATAAGATATTGCACCTCTGTTCCTGTTAAAGTAATTGTTGCCCATGTAAATACTAAACAATACAATCTTGTTTTGTACCTGAACCCAAGCATGCAGTCTTTTAAAGCTCTGGTATCACAAAAAATGCTCAATGAATGGCAGCAAGTGAATGGTATAGTACAGTATGGGTGGTTATGAAAGCTTTCAAAAACCCATTTAGGGTCTTCTGAGTTGTCTTACAGTTATTCTGCTGCTAAAATTCTTTGCTTAGGGGATAGAAACAGCTCATTAAATTAAATGCAGCTTCTTCAAGACGTGACAGAACATAATGAAGTTAATAGTGATTTGGATTAAGGAAATTTTGATACTGATATTTTTGCTCTGACTGTTGGCATATATTGAATGACTGGATAATTCCTTTGCAATGAATAATGGATCATTTTGTCTAGCATGCTGTAACATTATGCAAATTCTTCACGCACAGCAGCAGTACAAACTTTGCTATTCCCTCTTGTTACATCTGGCCTGTGCTGAAATAGGGAATGTTGAATTCAGAGAAGAGGGAGGAGGGTTGTCCAGGATTGCAGGTTTTTGTAATAGCTTTGCCATTAAGAGCATGTCTAAATACAGAAGCTGTATGACTTTTTGTCAGATTTTCTGTATTCAGTCAGATCAGCATGGTGTGCAAGTTTTGCCTGCCTTTTTGATGTTTAAGCAAAATTAAGCTCATGTTTAGCATCAATGTGCAAAGTTGCTTCAGCTGAACTACAAGCCCAATGGTACTTACACAAGTCTAATGTCTCCTGACACACCCTGTGAATCTGAACGTGCCATGAATTTTGCTATGCCTCAGTTAATATTGCTGCAGCGGCATGATTACTGAAAAGTGTTTTTATATTCTCAAGTGAAAACACACAATAGCAATGTGGAGGATTGTTGAATTGTACAAAAATATTGGGAGTGGAGAGCATATTGATTTATCTGTGTTGCCTGGGGAAGTATGACTTTGCACAATTTCAAATGATCTGTCCAGAAATGAATAGAAACAAAAAAGGCCTGTCCCCAAAAAGCCTGCAGATGAAGGCTGTAATTCAGAAGCTCTGAGGAATGTCAGTAGTGAGTATACTGTGAAAGTGCAAAATTTTCAGGCCTCTTCTCTCCTATTCACAGTGTGGGAACTCATGCTCAGTGGATGCTATTCCCCACAGAAAGGGAGAAGAATGGATCCAGCCATTAAAAGGGATAATTAGATCCTTCCCTACACTATTTTATTGACTTACACATTTGACTGACCACATAAGTTTTGCCAAATATGAAAAAATTACTTTGCCTGTGAATTTGAAGGTTAGCTAAACCATGCTGACTTTAAGCTAAAAGCAGCATATATGTTTTCATATGTGGAGCATCGCAAAGTGCTCTGAGGATTTCACGTGGAACAACTGCTATCTGCAGTGCGCAGGACCCTGCCATCCAAATCCAAGTGTGCACTGGAGGTGCAGCAGCTTCAAACACGGGCAGATAGACGTGTCAAGTATGTCATCATCATACAATGCTGAGAATGCTGATGCTACAGCTCTATTAGCTGCACTGAAGACTCTGCAGCTAGGAGCAATATAGGAAAAATGTCATTTGGGGAGGGAAGAACAAAGGAGAGAGTGAGAAGATGGGAGCTGGCCAATTGTACTCTTTTCTGAAGGAAAGGATACTCGTGTTTGTACAGAACAGGTAGGTAGTTGATTTGCAAATTCATCATTCTCTGGTTTCTTCTCAAACAGCACAGTAAGAGCTTAATTACATATTCACAGATGTAAGTTTACTGGAAGGGATGGAGAGAAGCGCAGAAGGAGATTTCTGTTCCTAAGAAACCATAGTTGTAAAGAGGTACCCGTCCTTGTGCTACCAGTGCTTTCTTCAAGGAGTGGCAAGTACTGCCAGGGGCTTACTGGATGGTTGGGGACCAAGGCCCTTGCTGCTAGGAGTTTAAGTGGAAGGAAAGAGTTTGGGAATTGGCCAGTAAACTTTGTTATTGAAATAATATTTAAATGAGAGCTGTTCATAGAAATGCAGGCTCTCCCACCTCTCTGGGAATTACGGGTGTCTTCCTTCACTGGGCAGTGCTAGAAAGCACTCTGGGGAGGAGGAAAAGGCTGTCTTTTCAAAGTGTTGTCATACATCCCCAAAGGGCACTACCTCTTCAGAGACACTACCTTAAAGTATCCCTCAAGGGATTTATTGCTTTCAGATGCTATTACTCACATGATGCGTTTAACCACACTCTTCAGCACAGCTCTGCCCCTTGCTAGATAGAATTAAGTCCTTATCAAGCTTTGTGTGCTACAATGGGCCAAGACTATTTTAGGAACCTTTTTCCTTGTGTTGAATCCCAGGCTCTACACAAGCCCCTGTCTGGGAGCAGGAACTGCTTGTCTATGGCCTTTTCTGACTGCAAACCAGTTTCACATTCAACACTTGTTATTGTCTCTTTTCCCTTCTGAGCTCACTATAACCTAATACTAAACATTGCTGTAAGCAGATATATTAAATAGGCCTGACATAAAGAGCAGCATGAGCTGCAGCAGATTATTTTCTCCACATTTATTGTATGTTACTGCAGATACGTTAGCTTTCCACTATTAGTACCAAATACATGTGTTTTACTTGCACCTCCTTTTTTTCCTTGCTTGCCCTGAAGTGGCTGATTTATGTGTTTTTAAACAGTTGGTGTAAACAAATGCAGTACATGAGACCTTTTGCAGTACTTGTGAAACCCCTCCCAAGCCCATCTGTCCTTTGCAATTGTTCCAAGCCGCAGACAGGGGTGTGTGTATGTGTGTGGATATAACTATATATATATAGCTTAATAATAATCAAGCCTATACTTTTCCCATTAAATTATACTGGAAAAACTTCAGTTTTAAATAAGTCATATTTTCAATACAGGATTTTTTTTTACCTTTTCACTAAAAATTAAAAATGAAAAAAGAAGGTATCATGCAAAGTTACACAGTTTGCTGAAGAAATCTGAAGTGGATGTCATAAGGGAATGCACTTCTTGAACTGAGTTAATTTATGAGAAGGATAGGAAAATAAACAAGGACTGCAAATGGGGCAGTACCTCCTTTTTCTTTTGCAGTAACTTGTGATGTCAAAATACCAGAATAAATTTCTTCTTAATGCCCCAATCTTCCCCTCCTCCCCCTCAAGATGTGCCCCCCACCCCAATAGTACATAAAGAAAGGTTTTTAGGTATGCATAATTCAACAAGTGAGCAAATTTCTCTTTATAGTGTGTCAGTTAGACTTGTTTGGAAGACAGGGAAAACTTTTCATTCAGATATTTCCTGGTTCCTTTCTGAAATTCATAATTTAAATAGCAAAGCCTCTTCAACATTTCAAATATTTGAATCAGAGAGTTGCAACTGTGATGAAATGTTTATTGAAAATGTGGGTCTTCTTCCCACCGAAATTTTACTGCTGATGAAAAGCATTACCACTGTTTTCATGAGATCTAATGCTATTTTATTTAAAATTAATTGAAAGAGCAAATTCATGACTACTTGATGGATTGTTAAACATTATTTAATAGGTTGTCTCAACTGGTTGGGATTTTGAAGTTTTGAGTTTTTTTCTTGTGTGTATGTGTGTTTTCAGTATGATGATTATAAACCCTTGTTTAGGCCATGATTTAATACAGCTAGTGGCATTTTGGGGATGAGATCTGAGCACCATTTAAATTAATACACATTTTTCCATTGCTGTGGATGAGACAGCATGCCTAAATATACTCTTCCACAACTAAGTTACACTGTTCCAAAGGTATTGTTTAATGTCCCTGTGTGATACTATAGTATTATTGGTTCTTTACCACCTAAGGAGTGCCATTGCAGTACTTATATATGAATTCATTTGCAGTTTTACTTCCTATATGTTCCAAGATGTGATGTGCAAGGTCTATGTGAGCCACAGTTATTGATAATAATTTAGGACAGCTCCACTGAAATATTCTAATGTGTTTGTGGAGAGAGTTTCTTGACACTTCTTTATGTTTAAATAGCATGCAATGAACTACAGTCACTTTTCCCTGAAGATAAATGATGGAGGTGCAAATAACAATGTTGGGAATTGTTTTAATCAAGCATTTACAGTATCTCTCTCTTCTGCAAATCTCTTGTTAATGTGATTTTAGTGATCCTTCTTGTTTCAGTTTTCCTCACATAATGCTATAATTGAATGAAGCTTGGAAATGCACAGGGAGCATTACAAGAATTATATAAATAACTAAAGAGGTCAGGAGAGAAAAGGGAAAGAACACATTAAAGTCTCCAAAGGGAAAAAGAATCCATGTTCAGTTTGACTTTTAAGGTGAGGTATTTATCTGTTCTTAATTTATCCACACTAATACAACCTTCCCTATTCAGCTCATCATCTCCTGATGAATAATACATGAATAAATATTGCTACCTATATACTCTGTGAATGCAAAAGTAGTTTATAATTCCTCAGAAAGGTTTTATTAATAGTACAGTGTTAACCACCTTGGTTTGAGTCATAATAATTGTTACTGTATATTTGTGAAACCCAAGGGAATGAAGACAAGAGGAGGCAGAAGACAGGATAAAAAAAACACCCTGGAGTTAGTTGCATTAAAAGAATAAATTCTTTTTAGTCTGAGCAGGAAGCTAGTAATACTTATTAATGTAGTCATTCTTTAAAATAGTCTTTCAGATGATTCAGTTAGAAATCTTCATTGTGCCCTAGCTATTAACAGAAACCACCTGAATTTCTGGATGGAAGTCCAGCGGAAAGAGAGTTATAATATCCAGAAGCCTCTGTAATGGCATGCTAAGTTTTCCATTGATTGGTTTCAACCCTCATATTCCCTTTTCATTTTTAAAGTATAGTATTAAGGAGGGGTTGAGAGGTGAGCAAGTTTGACATCTTACCCATTTGTTGCTTCACAATCTATTAAAGAGAAATATATAATTTAGTTAAAAAAAAAAATCTAATCAGTCACATTAAGTTGTGTGATACACACCCCATTAACCTTGTGCTTCATGCTGTCTCCAAAAGGCCTGCATAGAAAAGTGGCACAACAGATCACTAACAGGACCAGAAGTGAAACCTGAATATGCAAAATATCACTCAAAGTCCCTGTATTCTTTCATCAGTGTGCAAACTTCGTGGGCGATAAAATCCAGGGGACCTCTAGCAGCAAAGCAGAGGGAATTCTCCTCTGAGTATAGCTGCACGGATTGGGCAGGGGAAAAATCCTGGTAAACAGTGGAAAGCACCAGTAAATAAATACAAATGTAATGCTTTGAACTCCTCTGAACTCCGACAGTGGCAATTCATTCCCAAGGAATACCTATTTGTCATTCCACCCACTGCTGTGCTATAGCCGACACTGAAAACATATTAGGAAAGTGTATGTAATGTTCAAGGCATCTTCAGGCTCTTTCAGATGTAGGAAAATCCAGACTGGGTTGCTCAACCACCTTTCTACCAAAACACCAGCTGGAGAGGAGCTCCTAATTATTTGGAACTCAGTGTGCTAGTATGAGCTTGAACAGATGAAGACTACACCGAGCCAAATTGCCCTTTCACACCACCTTTATGCTGGTATAACATCACCGACTTAAACACCATTAAGTGACAGATGAGTGGGTCTGCATATCCGCATGTAGTGTGCAGAGGGAAATGAAAACTTTTTTTCAAAGTGATCTGTAGGAACTGTTGTGGGCAGGGGAAAGAAGAGGAAATACAAAATACAAGGTATCAAAAAAACGAAAGCAAGCAGTTCACGGGGAAGGAGGAAGGTGGCTCATAAGGGGGACAGAGGTCCCATGTTGAGAGACCTCTGTGCGTGGTGTGCTTTTCTTACTGTCATGCCTGTAGTATGCAGCAAACAGAGAAAAACTCTGTCAGTATTTGTGATTGGTGATTTATCATTCCTGTACTGTGTTATGTCCAGGTTAAGCTGCATGAGCACTGCACATGTATACTGTAAGTAATAACATTCATTCAGGAAGCTGCAGAGGTTTTGGCAGCCACTTCAAAATTAACACAGATACTCGGAGGTTTAAGGGGTATGGACTCATTTTGTTCTCTTTGGGAACAACACTCCACCCTGTTATCTCTTGAAGTGAATTGATTCGTGTGAGAATTTTCATGGAATCTATTTAAGGAAATAGAAATTTAAAAAATGAATCTTTCATGAATTGTAACACTGCTGGTTTCACTTTTCCTTTAGCCCACTCTAGCACGGAATTGGCTGGATTGTACCACTTCACTATTTAGTTTCATATAGTTCTAGGCAAAATCTCAGGCAGAGAATAGGTATATCATCCCTGAAACCACTGATAATAATGTTGTTAACATGACTTATCAGTCTTTATATTTTCAGCAAGAAAAGCTAACAGAGTCAGACCACTTCATTAGCAGAACACAACTGCAAGCCTCTGAAGTGTAAATTAAATCTCTCCTTGCTGCCTTTATCTGGCTCTCCAAGCTACAGAGGGAGCGTTATCAAACCATTTATTTACACTGCAGAGCAGCATTACTTTTTGGAAGATCTCCAGCAGATGCTGAAATGAGCCATTTGGGGATGGCTCTCCATAGCTCTTGCTTCTTTCCTCTTAGTGACATAGAATCAGAAGAGGGGACTGTGCATAGGCAAAGTTTGGTTTGCCTCCATGCAAAAGCCTTTAAGCTCCCTAAGAAGAAGTCCTCTCTCCTCTAAGACGCCCAAGAATTAAAGCCCTAGTTCAATCAAGCTGCTTGTTAAATCCCTACCCCATCAGTGGGAAGCTTAAAAGAATAGGCAGCGAACAGTAGACTATTGTTTTTTTCAGGCACTGTAAACAGGTAAATAAAAATTCAGCAAATCTGTAGTTTAGAATATAATCTCAGCACTATAACCCTGCTAGCATTATTCAGTATACTTGTTGATTTACATGGAAACAGTATAGGCAATGCACTGAATTGGGGCTTAGACTATACAGGGCTTAGAGTTTCACCTGTGGTGAACTTACAGCCTCCATGTATGCCAAGAAAAAAATGTTGTTATACATGGGACTACAAGGACGCTTGCATTATCAAACAGGCAATAGCATGTCATGTATTTCAGTTTGTAAAACTGGCATTTTTAATAAAAGATGTCAGTTTAATTTAGAGCTTAAGCAGAGGACACGGGCAAATATTTTCCAATTCATTAGGCCACAGGCCCAAAGCATGGAAATAAATTCTTCTGATGAGTCCTGTCACCACATTGTAATTCCAACACTGTCATTTTCTGAAATTAAGCAGATCCATGCCACCCTTTGCTCTACTAATGTAGCTCCAAATGCTTCCCAAGAGTTTCCTGGGGCTGGCTGTGAGGCTGCATCATAGTGGAAGCCATCACACAGGAGGTGCATGGGGAACACAAGGGGTGTTTTGCCCTGAGTAACTGGTGTAAGATAAGTTATGAGCTCATGAATCAGGAAAACAAGCTATTTTCAGTTCCTGCTCTCTGCCAGGTTCTCTTCTTGATGCCCACTCATACAAACATAATTATTCTGTGTTTATAGCACTGGAACAAGAGCAGGGTTTGAGAGCCTGAATATAAGCTGTGGAAACTGCCTCAATGTAAGGATGAGGAAAGAAGAAAGTCACAAAATAAGCACTGCAGCTACTGTGTGTTTAGGAGGGAGGAGTTCTATCATGTGCTGCCTGTTGGAGGGGTTTCCCTTCTTTATTGTGCCAACTGGCAAACCTCTTACTGAAACTTCTGTGTCAGTTTTCAATATTACTACCAAAAATCAGTTGGCTGTTGTAATCCTTTTGTTTAGATAATTACGATCCACTGTAGAACAAAAGATTTACATCATCTGCAAAAGTATGCCAGTTTGTAGAAAGTGCATGGAGTTTGATTTTTTGTTATTGTTGACATTTTCCTTTCAGCCATTCATATTTTAAAAGGAGCAGAATCTCTTGGTGCAGCTTGCCTGGTGATTGTGATCAGGTTAGACATTTAGAAACAAATATTGCTACGCTATAGCACTGCTGCATAGATGAAGGTAGTCTCGTGTGGTGTGAATTGGTCACAGAGGTGGGCGCATACCTTCTGCATTTTTCCTCTGTTTTTATGAAACAATACATTGTGAATTGGAGAACACTTTGTTTAGCATAAATTGTGCAACAAACGGCTTGCCTAAGTGAAATGGAGCACACAGCTTAACCACAAAGATTAAAAATATTTTCTCTGTTTTTCAGATCTGGCTAATAATTACACAATGAATGGTGTCTTTGTTTCAGCATCTTATAGGTACAATGCAGGTATTTGGGAAAATACCTCTGCTTTCCTGAGACCCCACCTGGAGTACTGTATCCAGTTCTGGGGTCCCCAGCACAAGAAAGACATGGACCTTTTAGAACGGGTCCAGAGGAGGGCCACAAAAATGGTCAGAGGGATGGAACACCTCTCCTGTGAAGAAAGGCTGAGAGGGTTGGGGTTGTTCAGCCTGGAGAAGAGAAGGCTCCAGGGAGACCTTACTGGGGCATTTTCTATATATAAAGGAGGCTTATAAGAAAGACGGAGAGAGAATTTTTACCAAGGCCTGTAGTGACAGGACAAGGGGCAATGGTTTTAAACTGAAAGAGGGTAGATTTAGACTGGACATAAAGAAGAAATTTTTTGACAGTGAGGGTGGTGAGACACTGGAACAGGTTGCCCAGAGAAGTTGTGGATGCCCCATCATTGGAAGTGTTCAAGGTCAGGTTGGGTGGGGCTTTGAGCAACCTGATCTAGTGATAGATGTACCTCTACATGGCAGGGGGATGGACTAGATGATCTTTAAAGGCCCCTTCCAACCCAAACCATTCTGTGATTCTATGAAAATCAGACTTTTCTTTCCTTTATTTCTGCCAGCATACTGGGTCCAAAGAGAAAACCATGTGATCCAAAACTGGGCACAGTTGTCTTCCCTTCTGCTGCCCAGCTGCATTGGCCTCAATGTGAGTTCAGTCATTTTCTAGTAATGTTGATAGAAATGGTCGTCATTTCATATTAAGAGATGAACTTTAATAAAGTGGAAATAAGAAATTATGATGCAACAATGAAAGTGTTCTGGAGAGTGAATTTGGAATTACTTTTCTTCCAGTGGGTTTATACTATGTCCATAAAAAATAGCACCATATACAAAAATTTTTCACCTACTGTGTTTTAGCAACTAATAGTATAAGAAGATTTTGCAAAAATCTGAAAATTTGAGTGTATGTTTCATGTAATTCTCTCCTATGCTTAGGAAATGAAAGTAAGCTTATGTGTAAAAGTATTGCTTCCCACTATCTTTTAATGAAAAGAACTCAGATCTGGCTGCTGATCAAAATTTTCAGATCGACAGTGCTAAGTACTAAGCTCATACTTCTTCCTAAAGTGCTAGAATTAGAAGTTCTTTCTTTATTTCACTTGAGGGAGATTTTTTCTAAGGGTTTGTCACAAGAGTGTTTTAATTTGCTTCATGATTTCAGTGCCATGATAGTGGAAACATAAGTAACATGGCTGTGGTTCCAGTAGTTACCAGTGCTATGTTAAATAATACAGTTATCATCCTCAAAGTATTTTAACTTCTCTTCTGGCACAGATCTAAATAACACTGCACCCCTAGATCCTTCAGAAAGTATTGAAAATACAATAAATAGGATTATGTTAGCTAGCCCACAGTAGAATAGTCACTATATTCTACACTACTCAATCTAATATTATTATTATTTACCTGTTGTTACAGAAACAATTCACTATGGCTCCTGGTTAGCAGTATTCTTATGTGGATGCCTAATTCTTGTCATTGATTCTCATTAAAATCAGTGAAAGTGTGTAAATGCTTAAAGCCCTGTACTTTGAAATATTTTCCTGAGTCAGACTTATACACCTTAAAGCAGTGGAAGTATTTTCACTGATACTAGTAAGAACTGGATGGGAATACAAGGTACAACAATAGCCATATTTTTCCCATTAGTGCTATGTAGGGGACCCATACTCGTCTTAACCATGTGTATGTGAACTGCACATGCCTATATTTTTTTGTTCTTATTCAGCTCTTTTGCAAGAGAGTTGGTGTAGCTGTTCTAATATATTTTTTGTGGGAACAGTTTCAAGGAAGGAGATCTTTAATTGTTCCCTCTTAGAGCAGTAAATAGGTACTTCCATCTTGGAGCAAGGAATGCCTGGTTTTGGTTGGTTATATTTTTCTATCCCCTGGCCAACATACAACCTCAAATATGCATATGCAGTATGTATAGTGATTAGGGTTTACTTAGTAGAAAGCATGAGTTATATATTCAGTTTTGCCACAAAATAGAAGTCCTTTCTTCCAAAGGAATGTCTGCATTTCTGCTATGCCAATCTGGTTAACAGGCACATGATTTCCTGTAATTTATGTGTTTTGTTGTGTTTTTTTTCTTTCATCTTTCTTTGATAGTTTGTAGAGAAGCTTTTCTATTTTCTAATTTTAAATACTTCCTGGGATAAACTAATGGGATGCAAGAAGGAAGTTTGTCTTATTCAGTAGCCAAAAATAAACATAATTGGGAGTTTGTGGAAGGACATCTTATTGGTCTTGGTCTGGATCTGGATTTGTAGTTGTTGGTTGTTGATGTGGTGGTGCCTCCTGCAGTGTCAGGCAAGTAGGTGGAATGGGGCAGGTGGTGTAGCTAATTGCCTTTGTGTTTATCATGTCTTGCATGAGGTTTTTTGTATCAAGACACAGGATGAATGGATCATTAGGAGTTTGGCAAGAGTGTTTTGTGGGAAGAGTAGCCTAGAAGGAATACCACTGTAATAAGCACAGTATGAAATCTAAAGATAAGCAGAAGAGAGAGCAATGGCAAAACACGCTATTTGTATCAGCTTAAACTTCTGAACTCATAGTTTGGAGAACTGAGAGCGATAGTTATTATCTGTCTGGGATCTGCTTGGGTCACTGAAATCTTGCACCCACACTCTGTGTGCAGACAGAACTGTCATTGCTTTTCATCTAATGGACAGCAGAACAGAAATTTTAGGCCACCGTCATTTACCTTGCTTGATCATGTTCACTGAGGTGATTTCCCATTATGTGATGTGAAGTCGTTGGTCATTTCAAACCCTTTTTAACCTCCTCTCACTATCACTAATAATGAAGAGGTGATTCAGTCATTTTGAGGACTTTATCTTCAAAAGATTTTGCATATTTTGAAGTAATTTCTCAGCTCTATTTTTATCTCTTCAGTGAAGCAGTATAGAGGGACCCAACCCACATGTCTGCTAGAAATCATCTGCTGGATGTTACAGATGCATTCGGGAATCCCCAGCATAGCAAGATCTGGCAGAACTTAACTGCAGAGCCTCCCTCCCTCCCTCCCCTAAGTGCCCATGCACATGCCCCCCATCAGTCTCCACCAAGTATCTGCTTGTGTCACAGTTTGGGAGCACGTATTCACTCCACAGTTTATGCTAGCAATGTGCTGTTTAAGCATTCTTTTAATGGGTGGCTTATGGCATTTTTATGCAAGTCACTGTACGTCCATGAATCTAATGAAGGACATTGCTTAGTTCAGGCTTATTTTTCTCAGAAGACCATCCCTAATAAATTCTGGTTAAGACCTTCACTAGCAATTCCTTCCTTACTCAGGAAATCTCACGTTGTGCTGGCATGAATGTTGTTTTGTTTGGGTTGGGTTTTTTGGGGGTGTTTTTTTTAGCTTTTTAGTTACCTATTACTTATGGTGAGCATTCTTGCTCTGTTATCACACAGAGTACAGTTTACAACAGTTGAATGCTATCAGTCCCAATATTTATAAAAACCTGCTTCTCAAGTACTTGCTTATTCAATTTTAAGGTTATGTGGGCAGAACATGAAGTATCATACAGTTGGGCTGAACATCATATCCACTGAACTGCTGGTTATTCTAAATATTTAGGAAGTACATGTCTATGTGATCTCTAGATCTGTGCTCCTTCTCCATCTTCCCTCTTTCTACAGCCACCAACTTGCCTCTCCTAGTTTTGTTTTTGATTAATCATTTATCTTGAAGACCTAAATTTGGACTCCCCTTTCTTCCTTCCTTTTTTTTTTTTTTGAATCTTAGCTTTTGTGCTTTTAACACAGATATTCTATTTATAGTCATCTACTTCATTTCATATTATTTTAATGAAACCCATCTTGCACAGCTACACAGGAGTATCCAGCATTTATGACATTTTGACTTACTGAGATCATCAACAGTAATAGATGTAGTAGAAGAATCACAGCCCCAGTGAAAACAACTGGAAATAGGAGCGAAAATATGCAACAAACTGAACAGCTGACTGTCCCCCCCATGCCCTGCCCCTTTCCTGAGCGTCAGGAGAGGCAGAGTTAATTCAAAATTGCAGTTGAACAAATAATCTGTGGAAGATAAAAAGCAGCCCTTTGAAGTTATAAAATATAACTTATGTTCTCTTGTTTTTCTTTTCTGGCTGTCTTGGAGGCAATTCTCCTCTCAGATCATTGGAAATGGTTAGTCTGCATATTTTGGTATATGAATTACTGGCAACTATGTCTTGCATAGTTATTTAACTGGAGAAAAAGGTTAATTGAGTAATTGAATGTAATAAAATTCTCCAGTGATAGTAAACTCAGTGGTCCATATGCCCAAGCTAAGAGGAAGAATTGATCTTAGAAAGCAGTTTTAGAGTGCTGGCACGAAAGTGTGGTCTAGCAAACACTGACTGGGCTCTGCTTCTCATGTTCAGAGGAGGAGAAACAATGGAGCACCATGTTATCTGGTGTGAAAATACTATAATCCAATTTTGAATAACTTTGAATAGTATGATCCTAGTGAACAGAAGTCAGGTCAGATCACTTTGAGACCAAAAATTGTTTCACAAGCCCACCTTAAAATGTTAAAGCTGCCTTTGCCCTCACAAGGGTATTTTGAGGATTAATGTCCTGTCAGCACTTTGAAAATGTAAAGTGCTAAGTATATATTATTATAACCCTTTCCATTTATTACTTTTATTGATGGTCTCGTGGTTTCCATGACGCTATGTTGATTTGCACGGGATTTTCCTGCAGTGTGCATTTCATCTCATGAAGAGTAAAAAAACAAATAGTTCTTTTTAGGCCTTGTGCCTTGTTGGATATCCTCCAGTTACTGGGGGACTTGTTTATGACCCACTATCTCTGTGCTGTGAAAGCCTTACTGCAATACATTATGCAGCTGTTTGTTTTCAACTTTGTTTTCTCAACTGTATAAGCCTCTGCTGCTACTGAGACCAGTGTGCTGCTCCTAACTGACTCCTAAGGGGTGCCTGAGTGAAAAGCAGACTCTTACCACCCACTGAACTCCCCGTGTTTTTTACAGTAGGTGCCTTTTTCTGATAGCTGCTTCGGTGTGTTGAAGGAGTGGGGCTGAAGCCAAGCTTGTCAATCACTGGCAATCAGGGAATATCTTGCTTGTTGAAGTTCAGTCCAGTTTTTTCTGCCTCTTCTGGCACTGGCATTACAGCCAGACCTCCTGGTGGCCGAGCTTTTCTGAGGAAAATTCCAAACTTTATTTCAAAATTTTAGATTTACAGTTTGGCTCAGTAACATGTCTCTCTAATTCCCAGCCAAGTCCCCAGGCGGCATTTACTTTTGGAGCAGTTTGCCTCCTCAGCTCTGCTTTCCTGCAGACTTCAGGGATCAAGTTAGTCCAAGAAAAGCCAAAGGCATATGAAACCACGTGTGTCTTTTGCTTCCTCCTCTGTTCAGAGTCTCAGCAGGGAGGTTGGCCCCGATCTGTCAACAGCGTTCCCTCGGCCGACAGCCTCAGCCAGGTGGGTTTTCCTTGGCCCCCATCTCCCCTTAAGAAAAGACATAAAGAGGGTTGGAAGCCACGGCTGCAGGACAGCCAGCCCCCCTCTTACACAGATGGCCATGTGACAGGGCACAAGCGCAGCAGGTTGTGCTCAGATGCGTGGATGAATTGCCACACAATGCAGATACCAAAGCTACCCAAGTCTGCATTGTTGTCACACCACTGACATCTTTAGGGCCTGCATCAGCTGCCATGCCTATAACTATACCTCTCTCCGTCTTTCCCCTCAGGGGTCCAGGGTGCATAGCTGTGGGCAAAGTCAGAATGTGTTGCAAAGGGTCTTGGAGCTGCCACCTCTTGGAACCTTTCATGTCCCTCTCCGAATCATATGGCAGACTGACACATCCAGGAGAAACACAGACTTGCCTTTCTTCTGTGAAATACAAGGGGTTTTTTTATCACACAGAACAGCAGACTAATGTAGGTTGTAAGGGACCTCAGAGGGTCATCTAGTCCATTCTCCTGCTCAAATCCAAGCTAGGTCTGGTTGCTCAAGGCTGTCTCCAGGTGAGTTTTGAAAATCCCCAAAGACAGAGATTCCCCTGCCTCTCTGAGTACCTGGTCCTTACCGCACCACCTCATGGTGAAGAATTCTTTTCTTATATGCAGGCCAAATTTCTGTGGCTGGATTGTGCAACTGTTGTCTCTTCCCCTTTTGCTGTGCATCTCTGAGAAACATCTGATTTAATCTTCTCTATAATCACCCATCAGTTAGCATTCAGCCCTGTGGAGCATGCAATATGGGTTCTTTGCCAAAAATCTATCCTCAACGTTTTTCTAGAGGATTTTCTTAGCTTAGTTTTGCTCTTGTCGTGGTTTAACCCCAGGCGGCAACTAAGCACCACACAGCCACTCGCTCACCCGGTGGGATGGGGGACAGAATCAGAACAGTAAAAGTGAGAAAACTTGTGGGTTGAGATAAAGACAATTTAATAGGTGAAGCAAAAGCCACGTGCACAAGCAAAGCAAAACAAGGAATTCATTCACCACTTCCCACCAGCAGGCAGGTGTTCAGCCATCTCCAGGAAAGCAGGGCTCCATCACGTGTAGTGGTTACTTGGGAAGACAAACACCATCACTCTGAACGTCCCCCCTCTTCCTTCTTCCCCCAGCTGTATATGCTGAGCATGTTGTCATATGGTATGGGATATCCCTTTGGTCAGCTGGGGTCAGCTGTCCCGGCTGTGTCCCCTCCCAGCTTCTTGTGCACCCCCAGCCTACTCGCTGGTGGGGTGGGGTGAGAAGCAGAGAAGGCCTTGACTCTGTGTAAGCACTGCTCAGCAGTAACGAAAACATCCCTGTGTTATCAACACTGGTTCCAGCACAAATCCAAACCATAGCCCCATACTAGCTACTATGAAGAAAATTAACAGCATATTAACAGCAATTCCCAGCCAAAACCAGCATAGCTCTCTTGTTCAACCTAATCAGAGAACAGACTGCAGAGAGAAGACAGACGAGAGGGGGAAAAAACTAATGATGCAATCAACAATGTTTTGTTTAGCACCTTTGTGGAATAAAGCAGGAGTGATCAATATTGCAACAGCAAGACCCCAAATATGATGATTCCTGTAGACAGAGAGCTCTCCAGTTCCACCAAAGCAATTCCTTCTCTTAGTGGGAGAAAGCCCATCTGCCCAAAGTGGAGAAAAGAGTAAAATATTCTAGCTTCTTAAAATGCTGATAAACAAAATCAAACAGCCAAAGGCTTGAACTTTATGCAACTCAGCTTAGAAGTCTGTAGCTCCTTGTTCTCTATAGGGAAGAACAGCATGGTTCTCCTGGGACACCTAAAAGATTAAATACATCTAGTTTACGTGCCTAGTAGCTGCTATATGCCCTTCTCAAGCTGTTACTCCAGACTGCTATGGACTCGTGCCCGCATTATTGGTCCCAGCTTGCTGCCATATCTACTTGCAATAACTTGTCCTCCTCCTTCTGTGTCCACTCCACATGGCTGTGATGTGGAGAGGGACAGAAGTCCAGGCACTGGGAAAAAATATGGGCAAAAAAAGAACCTCTTTGGCAGAGCATTTTTGGTATCAAAAGGAGAGGGAAGTCAGTAGGGAAATGAATGTTCAGGACACAGTTCATTAAGATCTTTGAGTACTGCCCCTTCCACAGAGACGAAGTGTCCCATTATGACGCTCAGAGTGTCTGACACAGTTCTCATCCAAGTCAGACAACCACAATCAGCTTTATCTCCAAGAGGACTGTCCTACTCCTAATAGAGAATATGTCCTATCTCTGTGTATACTGTCTGCTGAGAGAGAAGATAAGCACCAAGACATATATAGAAGAATTGCATGCAGAGGTAGCTTTCTTGCATAGCTTTGTGGGCTGGTGACTGACCTCTTTGGCTATCAGAATAATTAACAAGCAGCATCATGCAACCTGTCTGCATCTTGTGACCTCATATATGAGTTGTTAAATGATACAAAGTTCAGGAATTTTCTTGCTCTATGTGTTCATAGTCCATGTTTTCCCTCAGGGTAATGCTGAAATAGGAAAGAAACCCAGAAGCAATGCTATTTATGTCATGCCATCTCTGGGGCTGTGACTCTCAGGCCAGGTGAACAAAACAAATCTTTAACCTCAGAAGTGCCAAAGAAGACAAAAGGACCCATATTCCCTCCAGGACCAGACAGATGTAAAACTAGTGTGTAAATGAAATAATTACTGCTCTATGGATCCCAATAGAAAAAAGGAAAAATAAAGAAGTAGAAGTTGTGGGGTTTGGGTTTTTTTCTGTTTTGTTTTGTTTTCTGGCTTATTCTAAGGCCATTGTTTAACTAATATATTATATTGGTGAAATCCAACCAGTGGAATGAATTCTCCACGAACAAAGACAAGTGCTCAAACAGCAGTCTCAAGTCTCTTTCAAGAAAAGGAAATTATCTACAGCTTACAACATTAAAGCTGATATCCTTAGGAAAATGTTCATGCATAGCAAATCCTGCAATATCACAGCACAACATTCTTTACCACCTAGAGTAAACCTCACAGCAGATAACACTATATTTCATGTGCACCTTCTCTAACAAGACTCTGCCATGTATTTTTAATTCTGACACCTAATCTTCAGAACTGTCATAGCATTCATTCATAAACTACAGGACAAATATTTCTTGAACTTACTTAAATATCCAAGTTCAGTGTTTTACAGTATTATGGGTTTTGGGACCCATGGTACTAGAGCCATGTCCCACAACTTGAGATGTGCTAGGTAGTCAGCTGGCCATCAACACATTAAATACTTTTAACACCACAAGATAGTCAAGACCATTTCATATTTTTTACATTGTTTCTTTTTTTCTTGTTTTCATATTTTTTCTTTTTTTTTTTTTTCTCCTCCATAGATTTTCATATAATCTGTCTTGCTTGGATATCCACATATAAAAACTCTTTTCCACCCTTCCACATCTTTAGAGATGTGTGAGAATCCGGTTGTTAAGAACTGTACATCCTAGCATGAAGGCGAATAAGGATATTTATCCATGCGGATTTTAGTATTTTGTTCTTTTAAGAAATAAGATTCTCAAATCTTACTTTTCACTGGAAACAAGTATAATCCCAAGTAGAAATAAACATTGATGTCCAAGGATTAAAGTTTGTTCTGGAGTAGAAGCAGCTCTTTGTACTTTTTCCTCATGTTGTGGAAGTATAGTTAACATGATTCATGGTCTGGGAAAATATATCTGAGTTAGCCTGACTGTGCAGATTCCATCAATTAGAGGGAACATTGGGAGGCGGGGGATCCTCTGGTGTCAATGTCTTGAAAGGTCAAATTTTGTGCCTATGCATCTAGTAGGTTGAAAAAAACCCCATGGAATGGACTTTTATGTTGTGTTACTTAATTGCAATAAATTTTCAGCTGACCAAAGATTAATTTTCCCGTATTCTTCTTTTGCAGAAAGGCTGCGATCTCATTTATATTGCCCCAAATCACTCAGAAATGGTCATTCTAACCTTCTAAACCCTTTGAATTTATTTCTGTAAAGTATGTCTCTGCTAAATGTTAATAAAAGTATTGGGTCTTTGAAAAAGTTTATCCACACTCTGGACTTTAAGTGGAATAGGCAGCTTTGAATGGGCCCGATTTCTGTGTATTCTCAGGGTCTTGCAGTATCAGAGGAGTGACTGTAGGTTTCTGTCCTACCCCTTAAGCACAGGATAAAACAAAGTGGTAAATGAAAATCAGACGACCTACTTTGTGAACTATGTAAAAGCATTGGATACAGAGAATGAGAGTGACATATGACGAATGTGAGGAAGATTACAAAATCATCACATGCAATGCAACTTACTTTGCTATTTCTTTCTCAAGGGAATCCAGGCAGTGCAGCAAGACTGTCAAATCTGGATTATAAAATAAATGGCATTAAAGGGAGAGGGTAACACTTGCCATTACTTTTGCTTTCAATACATTTGTCCAGTCTCTGGAGAATGATGAAATCTCCTTCCAAATAGTAAAATCTTTCAAACAAAATAGCTTCAATATATGTGCCTGTGTATGCCAAGATAGATCAAGTGCCTTATGAAAGAGATGCAGAAGTTCAATATATCTTTCCTTTTACCTTACCCATTGGAATGGCTGTAAGTTATAGGATCATAGAAATGGAAAAGACCTACTATGCATTTCCTTGCCAGTGAAAGTGTACTCTCAGTATATAGTATTTTCCATCTCAGGCTATTAGGCTTCTATCCCTTCACTTGAGGACTCTATTCCATAGCACAATAAAATCAGTGTTGGGAGTTTTCCCTACTGCTCAGCCTAAAAATGGATTTGTTCATTTGTATTGCCTTACTCACACCTGTAAGCCACCTTTTTCTGTCCTTTCTCCTTGAGAGTTCAACCATCACACTCTTGTAAATTGTCATCATATATAGTCCAACCTCTGTAAAGTCAACCAAGTGCAAAAGGGAAGTGGGAAATCTGTTTCTAAGCTGAATTTATGGACAAACTCTTATATTTACTATAGGTGAAATATTTTTCTCATCTTTCCTTTCACAACATTTCTCAATTGTATCAGTTCATAGCTCTTTGGCCCAGTTGTTATCTTTCTCACTGTCTTCCCAAACACTTAGATGACTCAGAGATGAGAAGGGCAATTTCGCCTTTACAGTTCTACACTTGAATTTATTTCAATAGGATTGCATATTTGACTTTAGAAATTACTCAAGAGGTGTGTTTCTTTCATGGAAGTGTGCTACCTCATTTAACATCAGCTCCACTTCTTCTGTTCATGGAAATAGAATTAACTTAGCAAGCAGAAGCCCTAGTGATCTGGTCATGTGCTGAGCTGGAAAAAGTTCTTCCACAACTCCATATAGCAGTAGTTTCATGGGCTTTATAACTTGTCTGTCAAATGGTGCCTTCAATCACTGTCTTATTCTTTCTTTTGATACTTGAATTTAATCTATCTGAATCTTTCCCTTAAGCTCTTCATGGCAGGTAAAATGGACTATATGCAAATGGTTAAAAAAGACATTTGAAAGGTGCAAAGAAGATAGAGGCAAACACTCTAAATCCCCTTGTTGGAGAAGGGCTGTGTAGTTAATTAAAAAAAAAAAAGGAAGCCACCCCTGGTTTGCATGAGAATTTGTGGGATGGCTGCCCATTGTTAAATTAAGTTCATCCATTCATTTCCAAGTATTTTCACCACACTACTTGCTCTACTTTCTGCAGTGGATACCAGCCAGGTTAAGGATTTACAGCCTTCTATGGCTACTCGTGCCAACACATAGATCTTGAGAAGGTGTTCAGTGTGTATAAAGAAACTTTAAAATAAGACTTGTTTGCTGTAGGCATTCACTGCTCTCTCTGTTTCCTTTCTCTCCTTTCTCTCTCTCTACCCCTCCGCCACCTTAATTTGCCTATGGACTTGGCTTCTTTGTTCCTTCATGACTAATATTACCATCTGTGACATTACATATCAAGATAGCAATGCAACATATTAAGCACAGGAAAACCCGGAATGTTTGAGCTCATCCAAGCATTTGTTGCTTAAAGCTCCAGCATTACTTGTAGCCACCTGAAGCATCCCAAAGTTTCTAAAAGCACATTGCAATAAATCAGCAGGTTTCTGTGTTGTTATTGAAATGGAGATATAAGACCTTATTGGAGCTGCCTTCTTGAAAACAATCTCCGCAACTTACTCGCGGTTTTATTTCTCACTAAGGGCTCATAAAAAGAGCTTTCACTTTTATGGTATTAGCCTAACTACCACCTAGGGCAGTTCACTTGGGGAACTCCCCAACTCACTTTTGTCAAGATCTCATATACTACAAGGGAAGCACCACTCCCAGATCAGACCTATGACCACAGCCTGTGTGAACTATGCTTTCATGCAGCAGGGGTCAAGCAACCAGGCAGTGCCATAAACAAGTGCGTATCTCTGCCAACTTCTGCTCTTCCAAGGATGGGGAAGGGGCAGCAGGTGTGGAGAGAAATGTATCAGGTAAAAAACATCTTGAAATGGACACGTCCCAAGATGCAAGATCAAAATCAGAATGGAGGTCTCTCCTCCTCCTGCTTCTCGTATAGTTCTAGACAGATTCAAATCTTATTTACTTAATAGGGATTGCAGTAACCACCAAAATCTGATATTCCGAGAGACAGTTCTTTCCCTCCCTTTGCTGATTCTTCAGACAATGAGTTGCTTCACTGTTTATCTCAAAGCCTGTACTCATCTACAGACATCAACCTGTCCAGCTTTTCTCTGCATTACTAATTTTCTGCTTCAGGTTCTAGTACCTGCATGTAGAATTGAATATTGAATAATTGTATGCTTGACACTGTATCTTATTTGCATTATTGCATTCTACTTTTTAAAACAAAAGGACTATATCTATAGCACAGTAATAATAAATGAATGAATAATAAAGATGCATGGCACGGTTAGGAGTGTTTCTGCATGTCCATATTTGAAGTCTGTTACCTCCTTTCTAGTTTATCCAAATTTCCCATTAGCACAAGTGAGGTGGGAGCAAGCTTCCTCCCCTTGTCTGCTCCACCTGTAGCACCCGCAGCTCCTGAGGGTTCAGGATGTTTTGAATCTGCTCCTCATGGTGCCATGCAGTTGGGTTGACCTTATGCAGAAGTGATGATGGGAGAGGGAACAGCCATCACCTGTAATTAAGGTGGATCTAAAGCTGTATTTTTTTCTCTGTTCCCAGAGTAGATGGGGAGCCAGAAAGGAAGATTTGACTTTTACATTAGCTTAATTGACTTTGATTTGACTCTAGGCTAGGCAAGCACAGAGATGCATTGCCCTTGCCCCTTATTTAGGACAAGTTGTAAACTAACCCTGCTAAAACATCTTTACTGTGTTTTGATATACAAAATATGTGTGAGTATGTATTATAATGCAATATTTCTATATTATTTTAATTGTCCTATGTCCAGACATTTACAAGTCTTTCCTGTCTTACATGACAAATATTCTACTAGTTTCCTGTTGAAAAAAGCAAATAAATATAATTATTCTTTTTGTATACATCATAGAAATGAGAGAAATATTACACAAGACAGATATAAAAATAACTATGGTAATGTTACTATTAGGATTCATTAATTTGATTAGGCATGATGATAGACTTAGAAAAACAGGTAATAGTGGTATTATTCAGAGGAAGGAAAAGGTGAGCTGGAGAAAGGAGGAAACTGGAAGAAAAGGGCAAAAAAGGGGAAAGAATAGACAGCAGGGAAAGGGGAAAAGTGTCTGCTTCAATAGAAATCTCCTCAGCTTTTGCCCTGGGCATGCAATCAACCTTGCAGGGCCAAAATGTTTGCTAGTGGTGATGCCACTGGCCTGTGTTTCATGTGGGTACTCGGTCATTTATGACCACTGCCTTGACGTGTTATGTGGTACATGATTTATTATTACTGTAGGGTAAATGATCTTCCTCTAAATAAGAATTTAAAGATAACCAAGGTGCACACTAGACAAACACACGTGCAGACTCACACATGTGCTCAGAGTGCACACATAATGCTATATATGAAAATCTGTCTGCATAGAAATTGACAGAGGTGCAGGTGTTGACGCAAGTGGGGCTACATTTTCAGTCTGTAGCACACGTGGTTGTCTATTGCATGCACATGTATTGAAATATGTGTGTAACTTACTGTAGTTCTCTACATTATCATAAGAGAGACAGGGTGATATAGAAAGTGTATTCAATATTCAGTTTGTTTATGTTATTCAGAACCTATCTATTTCTTGTAGCTGATGGCTTTAAATCTTTAGTGTAAGGGAAATACTGATGGTATAGTTATGGATAACTGAAAAAGACATGTGGTTAATTTCTGGTGTCCACCTGTGTGACCCAAAACCACCTTTGGGCACAGGCCATGGTTAAAGACGATGGCAGCTTCTGTTTCTGTGCTGTCTTTTGGGTCGGGGCCCATGGGACCTTGTCAGCCAAGATCTTCCCCAAGGAGGTGGGGCTGGGCGCTTTGCTCGGTCGGGCTGTAGAAAAACCCACAGCAATGAACCACGTTGCTCCACCACACCTCAGATGTTTTCTACCCCGCTGCTACCCCTGCCCATGGACTCAGGAGCAGGCCAGATGAGGCATGGGAGGCTTTCCCCTAACTGCAGTCGCCCCTGGCCCCGCGCGTCCGTGGGGCGGCAGCAGCCCCTGTGGAGATGGGGCTGGGGAAGGCAGGTGCTGTTCCCACGACCACAGCCCGGCTCCCAGGAGTGGAAAGCGGGGGTCAGGAAGTTAGCAAAGGTCGGCCAAGTCCCACTGGCTCTTCCTAATCCTCTTCTCCACCCACAGCCCCTTGAAACTCCCCTGATTCCTCCCAGTGCGGTGTCTGGGGGAGTTGCTGTGCTGCTGCAGGATTGAATTTATTTTGCTCGCTTCCAAACTATGCTTCTGCAGAGTCTCAAGTCAGCTTTGTTTCAGCTGGTGTCGAGCAACACACAGGAGAGATGCGGCTCTATTACACTGGTTTGTTTTTCTTTTCCTTTCTTTTCTTTTTTTTAACCTTTTTTTTGTTTTACTATTTTGACAGGAAATCTTGCTACTTTTTCTCTTGCATAAGTATGAAGTAACCCTGTGAAAACAAATACGGTTACTTGTTGTTTACGTGTGTAAAACTGAAAGGACAGTTTTGCTGATCAAGTTAGTCCTTGCTAATCTGAAGACTAGAGTTATATAAAGAATTTATTTATTTGTATTCGTATGCTGGCCAAACCAAAAAATCAACAACAATAAAAACATTTCTTTTGGTCCACCCAGAATTAAAATTTGTCAGTTTTCTTGCCAAACAGCAACAAACACACAAATTTGAAAGAAATGTCATTTCAGGTCAGAAGACGTTTCATTTAGGCTTTTTACATTCATTAAAACTGAATATAGGTAAATTTTAAAAGAAACCCGTATTGCAAAATGAGAAGTGGAAAGTTTCTGTCTTGAAAACATCAGTATGATCCTTCCTGACATTTAAAAAAGTTTCTTTTGACCCAAGAATTTCATTCTGCTTTAATAAAGATTGTTCCACGTAAGGAAGTTAGAGCAAGCTTTTTGATATTGATGATGCTTCCTTACAGAGGACTGGAAAGGTTAAAAAGCGGTTAACTAGCAATCTTCTTAGGTATAGCTGGAGAACGTACTTTTTGGTTTTGGCTTTATACAAAGCATCCAGGCATTAAACCAAACTAAAATATATAGATTGTAGTGTCAAGGGAAAGTTTTATCCAAGCAAAATTTAAATAAATTAATGCATCTCACTAGGTTAAAACATCAAAGAAACAAATAATTTTGCACATATGTAATTGTCTCAACATTTTGTCATTTCTCTTCCGCTTTTAAAACAATAAGACCCAAATGTGGATAAAATCATCTTACTCTTCCCACTCAAAGTGAACAACTTTTTCCAAGTTCTTATGCTGAAGAAATGTGTTTCTTAGGAATTAATGATTAAAACTATATAGAATAAGTGTTTTAATGCTCTAGTTAAGGAAAAATAAACAACTGCATTAGCTAATCTGAGTTCAAATAAACAGATACATAAGCTGGGCTATTTCAAAGCAATGCAAACTGAACAGAGACCATTAACACTCAAAACACTTCATAAGGTTCAGAGATGGTTAACCTCTTCAAAACCAAATGTGCCTAGATCTTGTGTGGCTGCACTGAAGGAATGAGGAATAACACCCCTATGTAGTGGCAAGCTATAACTGCAGATTTGCTGAGCACGTATGCTGATACAGAAAGCGGCTTGCATGAACTTAATTTTAAAGATGAAGAGAACAAAAAATATGGTCTCATTTATTGCTCACTGCAGCCAGCAAAGCTGACCAGACATAGTGGTGTCCAATGCTCTTTCAAGTCTTAGCAAAAAATTTAAATTTTCAGGAGCTTTAGCTCTCATGTGCCAGAGAAAGCCCCTTTGAGATACTGCCCAAATTTTGTGACATGGTATTTGCCCTTGCTTATTCAGCTCTGTGTTTAAATGATTCGTGGCTCCTGATAAAAACTTTAATGGTTTGTAGGAAATTCTTGGCTACCTGTGCAGCTTGGTAACAGAGGTGGAAAGGACAAAATCTGTGCTTTGGTGCATTGTGGATTTTAAAACAGATCTCTTCAGATTGTCCCATATCTGTGGACTGTTTCCACAACAAAAAACGGCCACAAAAAATGAGGTTCATATTCCAGTGAATTTATTTCGAAATAAGCGTGTGTGTTAAATACAGAAATTTTTGAACTAGCAAAGGACTGAAAAAGTTGTACATAGGTCTCAGAACACACATGAAATGAAAGGGCCTCGTTAGGTGCAATGGTGCTGATATCCAGATAGGAAACAAAAGACCTGCCAAAGTCTTCATTCAAGCATTGTTTTGAAAATGTTATACATTCAAACCAGCATGGATTACTTTGTATGAATTTTTGATTCAATCAGCTTTCTTCATAGCTCTATAAAATAATTCCGAATCATTGTCCAACTTCTAAAATTTTAGTTTACTGAGAGAAAGAGGGAGACATTTAACACTTTCTGAAAAGCAACCAAACAAGAATTTGCTCCTCAGGAGTCCACCCCGGGTTTTACACAGACTTCAGTACATGCTAGGAGAGGATTTTGGTGTTTTAGCCAGCACTATGTGATTACACATAGGAGTGTAGACATGATCAATAAGGTTTCTAGTTACAGAGGTCACTATTAAAACCTTTATAATTGCCATTCACACGTAATTAACATTACCACAGGGTTTACAGTATTCCCCACACTATGAATGCTGCTGTAAAGATAATTAGGTAAAAGTTAGAATTGTAAAGATTTTAATTTGTGTATTCCTTAATATGGAATCTGAATGCTGTTTTTTAAGGAACTCCCAATAACGGCAGAAGCAGCAGGGGGCTTTGCATGGGAAAGGAAGAAGAATATTTCTTTTAAAAACTCCTTAAAACTTTGTTCCACTTACAAAATCCTCTATAGTCTGTACTATTATAGCCTAAATAATCTATACTATAACTCCAAATTTACATATTGTAATTACTTTTTTTTTTGCTCTTTGTGCTGGTTTTGGCTGGGCTAGAGTTAATTTTCTTCATAGTAGCAAGTATGGGGCTAGAAACGTCTGTTTCTTCTGTTAGAAGAATTCCACTTGGAAATTTCAATTTCAGGACTCGATAAAAATAGCTGTAAGAACTCCCGATGTTTTTGAGGTCAGAGCTTTTAAACAGGTTTTCACATTTGCCAGTTTTTACAGCCCATTTTAAAAATATGTGCTAGTGTCAGAGAAGCCCAGCTGTGCTGAAATGGTAAACATGACTAGGGATGCTTCAGACTGTGGATGACCTCTTCAAAACACAGGAATGAGGCTTGACTTTTCAGGCAAGGGGAGCGCTTCTGGCACCCTAGGGACTTCCTGCATTGTTCTAGGTGGGTACTCACCTGCTTCCAAAATGTGGGCCCAGGGAATGGCCACACCGCACTAGGAAGCCCTGAGCTACCTCAGCTGAGATGTGGTATCTCTGCGTCACCCCACAGCCTGCAGTGTAGACAAGTCCTGAGTGTGTTTGAGCTGTATAAACATAACCACAAGCTAAACAGTTCCATTGTTTAATACAGATTTCCACTGTGCTTGGAAACTGAATTATAAATGCCTTTTCATAAAAGCATCCTAAGGGTAATGGATGCCTAAAATACATCAGCTCCATTATCAAGGAGTAGATTATCCCAGCTGAATACACAGTATCAGAGTTTCCTGATTTGTATATAATCTACATTCTTAACATTTTCCTGGAGTGCTGTTAGTTTGGGTTAGTAGGACTTATTGTACTCTCAACATTGAAAGATGAATAGGCCTATCAACCAAACAGCATAATAAATTTGTTAGGCTGCGCATGTTGTGCTCCACCTCTCCCTCGTTCTTCATCGTCTATAATGTAGCCTAATGCAATATGACAGCTGTTAGCAGAAAAATGGTGCAGCAGCCATAAAAAAGTGATTTATGTCTTATTACCAGAGCAGCTAAAATTAAGAAGCTGGTGTTTGGGAGGGCAGCAAACAAGTGAAATGTGAAACACAGTATATATATATATATATATATTCATGAAACATAGGAAGCTGTGAAATGTTTAGACTGACAGTGAAATTCTCCCTGGGTATCCACCGCAAGATCGGACTAATAAAGGGGGTAATTGGTGGTGATGGTTGTGGATGTTCAGAATTGCCTACATGTCACAGCTGCTTATGCTGGAGTATCAGAAACATGTTAAATGCATCTCCTGACATGAACCCAAAGATCCTTACTACCAAATGACATAAGAAAGCCTAATTTAAGGTGGCAGCTGGCAGAAAGACAACATATCACGCAGGAAAGTTGTTCTTAACAGCCACAATGTAGAGAGGAAACAGTGGGATGGGAGAAATAATGTGGGCTTCATGCCCTGCTTCATTTTTCTGCTGGTGTAAATCCACCAGTTTAAGTCTACAGTCATGGATTACGGATTTCTCCCTGGATGCTGAAACTATGAGCATCGGAGAAAATTCTGTATTTGGTCTGCAACATACCTAATGTGAGTAAATGTGATTGTGTAACATCTTGTCAGTTTTGCTACTGAATGATGTAACACATTAATCTAAGACACGGTGAATTATAACTACTGCGTCAGATCACTCCTTGGTTTCTGTTCAACATACACTGTGTATATATACTATAAACACACATATGTCTATGTACGTATATACTCAGGCTGCTGCTAAGTGTGATGTTTTTGGTTCAGTGGGTGGCGGTCTTCCTTCTGAGTCAGTAGTAAACCAGTTCTTCCCTCCATGATGCTTAATGAATAGTGGAATATGGTCAGGTCAGGGAGGTTAATAGCCCTACTTTTGTGAAAAGTGCCAGGGGAATCTTTCTTAGCAAACAGCGAGAACGTCACATTAAATACCATCTGAAAGACAGCCTGGGACCTGCTCCGAGTCACAGGCTGGGGCATTGCTGTAATGCAGAAATAGGGGTAACCATGCTACATATTTAAGTGACTGAGTTGTCCTGCCCCCATAGATATTTACCGGATGCAATTAAATTTGCTTAGGCCGAGTTACAAAATAATAGTCAAGAGTAGTATGGCTGGAAGATACTAGAAGATACTTTGGCATTTTGATTTAAATAAATATCAGAGAAGAAGCTTTCATCTGGTAGTGTGTAGTCATGTTGTAAATAATCCAGGACGGAGATCTCTCAGAACCTTTGCTGTCTTACTCTGGGTGCAAAAAGTACTGAATGAGTTGGAGCAAGTGAGACCTGTGGTAAAAACGTCCACATTTTGTGCCATTGCTGGAGGCCTTGCCTTGGACAACAATTCCAATTGTTTTAGGGAAGGCCTGTGGAAGCCCTGGTTCCTATGCACTAGATGACCTGAGTGGCTTTCTAGCTACTGGGTAACCAGGATAGAGATTATTTTAACAGGATGTTTAATGTTTGGATCATATCCATGGCAAAGTGAAACAGCTAGGAGGACTCTTTTTTCTGAAGTCCCGTTGAGCTTTTGCCCTTTGCAACTCAGTGTGGCTAGAAGCTGCACACTGGCAGCTATATGGGCCCCTGTGAGATGACAGCCACGAAATATAGCCATCAAAGTAGTTTGTGTGACTACAGGATTAGGTAGAGATTTTGCAAATGCCAGTAGTGCCTTAATACTGCACTAGAGAGGCATTTGTAACCACAGAGCATTTCTGTACCTAACTCCATAGAGACCTAGTAGGTCACTGCTACCACACTGAATTTTTCAGTCACAATTCACATCACATCCAGGTCCCCAACTAATCATTTGCCAAGGGCATCAGTGACACATCATCCTCTAACATACTGCTGACCAGTTTCCTCAGGGTTCAGCTTCATATGTGGCTCCTCTCCCCTCCCCAGCCTTTCTGTCCAATGCACAAGGAAACCCTTTTGCATATGCAGAGGAGCCCAATCTCTGCTAGCCTGTTGGTGGTGACTTCTGCCTCCACAAGCCACTTGGGAATTAAAGTACCAATCTCCGATACATGCTCACATCTTAGAAGAGCATATATGATTTTTCGCAGCACTGCTGTATGCCTGGGGGAAGGAGCATTGCCTTGCACTGGGATGGACAGGCTTGCTGCAGCATCATGCCAAGGAGCTCATGCTGCTTCTGCACCCATGGCTGGCTTTGTCTCTGCCCTGAGCACCCTGCATAGGGAACCTGTAGCTGCTAAACAGGGCAAAGTGGCTTGAGAATGATCCTGTCCCACTGAGGCAAGGGGCCAGAAGTGATGAGAAACATGTACCTAGCTCAGTGGGAATTCTTAGGAAAAAGACTTAGCAAGGACAGCAGGATTCATCCCACTACCTCTGTGGGATTGAGATGCCTCATAATTGTGTCTCTTTGCCATAACTGTTTTCACAAGCTGCATGACTAAATTCTACTGTGTAATTGGGGTACCATACTATTAAACTTTTTCATCAGTTTCTCTGCAATCTCTCTATTAGAGGATCCAAAATACTATCTTTACATTTCTGGGAAAAAACATTCATAAAACCTTCTGTTAGTCAATCTTGAAATAATATTGTTACATTTGTCATAAACACTGTTTGCTAACTAGTTGTCTCCTGAAAAGTGTGATTGTTTCAAATGCCCAAACTAGATGTTCAGACTAATTCCAAGCACACAGCAGTTTGTCAGATGATAAGATCTTACATTGGTATGGCCTGTTACCTGAACAGATTCCAGAAACTGAACACAAACCATGTTAGGAATCACTTCAGCTGTCATTGCTTAATGGTAATCAAGGTGAAATGAGGCAACTTTTAAATAGCGCAAAGTAAGACTGCAGAATAATTTAGGTCAAAAAGTGAGTAATGTGTCACTTACTTAACTGAGATGTTAGATGAGCAGAATATAGTGAATGTAGAACAGCAAATACCATGCATCACTGTCATCATTCTAGATCCTTTTAGACTAACCATTTCTTTCAGTCCAAGTAAAGAAAAACATTAGCATTGCTGCCAGAAACAGTTTCCACAAAGATTGTTTGATGGCAAAGGATGCTTTCTATTTTGATGGGCACTGCTTAAAACATGTTTAGAGATACAAGGTACAATGTGTGTACATATATTGGAAAGCTGAAGAACTTACTCTCTCATGAAGTCTAACAGCTTTAATAACTGCAATAGAAAGAAGTGATTCCTGCTGACTACAGAAAGATTTTTTGCCCAATTATAAAAGGGCATGTAATATCAGAAATTGAAGCAGGGCAGGCAAATTGAAGCAGGCTGTGGTTCTTTGTTTGTCTTTCCTTTTTGGAATGGCTGTGCAGCACACATGGATGAAAGCAAAGGGTCGTGTATGTGGCTGCAATCTCTACCATTTCTTCTTTTACTCCAAATCACACAAAAGTGTTCCAAACCCAGGCAAATTTTGCCACATATTCCTCATTCTAAGGAATTATGATTAGGTGAACTTGTTATTCTAGATAATGGTTTTACTGAGCCATCTTTTTTTTTATTAGTTACATGTTATATATCAGCTTGGCCAAGTATGCTGCTGAAAGAGAGTATGTTTCTACCTGGTTTCTATCTTTTGGTGACAATCTATGCTTTGGTTCTGTGTCCTTCCAGCTTTGCATGAATCACTAAAGCACCAAATCCTTTACTTTTCAACAACTACCTTAGTGGATGCAAGGCTTCCTTTGAGTGAAGCACCGTAGCCACCTTGTTTACAAAGATAAAGCATAGGGCCACATGAAATTTTGCATCTAAACAAATAAATATGTTTATATGCAGCTTCAGTTCCAGATCATAATTTTTATGCTGGTCTTCAAAATCTGTCTTGTTCTGCTTGCTATATCTTACAATACTTCTCTGACCTCCCGCTTCTTTACTCTCTTGCCTGATAACTGTACAGACAAGCATTGCCAGGATCAGCCTGAGAAGTAGCTTTATGTGTGCCTTCCACCCCAGAGTTTTCTTCAATAACATCCTGAACATCCTTGTGGCAATCCAAAATTAGGGAATTTCTTCAACAGACAGAAATGAGTTGTAGTGCCTCTATTCTCTGCTGGCTGAAAGTACCTCGGCTTGGGTCCAGACACCAGAAAGCTTTTTGGGGAGTGCTGTGTCTGTGCTTATGTACCTTTTTGCTTTATGGACTTTTTTTTTTTTTTGACTGTCTTCAAGTGCTCCATAATGAAGTATATTTCTGCCTTTGTTTATTCCAGAGTTTGCTGGATCCTGATTTCAGCTATACTTGTCTACATCAGAAATAATCCCAATGCAGTAATTCCAAATCTCCTCTGGTGTCCCTCAGATCAGGTCTGACTCACTTCTCCTATACCTAGTCTTTAAAAGCAAATCTGTTCTTTTTCTCTTTAAAACTGTCATTATGTTCTACTGTACTTTAAAGTAGTATTACTTTGAAAAAAGAGCATAAAAATGACATTTCAGCGTTCTATATTTGTCTGACAGTTGTTTCTGTTGCAGAAGTGCTCATTTTATAAGTTAAAAAGCTGTCTTTCCTAACACCTAGCCCTGCGAAATGCACAGGGTGTTATGATTTGAGCTATTGACACACCATCATCAGATTCTGCAACCAGTATAGGCCATCTTATATTGTAAAGCCTCTGTCTGTTTGTACCATCCTGTCTTCTTCAAAGCATGCCCTTGGTGACACTGCCAGGCCCTTTGCATTGCATAAGCATGTTGCAGGTCTAAAGGATCACATTATGCAAGGAAAACGTACACCGTGGAACAAAATGCGACTCAGGCTTTGTGTTAGAATGGCAGGAATAACGAGTATTAATAACAGTAAAACTTTACTTCTCTTACTAGATACAAGCATAGACCCACTTGAGGTCATTCTTTGGGGGCCAGGTTTGAGGCATAGCACTTTTAGCATAGAGATCTGGTCACCATTCTGCTAAATGTACCAGGAAAGCCTTTATTTGATCTCAAAGGAGAGTCTAAGAAATTTAAAGCAGTACCTCTCAGTTTTGCAGAAGTGGTGATCTGTTCAGCTGCTTTGGCAGGAAATGCGTTGCTAAGGGTGCATAGGTAGCAGTTGGCCAGGGAAGGGGTTAACTGAAAATGGTGGATGTGGCACATTATGGCACTAAGCAAACTTCCACATCTCCTTGCAGT
Source organism: Mycteria americana (assembly GCF_035582795.1). Classification (NCBI taxonomy): domain Eukaryota; kingdom Metazoa; phylum Chordata; class Aves; order Ciconiiformes; family Ciconiidae; genus Mycteria; species Mycteria americana. Next base: position 58,456,808 of record NC_134366.1, read on the forward strand.
CAAAGGTCTGTCTTTCATTTTCTTTTATAAAATGTATCAAACAATTTGGCATTAAAAGTACAACTTTTGTCATATTGAGAATAACAACGTGTTATAAGACAAAGGAACAAAGGCTGGAAGTTGAGGGAAATTAAAAAAAAAAGAAGAAACAAAGAAAAAATGAAGATGTGAAACAGTTGTGTTTAGTTTGGAAAAAAAAAAAAAACAAACTTCATCTTTCCCCTCCCTCCTTGTCTTTTTTTTAATAGAATTGAAAATGCAACATTTGGAAAAATCTACATGTGTCTAAATTTAGGCTCTGTGTTACTTTACTCTGCATTTCTTTATCACACTTTAGTCATCCATATATCATTTTGTAGAAAGCGTATGTGGCAGGCTGATGCATGTCTTATTTTATAAATATTTATTACCCACTGGTGTGTTCCTATCTTTGAAGTGACATCCACTTCTCCTTTCCAGTCTATGTTCCCTCCTTTTCCCTATTAAAAAACCTCTTGTCAAACAATTTTGTTTATGTGGAAATAGTATGAAGACTATTTTAATTTTGGTTTTAGCCTCATCTTTGTTTTAGCTTGCCTTGATTCCCCCCTCCGCACCCCCCTTCCTTTTCTTTTTAGATAGCGTAGGCCAGCAATAATAATGTAAACAACATAATCCATGTTGCTGTTGCATGAATGCAGCAAGGCAAACCTGACCATTCATAAGATGATTTGCCCATTGGTCTGCCTCCCCAGGGATGCATATGGCTTGTGCAATTGAAACAGCTAGGAGGACTTGAACTTGAGTTTGAAGGAAATAGTGACTGGCCTTTGAAGAAAGCGCAGAGATAATCATCAGAGCCTGTAGCTGCTCAGCCATGAAGGTAATACAGTTTTGTGATTTAACAGGAAGAGATCTTAAAAACATGTATTTAAAAAAAAAAATGACTGGCTGCATCAGAAGGATAACCAAGCTGTCTGGTTTGCTGCAGCATAACTGTATTTTTGTCTTGTGGTGTTGAGTGAATTCTCTCTGTATACACAAGACCAGTGTCTGCTCATAACCTGATCCTCCGTGTTGTTCTACCAGAGAGAGTGTGGTATTATACTGAGGTAAAAGTGACATAACTAATGGAGAATCAGCAATGAGCTTTTCCAATCAGAAACATGATGACCTAAAAATTATGTTTTATTTTTCTTCCCTCTGTCTGTCCCTCAAAGGAAATTGTATGAGGAGAGTTTGAGTGAGCTGGACTTTCTCAGCCTGGAGGAGAGAAAGCAAAAGGAGGGCTTAATTGCTGTCTTCAGCTACCTAATGAGAGTTTCTGTTTTACCCTGAAGTCTGCCATTCTCTTTTGATACCCAAAACCATGTCTGCATTTTCCAGCTATACCAACCGGTCTAATAAGTCACAAACCTTGTCTTGCTTAGTAATCCCTAATGTTCAGCTTGCTTTTCTTACCAATTATAGAATTTAGCTAACACTGTTCGTTATAATGCTCAAGTCCCTTTCCTGAGAGGCAGCTCACTTCTATGCATGTGAAGTCGGGATTGTTTTCTCCTGCATGTGTCCTGTGTTACCTCTGTTACTTTACAGTTATCAATACTGATTTTCAGCTGCTCTTTCATTATTTTGTGAAGTTCTTCTGCAATTCCGTGCCACCAGCCATCGCCTTTGCTATTTTGATTTACTTAGTAATGTCAGGAGACTTTGTCATCTGACTTTTCATCCACTTTTCAGATTTTTATGCCTATAGCACAGACCTTAATGCAGAGCCAGACACTAATGACATCTCTCCATTTCACTCATCTCTTTTAATTAAAACTATTAGTTATGCGTGTGCTGCCTTCTTTATCCCATGATAGGTTGGTTTCTTTAGGAAAAGTTAGTGGGGGTCTTTATAAATTCCTCCTAGAAAATCCAAGCTGACTATATCAGTGTGTTTTCCTTTCCATGAACTTGTTGATTCCTTCAAAGAAATGAAACAGATTTTACACCTACAAAGCACACATTGTCTCTTACTGCATTTATCTTACTTGACCTTTTAATTCATTCTTAGATATTATGGATTTTGCAGGGTACTCACCTTCTTTTCTAACCTTCTGTAATATGTTTTTAGAATTAACTTGCTGACATTTCTGGTTTTTTTCTATTTTTCTCACTTAAATATGACTTTATCCTGCTGACCCATCATACTGGATTTTTGGGGTCTTTTTCAGTACTGTGCCTCTAATACACTATCCTTAAATAGTCTGCAAGCTCCTTTGAAATGTTTTACCCTTTCAGCTGTCCCTTTTAGTTTCTTGAAGTTTTCATAAGTTTTTGCAGTTTCTCTTTCTGAAAACGCACTCTGCTGTAGCGGAGGTAGGTAGATAGAAAGACAGACAAGTATGACTTACCTTCTCGCTGTAACAAACCTAAGTGTGGTATAATTACTGTTTCAGAACAATATTTTGATAACAGATTCTTGGGCCAGGTTCTGCATAGCAGTTTGCTTCTTCTCTTGTGGATTCCCTGCCTAGCTGCTCCCTGAAGAGGTCATTTGTGACACCAAAAATTTAATCTCTGCATCATGACCTGATATGGCAGTTACTGCATGGGAGTGTTTGAAACCACTCCCCCGTTGCTGCATTTCCTCTCCCTGCAGTCGCTCTGCTCTTCCCCAGGTACTGCAGATCCTCTCAGTACCAGGGCTGGGTCACTGGCAGGGCAGGTCTAGTACTGGGCTTCTTCTGTTTGGACCTGGAGTTTCTATCCACAGAGAATGCCTCTTATTTGTTGACATAATTAACTTATTTATCTGATCTCTGTCCTTCCTGCCCAGACATGTGGGGGTGGCATAAAGCTCCTGTGCCTGAGAGTATTTTCTTAGGCTATGGTAATACGAATGGAGAAGCGAAGCCTGAAGCCTAAACCTAGAGACAATTTCGCCACACCATCTGTGTACAAATGACCAGGCTGTCCACTGAAAGCGTGAGAAAGGAGTAGGATTTGCATGGAAAGGTATGCATTTGAAAGCATGACAAATTTAAACCTGATTCATACTAAGGTAACTTGCCAGTGATGAGACAGGTCTGAATTGCTTCTGAGGGTTGTGTCATGCGCTAGAAATTTTAAAAAATTGAAATAGTTTGATTTGTCACTTGTTAACCAATCTATCTGCCTAGTCTTTAGATAGATTTGTGGCCTCTGTACACTCTTAGGGTGGCAAAAGCAGTGAGTGTCTGATACCTGAAAGTGGTGCTACACCTTCTTCCTGCATTGCGCCATTTCTGAGGCTGGCATGACCCTGGGAAGGGCTGTGTCAGTGAAGTAGAAGACACACAGCTCAGCTGAGAACTAAGATTTAGACCTTTGAATGGGCTTCTCTTGTAGAAAGACCCTGTGAAATGGCATTCTGTAACTGGAGATTTTTCTACCTCTACCCCGATTTAGGTTATCTTCACATTTTTGAAAGGCATTCAACTCTGATAACTCTCATATGCGGTTCATTGAAGTGCCCACACCATCTACCATCTTATCCTTTGCTCTTTTATACTCAGTGATCTTTCTCGAAAAATAAGACTTCATTTTACTTTCAGTTAAGCCATCCAGGTCTGTAATACCCTGCTGACTTCATTAAGGTCAAGCCCAGGCCTATAAACTGCATCCTAATGCAGCCATAAGAGGCATTCTTGTGTGTGCATAAATTGTGGAGGAGCAGTCTGCTCAAGAGTCCCTCTAGGGACCTCTGCTAGTATCTCTTGCCAACTTTCCTCTGAATGTTTTTCTTGTTTGAATAAAGCCGCTATGTTGTTTTTGTCTGCTGTTATATGAAATTCTGGAGGCCATAACTCTGGTGATATACATTTCTGTCTTCTCAGAAACAGAGTAACTTTCTCATGCAATAGAGACTGGACGAGTCAGACAAATAATTGTTACGCTGCTTCCTGATGTGGTGTTGTAATGTGTACGTTGAATTAGCCACTGTGTCCATAAGCTGCAGTGTCACTATTCAAAGACAAAATAAACCCTCTCACAGCCCTCGTAAGACAAAGATACATAGACAGTGTGTACTCATGTGGACCTTTCTCCCAACCCTTCCATTTTGGCTGCTCGGAGTTGCTGGCTGTCAGAGGGGAAAGGGAAACCTCACCGTTCACTTAACTCTGTCCTGCAGAGAGGATTTGGGATCCTCTAGCAGCTGATGATTTTCTGCACTATTTTTCCAGTCAATGCAATTCTAGCAAAGTTGATGAGAAGCAATAGTAGACAGGAGAGATGTGATTGAATGGTGATAATGTGCGATATAGCTCTTTTGAAACCATGACATGCCCAGGGGTCATAGAAGCTGGGCGGCAGGTATTTGCAAGCCATGGATTTGATCACTGTGCTATATTTCTAGCAGCAGCATAAGGCAGGACAGTCACTCTGAGCCCTAGGCAGTACTTGAAATCAGTCTGTGGTTGTATTTCAGGGAGACAGACAAACTTAAGTAAGAAAGGGATCACTGAGGGCAGCCACTGAGACTACAAAAACATAGACTCTGTTAGCCCTGTGACAAGCATGGAAAGAATCGTGATATACACTGAAAGTAGCCCAGTGACTCAATAGCCCAAGCAGCAGTGTGAAGATGCTCCTCTAAGGTAGGAAATCCACACTGAGTAGACACTATCTGCGTATCTGTTTTGCAAAATCATTTGGTGTTATCTGCCTTTGTCTGTATATCATTAGCTTGGTTTAATTTGTTTAGGACAGGTTTTTTTCAGTTTCAGCAGATTGTTCTGCTCATGCAAAAGGCAGCTTTTAGTTCTCCACTGTTCTTTTCAGATGGGGCATTTCAACAAGCCTGTACAATAGCAACTGTTCTCGATAGCATTCTCAAAATAAAAAGAAAATCAAATGGCTGGAGAAAATGGAAAAAATCTGGATTACACCATCCAGTACTGCACTTTATGTCATGCCAGAGAAAGGATAACTCCCCATTTTACACCTGAAGTATAAGCTTCATTTATACCAGGTTAATACAGTAGCAGTTGGAATCAAGTAGCCCTTATGATTTTATTCTCTTAGAGCAACTTCCAAATCCAGTTGGATTTGTCCTTGCTGGCAATAATAATAATAATGCTCATAACAAAGGAAAGAAAGCAAATATTCAATCATGTCTTAATTATATCCAAAACAAAGGCTTTCTCTAGTTCTGATTGCACTGATTTGTTGAAAACTTATTCTCAGTAAAAGGAAAGCAATTCAGTTCTCCAGCCTTTGTAGAAAGGCTTTCAGTGCCTGATTATTAAAAGGCCTGCTTACAGCTGAGCACCATGCAAATAATCCATTTAAAGATCAACCTCAAAATTCTTGTTCCCTGATTCTCACCCCACTGGAATGTAGCAGGAGTCCATTTATCACTGTAGGAATGCAACGACTGGTGAAAACCCTTCATAAGTTCACGACTTTCAAATATGAGGATATTCAGATAATTTCTCACTGAGACCAGGGATCAGCTGCCTGTAATCAGGCCTCTTTGATCACTTCATCTGACTACTAATCAATTTATAAACTAGTGCATGTGAACCGACAGCCTTGCAATTTTGTTTCAGTAACACAAATTCTCCTTTTATCTGTGTAAGCATCTAATTCTGAGTTATTCAAGGGAATTGTGGTGATGGTAGTTGAAGACCTAACAGCCTGCAGGCAAAGGGAAGTTGCAGTTGGCTTTAGCTTTTGTACTCGGTGCGTTTCACAAGGAGAAGTGAACAACCTAAAATTCCATTACATGTAGGGCCATGAATTTGATGTCCATTTAGTGTAGTCACACCAAAGAGAAAAGCATCACACTGTTCAATCCAAAGAGGCACCCACATGTTTCACCTCTAAGGTTAAATTTTTTCTGTTATTTCCCCAGCTCCCGTGAATTTCCCAACCAGGAATGCACATTAAGGGACAATTACACAATGCTTGGTGAAACTCCCTTTATTTATTTCACTTGTGGTGTTGCTGCTGTTGTATAAGAAAGAGCAAAATAACAAAAAGAACAAAGTAAAATAAAATAGTAGCTGACCCAAACATTTTTAACACGTTGAAAACCCCTTCCAAATGCAAAGACTCTTTCTTTCTTTCTGCCTTTTCTTTGCATTGATTTGCACAAGCATTTTCTCTGTGAGCCAAATACAACTCTGGTATAACTTCACTGAAGTCACTGGACTTACACCAGAGGTGGTTTTGGTCCTCTGTCCTGGGAAAATACAGTAGGAATAAATTGGTCACGCAGGCAGAGTGTCTGGCAATAAGTGCACTGAGTGGTCCTGGCAAACCAATAGGAAAGACCTAAAATAAAAATCCCAAACAGGTCTTTTATTTAACATAGGGCCTAAAAATCTACTGGGAGCTGCTGAATACTGCCCACTAACTGTACAAAGTATAGGTAGCATGCCTTCCAAATATCAAAATACCAGACGGAATGCCGTGAAAATAAATAACTTCTAATATAAACAAATGAGAACATATCAAACTGTTACCTCTTTAAACATAATGTAAATAAAAAAAATACCAGTCCTTCTACACAATAAATATTAAGAAACCATTGACATAGTTGAAATGTACTCATATAAATTAACAACTTTAATTACATTAGCCAAACAGACATTGGTTAAAGCACTGCATGTAGTATGCAAAATAATAATAATAACAATAATAATAATAATATCAACAACAAAACACAAAATGATAAAAACAAAATAGGTTTCATAATATCTTGGCTTTCATAATTTATATATATATGTATATACATATATATATAGTTGTGTGTATATATATACTGTAGATATATATATAATATGTATATATACATACATATATATATCTTCAACCCATCATCAATGTATTGTTTTTGAAAGTATTTAAATACAAAGAAACCCATTGAGAATTAACACAGATTCACTATATCTCAAAAAATAAATAGCTATATAACCCAGAAGTGTTGTTTGTTTCTGCCCATGAAAATGTTGCTTATAGTTGTTCACAAAAGGTCAAATTATTATTTTATTTACTCATACTGAAAACCTTTTTACTCCACATGTAATGCAGTGAGAGCAGATGGGGAGTAAAGCTTTTTTCAGTGTACGGAAAGTGATTAGCATCCGATTCTTATACTGATGCACACTACTGACATGAGGTTTAACTTAAAGAACTTAATCATTTCCATCACATCTCTTCTACCTACACTCCAGAAATAGATTTTGCTCACTTTATTGATGCTGACTGGTAACTTTCTAGGAAAGGAGACCCTCTGAAATCAACAGCATTGCTTACAGAGTAAGGCACTATTCCACACAAGTAACTATAGTCCATAAAAATTTTCATTTTGCACATAGACTTTACAGATGCCTGAACTTCTCCGCCTCAGAGATATTGCTGCTAGCCAATATGTGGCCTTGTGGTGTCACAGTTAAATGAACTTGATGGCTTAAATCTCAACTAAATACAAAAAAAGCAGGTATGTATAATGGAGTCCTATTTTGCAATGATTTGATAAGAGGCTGTTTCTATTGAAGTCAATGACAAAACTCCCATTTCATTCAGTTCTATGGTTTTGGGCCTGAGATCAATATTCTGCTGTGACATAGGAGTGCAGAATAATTTTAAGCATCTGTAAGCATTTCCTTTTGCTAAACCCCAAGAATACAAATACATTCAGCCCTCCCAAAGAAACATCTTAATTTGCACTTCTGCCAGTTTCTTAGGCCTTGTATCCAGTGAGCATCTGACATGGAGAGGCGGAAAGACAACCAAATGTGGTCAACTGTGAAGCAAGAAGATTGTGGAGATACTAAACAAATACATTCCTGTGATTAAATGTATACTGAAAATACATTTTCAATATAAACAGGAAGTAGGTTATATGGAAGGAATGTGTTAGTACTTAAAAGCCTCTTTTTTTTGGTATAGTCATACCTGAAAGAAGTAATTTTTGAGACTGCATGCCCTTGAACAACTGTTTAAATATGGTAACAATTTCTAATGCTATTTTAAGTACATGCAGATTTAATTAAATCAAATTATCGGGGGTGGGGTGTCTTGCTGGAATCAGTCAGTCTTGATTAACATCCCGATTTCTCATTTTATTTTATCATATATTTTTTTTCATTTCCCCCTACTTTAAATAACTCTGACCACAAATCAAAACCCCATGACTGAATCTAGAGATTGGGGGGAGAAACCTTTAAAATTTGTCACTAGTATATGCACATAAATGAAAGCTAAAAAGCAGGGCTTACAAACAGTTACTTCTTGATTTGAAAACCTTCTTCTGTTTTTGTTGTCTCTATCATGAAACATGCTCACCACATCTAAAATCCTATTTTCTTTCCTCACTTGGAAGTTGTCTCAGGCTACTTTCATGTTTTCCAGGGTCCCTCCCTACTCATCACATAAAAGCTGGTATCAAACTCAGCATCAGACTTCTTTTTAAAGGCTATTTCTGCTTTGGCCAGGAAAACCATGAGCCTAAACTCACTCTGCTTGCAGCCAATGGGAGTTTTGCCATTGTTATTTAGGGGAAGGTGCTGGGATTTCAGGTCTCCCGTGCTCTCTAACTAATCACACTTGAGAGTAACTTTTACCAACGTGAGCCATCTCACCTACTTCCCTTGCCACTACGTTCAGCGATCAACCATGATGCAAGCAGCCTGGTTTAAACAATTGAATTAAACAATGTTGGATATGGTGCCATTCATTCAAAATCCTTCCTCTCCCTTCACACTGCCCACAGCAAAAGGAACCTGTGATTCATCCTGGCTTACCTTTACTCATGCAAGTAGTTTTACTACTCTTGTAAGGAGACCAGTAGACGTCAAAGAGCCTGTTGACGTAAGGGTTCTGGGAAAATATGCATCCAATTTTAAGGCCAAGTCTAAAGCCCAGTGAAATAAAAGGTACTGTCCTCAACAACTGTCACAGACTATGTCCCTGCTCCTGCTGTTCCAGAGCCTGGCTCTACTGCTAGAAAAAACAACAGTAATTCTGCCACTTGCTTCAAATGAAGCAGGGTCAAGAACTTGTTTTGTTTAAGTTATAAATTAGTTGTGCATCTTTTTTTTTTTTTTTTTTTTAAATTTTCCTATTAGCATTTGGTATCCCTCCCTTTCCCCAGGAAGAAAACACCAAAAAACGAACAAACTTCTGCAAATAATTTAAATCAGAAAGCCTTGATATTTTACAGAATACTTTAGTGACAAATTTAGTGTTTACCCAATTGTTATAATTTTTTAAATTTTTTTTTGCAAATTGCAAACAAGTCTGTAAAAAATGCATTGTATAAAAAGTACATAAATGTATAACCCATTAGCTGTACTATGCAATCTAAATACTGTGGAATAAATTAGATAGAAAACTTAGCTATAAGCATGTATGTTGATATCTATTCAACGGAGGAAAGGGCTTTTTTTTTTCTTTTCTTTCTTTTTTCTTTTTTTTTCTTTTTTTTTTTTTTTAAATCTCTATTGATACGTACAAATACAGACATGCGCCCATGCGCACATACATATGCACACACAGAGAACACCCACGCACACATGCACACACAAACAGTTTTGGCTGACAAAAAATGAAGGCCCTGATTACACTGTTTAAACATAGTTCTTGCCATGAAGGTGCTAACACGCTATCCCTAGCCAGTGTGACTGGGTTAAATTGTGCTATCTTTTTTCTACTTATTTATTTTATTTTTTTACAGACTTTGCTCTCGACAAGGTGGGGAGCCATGTTAGTGCTTCTTTCCATGAGAGGCGTTTTGAAGCCTGTCCTGTCAGAAGGCAGCTAACAGGGGCTTGGTCCTGCAAACATGTGAGAGTCTGAAGCTTCAGGCTCAGGGTTATCAAACTCAGTGTAAACAGGGCCTAAAGGTTTCTCCCATTCCCTCTTATCATCTCCCCCTACCCAAAGACAAATGTTGTAACTTTAACATTCTTTTAAATATGACAGCGATAGAATTTTTTTTAAAAACTATCTACCTATGCCCTATGGGTTGGACCCTTCAGGTTAGGTGTTGACACTGAAAATTAGGTCTTACAGGTAATGCGCAAACCCATTAAGAGTTGTCATGCTAGAGGGTGGTGGTTGAGACAGCCAGTCTTTTGCTGAAGACTGCATTTCAAACAGAAATCCTACTATAACTGCCATTTTCTGTATATTTGCAGGGTAGATGGTGGGCATGGCCCAAAGCTGCTTGCAATTTTACATCAAGACTTTCTAAGTGTACACCAGCACTTTAGGTTTCTCTCACACAAATACCATTTTGAACGTGTAGCCTCCCACTTGGTAGTAACAAACAAACAATCTTTTAACATACTGTGCTTTGCACACAAACATTCATTGTTTTAAGAACATTAAAGTGAAGCCAGAAGTGCTTATACCTTGTGTATACATACATATATACATACGGAAATATATACATATATATATATGTATATCCCTTGTATAAAGTTGTTTCCCAACAATGCACAGTTGCTGTGCATCAGGGACAAGTCTTAGTGTCGTACATGCAAAAGAGTACAATTATGCTTAGATGGACCTCGGATCCGAGCACCTTGGATCCAAATCCCAGGGCTTTTCTGGGCTTACTTCAAATGGCAATTTTCTGTTGAGAGCACTATTTGAATTTAACTGATTAACAGATATTCTAGCCTGAATGTAATCAACCCCCTGACCCTTTATTCAAACCCTAACTTATTACAGGTGAATGGTACCAACCACAAACAGACTTTTTAGAGGCTTGCACAAATGTCTTTGGTGTATGTGTCTATTCATTTTAAGGTACAAAATAATAATAATTATTATAATAATAAAAATAGCTATTTTGTGTGCTGTAGCAGTTCTTGTATAGCTCACAATAAGTGCAGCTCTCAACCCCTCCCACACCCAACCACCCTCCCTTGCAAATATTTGTTAAATAAGGATTAGACAGGTCAGACACCATTGTAGTGCAAATAGTAAACGATTAAATTTTTTTTTACAAAATATAGAAATGTTTGGCTCCAGTAACTGGACAAACATGTTCCTTTCAAGTATCTCTCACTGAAGAATTTTTTTTAAAACAAGTTACTTCCATTTAAAAAAAAGTCTTTCTGTTTTTTTTTTTTCTTTCTTTCGCAGGTAAACAGTTTCAAACCAACTAGGTTGCATAGTTCTAACGTTGTAAGCACCTTTACAAAATGTAACTTTTATTCTTTCATCCGTTTTTTATTTTATTCTGGTTTTTTCTTCATTTTTCTTTTTTTCTTTTTTCTTTTTTTTTTTTTTGTAAATGTAGTGCAGAAGATGAAGGTGTATACACCTGCACAATATTGTCCCTTTACCAATGTTAAGTATATGTATGTGTATAGTGTCTGTATGTATAGAGATATGTATATAAATACATAGCCATATATATATACACACAAACACTACACACCTACTCAGTTCCTCAGTAAATTTGGGGGGAAAGTGCCAGTGAATGTGGTGTTCATACACATGGCTTTTCAAGGAATTTCAATGACATTTTGGACTTAGTCCAAATTGCTGCAGGTTAGATGAGCTGCTACCACGGCTTGAACTGATGGGTAACTAAGGGAGAGAACATAACTCCCCTAGTAATAACTAATGTTTAATATACTACGTAATAAGATAAGGAGCATACTGAAAGGAAGGGGAAATCCCCAACCCATACCGCCATTCAGACGTATCTCATTCAAGCCCGGGTTCATGAAGCTTTCTTCCTTTTTATAGCTGAAGTCTTTTCTGATCCTCCATAAGTCTTTTTTTTTTTACCTCTTTTCTCTCTCTCTTTTGTTTTTGCTTTTATTTCTGATGATTGTTTCATTCAAAAAAGGTTATACCATGTCTGGTCTTTCCTCTTCTTGGGCTTTTGATGCATTTTCTTCTCGACGAGAAGGGTCTTGCGCACACGTGCGTCTATGAACAGCCACACTCCTCCACAATCATATTCTGTATGTCTTTCTTAATGATGTTCTGGCCATCGTCATAGTAGAGCATGGACATGGGCCGCAGCTTGGTGGGCACGCAACATGACTTGAGGTTGGCAAAGGGGCTATGGCCCCGCATGCGGTAATGGTTGATGACAGTGGAGTGGAAAGATAACGATGAACCAGATGTGCCTGCTATATGGCTGGGGCACTCTCCTTCGCAGTAGTTGGCGTGATAACCTGTAGGTGCAATGATCCAGTCACTCCATCCTATGTCCTTGAAGCTGACAAAGAACTGCTTCTTGCAGCAGATGTTGACTTTGCCATCACACTCCAGGCCTCGTCTCCGCCGCCTGTGCTGGCGGTCCTCTGAATGCCGGGCAAGCATCATCAGGAAGGGCCGATGTGATTGCTCCTTCTCCTCTTCTCCTGTGAATTCTCCAGCTTCCCTTTCTTTCCCTTCCCCATCATCTTCCTTTTTCTTCTTCTTGCCCAGTAGCACCAGGCTGGCTCCAGTCTCTTGGCACAGGTCACAGGCAATCCGCACATCCAAAGAGCTCTTGCCTTGGTCCAGGAGTCTCTGGACACTGCTGGAGACAGGAAAGATGTGCCAAGTGCTCTTACGGGTGTCCACTGCCTTTTCTGAAATCAAAGTCTCACTCCTTTCACCTTTCAGCCCCCCATCCTCCATATCTTCTGCTGCTTCAGAGTTGCCTTTTGGCTGCCGCTGCTGTTGAAACAGGCGGATGGTGACTTTTGTCCTGCTCCGGTTGGCCTTGGAGACCTTCAGGAAGAGCCACACTTCAGCATGCTCCACCACCGATAACTCACTGCCTTCCTTGGAAATCTCAAAGTGCAACATTTTCTTGGCTGTGCCTGATTTGGTAAATGGAAATAGACAGGAAGAACTTGTTAGTATGTCTGCTTGCATTCCATTAAAGAGAATTCTGTTACTGTCGCCACAGGCATGAAGTTCCCTAGGTTTCCTACTTGGCTCTTTGAATTTTTATGATACTTCTGTTCTAACCTTCCTTCACCTCATCCCCTCCTCAGTTTGTCGTTTGTGAAAATTCTCTCTTTAGAAAAGTATTTATTTGCCTGTTGTTTTCCAGTATCATATTTTAACCAAAGCATTTTGTAAAAGTAATGATATAGTCATTTATGTAAAGCATCTCATAGCAAATAAGCATCAGTAGATGCTAAGAGTTCATTTGCCTAAGCTGTCTTTGTGATCACTGTTAGCTGAAAGGCAAAAATGCTTTTGTGATGACAGTCCCTGACTATATGTACCATATGCATACAAATCTGAGCCTAATAGCTAAAGTTAGGGAGTGAGTTCCAGCCCTGCCAATTCTTTGGCAATACTTTGGAAATTATGTGGGAATGAAGTCTGCCCTTTCTCCCTCCATAAAATGCCGTTCTTCGTATGCATCTTAAAATGAGTTGTAAATGTCAATTGTTTCAAAAACAAAGAAATACTAAAGTATGAGCCTCAGCTTTGAGAGGTTTGCAGAGCTATATTGTAAAGAATTGCAGAATTGCAGCAGGCAGACTCTTCATCCTGTGAGATGTTAGCTGTAGATCCTGTTCTTAATTTAACACATTGTACTCGCTGTGATTATAGTAATGGTGAATACACTGAGAAATGAGCTAAAGAACTGTATAATTATGGGGATGGTTCTCTGGCATAATTGTATCAACTTGCTGAGATGTCATGATGATGATTATGATGGTGAGGGGGTGTTTCTCTGATACAGAGCTCATATCCCTGGCAGAAGTTGGAATGAATAATGAGGGCTGTTTAATGATTTGATCACTAGAGCATGAAAAAGTTAAGAGAGAATGAATTAGTTGGGGGGGGGGGGTGGTGGTGGTATTATTTTTTTGAGAGAGGTACTTTTCTATTTTCTTGACAAAAGAAAAAGACATGTTGGCATCTTTTGTTCTTTCTCATCATGGAGGCCAGGATGGACTGGGTTCACAGATTTGAAATGCACAGGTATCTGACCTTAGTGAGACAGAAACAGTGTTCATAATTATCAATTTGTCATTTATATTATTCTTGAGCTACCCACAGTTGTTGATGCGATTCTCTGTGCAGTGATTCTACTTATCAGGGAACCAGAACTTTGCACCCTAAAAAGGGCAAGTGGTGATCAAAAGTGAAGTGTCTGGACGCATAAAGGAAAAATTGCTCTCATGGCAGCAAGGCACTCCTCCTTGCTTCCCATTGCCACTGAACTCCACTAGTACGGGCTCCCTGACCTCCCCCATTCTCAGGTGAGGCAGAAGCGGGGCAAAATCAAAAGAGACATCTATCCCATATTCACTTGCGAATTCAAGAATTCCTGGTTTCTAAAGTGTGTAGGCAGGCTGTGCTGCCCTTTGAGCTACCTGTTGCTTTCCTTCTGTGTGAAGTCCTGGCACTGACACATTCGGCTTTCCCTGGTGGCATTCCCAGGTCAGAGAGACAGACGTTTCTGAATTACAGTGGCCAAAGGGCACAGCGTTTTGTTTTTGTTTTCCCTCTAAGTGAGAGTGTGAAATTATAGACTTTAACTGTCACTGAGATAGGGAAACACATGGTTTGTGTTAACTGCTTCTCACAGACTTTGCTGATGCCAGTCTCCAAAGTGAGTTACATTAATTTCTCAGGGACCTACGTGAACCAGTGGAACTGTGCCTTAGAAAAAGAAGTGGCTGACCAGTACTGTGAGGCATGGTGGAGTTACTGTTTTTCTGTTATTTTTTAAATAAGATTAATTCAGTAATGACTGAAAGTTCATTAGTCAGCTCTTACCAGCTAACGCTATTTTTTTCCGTTCTGGAAATGAAACTATGGCAAAGCTGCCAGCTGTGTTGGAGCAGAGGGCAGGTGATAGGCATTAATCCCACTCCTGCTCAGGTTTCAGAGCATGAGGAAATGTACAATGACATTCCTCCAGTCCAAAGGAAATCTGGTCCAAGAGGCTGGTTGCCTTGTACATAGGGATGTTACAAAGACTGTTCTCTGTGAGAATGGATACTTCTAAGGCCTGAGAGGACCATCCATCCAGCCTGTGGCTTCATTCCTCCCGACTCTCTCTTCTAAAGCAAGCTTCTAACTTTAGCTTATCCATTTCCTTTGCACAGTCCTGATAAACCCTTTCTGAGGGGGACCTGGGCTTCAGGGGAACCGGCAGGCAGGTGACCTGCCAGGAGTGGGTTGCTGCCTCCAAGAATCTCCATCCAACCCCTTCTGCTTGCTGTCCCTACCCAAGGGAACCTTGGGGGAAAAAAGATGATTTAGACCAAGCTGCAGAAATTGTTCTGGCACCAGCAGCCTCTTCCCAGCTGCTCTCTTTCCTCAAAGCTCAT
Organism: Mycteria americana; assembly: GCF_035582795.1. Lineage (NCBI taxonomy): Eukaryota > Metazoa > Chordata > Aves > Ciconiiformes > Ciconiidae > Mycteria > Mycteria americana. The sequence continues at coordinate 58,472,083 of NC_134366.1, forward strand.
GGATTGGTCCGGGGAATAGGCATATATTGCTGGGAAGTGCAAACTTATTCTGTGTTCCTGAGGTACCAAGCTGGGCACAGACGGCAGTTCTGGCGCTAGGAGGGATCCTGTGCATGAGCAGATCAGCTGTGCTGGACATGAACATGGAAAATTGGCCCAGTCACATGCTCTGAAGAAAGCAGCCAGGGTGTGCAGACTGGCTCAACAGGGGAAGAAGCTGTATGGCTCATCTGATCAGAAAAGACAGACAGCCCTGTGTTACAGAATAACCTAATGCTGTTAAGTACTAACCATGATATTTCACCTTTTGTTATTTCCATGCTAGTGGGAGTTGAAAATAGTTACAAAGTTATGTATCTCCAACAGCAAATATTCATATTACCTTATGCACTGGCCAGAAGTGTAGCAATGCAGCCACTCTTTTTGACAGATATTACATGAAAGAAACAGGACCTCAAGAACTTTCTTAATTAGTTTTTCATATGTTCCTATATGTGTGAAAGTTGAATTCTTCCTCATTACTAAAAACATTAGAACAGTACAGTGGAAGTACCCGAGTCCTTGCTTTTTCTTCACTTGAGGAAAGTGAGCTTCAGCAAGGTAGCATAAGACATGTCCTTATACAGGGATAACAGCCTTCCTGTAGGTTGTTAGCTACAATAACAGCCTCTCTGGATGTGGTTAGCTACATTTTCACACAAGAATGGTTGATTCAGACTCTAAAGAAAAAAGATGCAGGAAGCTTATATGAGCCTAATATTTCTGGACAAAACAAAATTGAGTCCTCAAACCTGCATAGCTAATAAAAGGTTTTATAGCAATTAAAAAAACATTTCCCTTTCACAGATCTTTTTAGAAGGAGACTGGGAATGGTGCAAAGTTGGGGATAAAAAGCATGCTTTCACATTAGGAAAAAATTAAGCTTTTCTGAATTCTCTCCACATTCACAACTAGTTTGTTACGATCATACAGCACAAATGGTATGAATCCTGCAGTCTTTACGAGGTCACTATACTCAGACAAGCTCATTTTGAAATCAGAGTTTGGCCTGTGCTAAAACTGAATTGGGATCTCTGGATCTGGCTTCTTATGATATTACACATTCACCTTATAACAGGACCTTTATTTCCAAAAGGTTTGGTGCTACAATAAAATAAATTCTTCAAGTGTACCGAGACAAAAAAATTGCTGTATTTAATTTTCTCCAAATATTGCTTAGGGATTTAGCAGTCTGTCCTTTTTGGTCTGGGTTAATGACCAGGTTCAAAGCTTTGGAAATACATATTGTTCATCTAACTGAAAGTAAAAAGGAGACCTTCCTGAAAGTTGGGGATGGTATCACTTCAATAATTACACTTTGTTTGTCCTCTTGTCCTGCCTTTTCATCTGCCACAGCTGATTTGCAAGGGTCTTTTTCATTTCTAATCATCCTGCTCCTCCTGCCTGACTCCTGTGGAAAGACCCACAGCCCAACAGTGGTAGTGCCTTCATCGCTTCCATGCTCATATAAACGGCGATGTCAACAGCCTGGATTGTTATCATAGCAGAAAGCAGCTGAAAAAGGAGATGAGGGATTACTTTGGGCCCCCTTCGATTGCTTTTCCTCATCTCCCCTTCCCAAAGCCTTGGAGAGGCCACGTCTCTGCTTTGCTGCTGAGCAAAGTCCCTTCCAGGAAGAGGGCTGTGACGCCAAGGGAGCAGCATAGCAGCGCGAGAGACACCGGCAAATGCTGTGAGAAATGGTTAAAAATACAAGCCCTAAGAAGTAGTGCATATATGGTAAAAGGTTTAATGGAAGGAGTTACTGAATGGAAAGAAAGTGTAGCATCAGTATATATAGCATGAGAGTTCGCTCGTATCTGTTTTTCTCGTCAGTGCTGCTCGCACACCTTTTTAGGAGAGAAACCTGAACATGCAAGCAGAGGGGCGCCTGCACAGGTACCCTCCTCTCCACCTCTGGAAGGGCTGTTCAGGGCTCACGCATGGGACTCCACGCTCGGTACCTGCTCCAAAGCGGCGCTTGGTGATGGGCATGGCGCAGGAGAGTGTGGAGGGATTGGCAGAGCCCTTGCGGGCCCAGGCATGGGGGCACTGGCGGGGGCAGCCCTGCATGGGGTAGTTTGTGCTGGGCTCACGGCAGGAGCCTGTGGCTCCAGTGCGCTCTTCCTCTGAGGTGAAGGATCCTTCCTTCAGTGTTGCTGGCTTTAACTCTGCAGTCGAAGCTCATTTATTTGCAATTTGCAGCGGGATTCAAGATCGAGCCCTGTTAGTTCAAGCTATATACATATACTAGGTAGGGTCTAAGCTATACGATTAAAAGGATTTTTTTTTTAGTAAAATGCTAAGATACTTTAAAAGACTTTTTTTTTTTTAACCATATGCTGTTAAATGATTAAGGCTGTTTTTTTCATAATGGAAGTGATTATCCTTTCTGACATTATAATGTGACTTGTTCTTAATTTCTCTTAATACAGAGTATTTAAATTTTCCTTTGAAAAATGCTTGCTGTGTAAGAAGGTGCTGTTACTTTAAATTTCCATGCTTCACCACTGCTTAATTTTGAACCGTTTTTACGTTATACTGTAAGTGAACTGTTTTTCCATACAAAGCAAGCTTTTTTTTCCTTTTTTAGTTGCTAACTTTACTACTGCCTATGTTTAGATTTGGGGGAATTTGTGCTGCGTGCCAATCTGTAATTACATTCAAAAGCATCCTTCTCTTTACTTCTCATTTCCGTTCCCCAGGAGACAGAAAAAAATAGGTTACTAGAAAGGTTCCTCTAAAGAGAGTGAAGAGAAGAGCACGGTTATTGAGAGATAATTGCTCAAAATGTTTACTAATGAGTGACCGCTAAAGTTAGATGAATTGTTCACAGTGTAGAATTTATTCAGTGAATTTAGCACTGTTATCGTCTGGCAATTATCCTCTAGGCAGACTGATTATTACAAATGTGTTATTACCGTGATTAGACAGTGACCGTTTCTGTGAATGCATTTCAGCCTATGGATCACTGGCAAATGATTTATTCTAACTATTCATTGCCCTTCGTATGTGGCTGGTCATCCAGGTTGCGTGCTTTCGTTCCTGCTCCCTGACTGCCTGACTGTTGCCTCTTACAAAGGGAGGAGCAATTATGACACAAATAACAAAAAACTTATCTTTATGTTCACATACCCTTTGCTGCCGGCAAAAGCAGATTTTTTTTGTAAGAAAAAATAAGCCAAAGAAGAAAACCAGGAAAAAGGACTATTCCCCATGCATTCATGGGGGGAAAAGCAGCAGCAACCTTATTTAAATACATTTTCTTGAGAAGTTAACCCAAAGGGGCATTGACAAGGTCATTCAGAATGTGAAATAATTCAGTTCTGGTGAACCTTGACTCTCCTCTGCTATTTTGTCAGGAGGGAAGCACTTTACATCCACAGCCTAGAGTTCTTTCCAAATTGAAAGCCCTTCCCCCACATGGCTTTAAATATTTAGAAACAAAAAAGGTGTTTTTTTGGTTGAAGTTTTTTGTTACTTGATTTTTGCATTTATGTGTAAAATAGCTCAAGTGAAGTTTAGGGTCACTGGCACCAATAACATATTTCAAGGTAAAAGGAATACCAAGTCTTTGTCTTTCATAAAAGAGAGAGTAATTTTTTTTTTTTTATATATATATACTTGTAATAATCTGTTGTAAATTCTAAAATTAAGTGGATCAGAAGCTGCCAGTCTGTTTTCATTAAAATATTTAATTTCTATGCACTAAGGCCCAAATCCTAAACCCACTGAAATGAATAGCAAAGCTTCCAATTGCTTTCAGTAGACTAAGCTTCAATCCTAAATCAATCTTGCAAAGCTCTGTTGCATTAAATGAGATTGCCTTTTCATACCCATATAGACATATCTAGATATAAGAACACCTCAGCATGAATCATTTACACATATGCAGTGTAGATACATCCTGCACACAGGAGAGCACATGAATACACATACTTATCTGCAAGAACCTCTTCATATTACAATGATGCAGGTACCACTACGTAGGTATACAGATACATATGGACATACTTGAGCTTATACAGGCAAATGCATGTTCTGATATTCCCAACTGCATTTGCGTACAAAACTGTATGCATGACTACACACAGAGATGGACAGATACAGTACTTTCTCTCTCAGGTATCTTTTTCTAAACTGATTCCCACCTTTTCAGATTTGTCTGTGCTTTTTCAAGTTGTTCTCAAACTAACCAACCTCCCTGAATTCTCACATTTTGTTACAATGAAACAGATTAATACAGAATGGCTTTCTTCTTCTGGAAGTAACTTGCTTTCATTTGCTAAACTTGAAATCTTTGATATAGTATGCCAAAGCAAAAAAAAAAAAAAAACAAAAAAAAAAACTCAAGGGGAAATAGGCTTGTTTTCTAAAAGCCAAGGAGACTGCATTAAAAAAAGATGTGAGAAAATCAGCTCAGATGATGATTCACGGTCACATTTCTCAGTATCTTGTAAAAAATAATAATGATAATTTCTGATCTTTCTAGATTTCCAGAACTTCTAGCATCCATCGGTTTATCTTTTTCCCCTTTGCCTGTTTCCTTACTGCATTATTTTACTTACAGTCTTCCACTCCAGTGAATCTCTGCCTTTTAAATAAACTAGAAGAGAGAAACAAGAGCTCCACTCAGAGAAGCTACAGTTAAGCATAAAGATCTCTGGGATTCAGGATCCAATTAGGTAAAATAGGAGCTTGCAGGAAGGTTGCCTTGCGTGGAGCAAAAAGCCTTTGGAGTGTGCCCTCTCGTGGCCATTCTTTTTTCAGCACGGATATCTGTACCATTTGCTTTCAGAAGAAAATTGATGAAATGATTTAAAGAGGCATAAGCGACCCATCTTTTTTTTTCCTCCTGAACTGCCAGCCTGGATGTATAGGAGTAGGTATCTTCCTAGGAAAAGGCGTGAGTGTGTACACACATGTAGCTGCACATGAAAGTAGGCATCGTGGTCAAGTCAGTTCACCTTGACTTCACTACAAAAAGGTAGAAGCAGTCTAAATAGCTGTCAGACTTCTCATTTTTTTTCTGACAGTTCTCCTAATGATAAGCCTTTGGATTTCAGTATTTCTATCCAGTAACTCCTATCACCTTCTTGGGGGCTGATGTTAGCAACCCATTTCATTGGTAGTTTAGTTGCCAGGATCAAATTCACTTGGCAAAATCCCAGGTCTGCCTAATAAGCTATCTACTTAAAATAATGAAAGAGTTAGTAACCAACCATATTTTATGAGCATTGGGTATCTCAGTTATAAAAACTGTTGGATTTGCTTGTCACAAAATTATATGACCCCTCTCCTCAAAAGACTATTTTTAAGACCTTGAAGTAACCCACAGAGCTCTAGCACAGCTACCCTCATAGCAGGACTAATCAAGGTTAGTAATCTTAGTTTGATATGCAAGTAGAAAATCATTTTCATGTTTTACTTGTAAGAGTGCCAAAGGACAGTAGGGTGCATTTGTAAATTTTTCCCCAATACTCGCGGTCATTAGTTTTGCAAAGATCTGCCTGGATTTGTTAGCTGTGAAAACTACCTGCCAACTATTTTGCTGATTTCCTGCACATAACTACACCTGTGATTCAGACAAGGTCACTGCATTTAGTTTCCCCTCTAATTGTCTGAAGCCTGTGCTCGTTTGAATTTTGGTCTATTTTAGAAAACAGCAGTCTCAAGCCAGAGTCACGTGCACAGGGCACTGTTTGTTCATTCACTCCATTTCATTGTATGTCTGAGGATACGGCTGATGAAAGATGGAAATACTACTTTTTTCTGAAGGCAAATAGTAAATGTGGCTTCTGAAAGGTAGAGGGAATGGCTGGTTTATGTCAAGTCATACCCAAAGGAGCAAAAAGCCTAAAGTCTTATTTCTCTTTCCATAGAACTTTATTTGATACAACGTGAGATGTTTCCATTCATTTTCATTGATTTCCTATTGCCCTCTTTTGAGATAGAGTGAGTTTCACATTAAAAGCAGGAAGAACATTAACCTGACTGTGAGAGGAACATTTTTATTCTCCTGCTTGGTGTTTTAAACTTATCCATACTCTTCCCAGTTCCCACAGAGTGAAAAGTGGGGACTGTCCATGTGGCTATATTCTGTTCCTGTCTTTTTAACTCATACTTCCTATATAGCATGTCACTTGCCTTCTTTTTGCCTCACTTTCCTCAACAGGAAATATAATTCTGCTTTAATATTTGACACGCAATACTGCTGGTGCATGAGTGGAAAAGATCCCAGGTGGAGTTTACTTAAGTTGTTGCAGCATTGGCACCTGTAAAGCATGGTGGATCCTCTGATCTTAGCAAGACACCAAATATGAGTGGCTATAGATGAAAAATATGTTTTAGCAGTCTGAAGTTACTCCACAGAGTTGAGTTATCATTTCCATTATAAGCCCAAACCGTAGAGCTTGGTTTCTAGGTTGCTAATTGCTCCTCCCTCCTCCCAAATCAAAGCCTAGCAGGTATGGGAAGAAGGGCTGGAGCACCCCTCCTGCCTTAGCTTCCAGGACGGGCTTAGCGTGAAGGTGGAGAACAGCAGCAGGGAAGAAAAGGCATAGGAACGCAGCAGATGCCCCCGTCCTTCAGCTGCGCAACTCCATAGCATAAGTCTTCTTAAATTAATTTGGCTAGCAGTGGTAGGACAACACTATGTAAATCAAACTGAGTGACGTGTTAGCGTTGGGTAGTTTGTGGCGGGGGGGATCGGTGGCTGGACTATTGGCCAGCTTGTGGGCAATGGCACGATTTTCGCTGCTCACGTGACCCCGAGAGCCAATGGCTTCAGGAGCCGCCGTTGGAGGGTGTCGTACTGAGTAGGCATATATCAAATTCCAAATTCCTTTGTGTCAGAGCTCAGGAGAGACAATAATGTGTTTACAAATGATTGGGACTCACACAGTGAAGAGAAACCACTGCTCATGCCATATGTGTTTCACTGTGCTCAGAGTGAGCTGCTGAAAACCAGGTGGGGAATCCGACTCATAGATAGCTTAGAGATTTCCTTAGAGATTTCCTCCTTAAAAAACCTCATTTCTAAACTAACGTTGAGCCGCTCCTGCTTCTAGTGACCACTGGCATTGACACCTTCTGCCTGCTTTCTGAAGTGGAGGGGATGGAAAAACCAAAAAAGCCTGAGCTTTCATACTGAAAGAACTGATAATGTGTATATTGACAAGGACTCCAAAGGCAAGGGCTCCTTGTACAGTTGGAAATCGGACAGCCAGCAGGAATGTCTGCTCTTAAAAACATGCACACTTCTTGTGCATGGCTTCCCTGCAAACAGAACATCTGAGTCAACAGGTTTTCAGGACTGGAAACTCTGAGTGTTGTCTTAATTGTTTATACTGCAGCAGCAAACTTTTAAACAAAAATGCTTGGAGTTCCTTTGCATACTTTGCCTACCATATGCTGTACCAAACAAAACAATGACATTCTTTTAAAACCGTCTTGGCAACAGGAAAAATGCTTTGGCTAGACAGCATCATAAAAAGTTGCTGTTAGTTAGATGATAGAGTTATTGCTAGATACTGCTATTGATGCATGTATAAACATACTCACATACACTAACAGATAAATATGCACATACATATACATTGAATTAAAACGGGTTCTGGTCCTATTCATGTAGGAACAAGACAGTAAAGTACAACTTTAGAGCTGTTTCCTATAGGCAGTTCATGTCAGTCTTAACCCATTACTTTAGTAAATATCTATATTCTGAGCTCTTACTGTATAAGAGTTAGGGAAAACAGAACTGTGAAAGAGTTCAAAATACACCCTACCAAGGTTGCATTTTTTTGGCAGGAGTGTTTTAGGAACAGAATCTTTTATTCCACTATGCAGAAGTCTGCATTACAAATTGGATCAGCTACAGCAACTTGTCTGGTTCTATTGAACTGGACATCTGACAGTCCCTGCAACGCTTTATTGCCGAAGATGCTGTGTTAAATTAAAAAAAAAAAAAAAGCCCTCTCACTTCTAAAAGTTAAAGCTGCTTCATCTGATTTTATAACTTCCACTATAATTTTTACATGAAAGGGTTGTTTCTCAAGTAGTTTGCAGCTTACTTTGTCTTGATAAACTCCCCAAAAGGCTTCAGTCCTTTTTCTTTCACCATCAGCTCTGCAATCCAGTACTTTACTGCAAGTACTCTGGCTTCACAGGCACAGTTTGGAGGTCCCCGCTGCAGCCTGACTTTCTGCTCAAGATTGGTTAGAGAGCTTCCTCCCTGTGTGGCTGTCTGTGCTTAGCAAGTGTAATCTGTAGCCAAGACTAAGTCAGAAAAATCAAATTCCTTCAGAGTCTCGTCCCCCCCATCCCATTCCTCTTTCTCCCTTCCCCCAAGTCTCATCCTACAACCTTGCAGAAAACATTATTGCTGAGGAGAAGAAAAGAAGTTAATTGCAGTTCTGGCACAAAGGATATTTTACAGTTTTGTTTTTCAAGCACTCACCTGATTCCGCAAAAGTGATGATTTCTGAGGTTTGCTCCACAACTTCATTCATTTCAGCTCTTCTTCCAACATCATCCTCTATTTCCACATAACCATCCTCTCCCACCTTTCCCACATGGAGTTTTTTGATGGCATTTAAAAGTGCTGCCTTGGGCACCGGCTGGGTGATATTAGGTCTGTCCCTCAAGTGCAACATGTTCAGTATGTGCTTCTTTACTGCTTCCACCATCTCAGGCTGTGAGCTGGGCACATCCTTTGAGAGCGTGGCGAGGGCACATGATGGACAGTCAGTGACTGAACTGTGCCCCTCGGATCCTGGGGTTGGGGAACTCCTCACTATAATCCAGCAAAGCACCAACAAAAATCCTCTCTTCCAAAGCAAAGGCATCCTGGCAGCAAAAGTTGTTGTGATTCCCTTTTTAAAAGGCCCTGCTTTTCCTCCCCCTTCACGCACAGTTTTTTTGGGGGCTGGTTTGGTTTGTTTGTTTGTTTGTTTGTTTTTCCTTCTCTTCAGCAAATTCTCTGGAACAAGAACCAAAAGTTTTCTGTGAAGTTTTGTTTGCAGGTTCCCTCTCTGAATGCAATAAGTGCTGTAGATGTTTGTGGCTGTCAGGGAGAAGAGTTCTGACTCTGTCTCAGAGTAGGAGAGAGACACAGAGAGAGGGGGGGAGAGAGAGAGGACGGATTGGCCTAAAGTGAGTGAGTGAATGAGAGAGGGAGGGAGTTTTGTCTGTGAGTAAAGGCTATGATTAGGAAGGGGGAGGAACAGGCAGGCTGGCTTCCTTATGCTCATTGCTCCCCTAACACACACCTCTCTTCAAATATCACTACTCGTGGTTTCTGCCCTCCCCCCTTTCTAAAATCTCTTTTCATTCCTGTAAATTTACTCTTTTTTTCTTTTTTTTTCTCTCTGTTTGACCCTCCTGACTCCCCCCGGATGTCATTCCCCCCCCCTTCTTTTTTTTTTTTCCTTTCTTTCTTTCTTTTTTTTTTGTTGTTTTGTTTGTTTTATTCCTTCAACAGTATCACCGGCTTAACTAAACAGAGGAAACATGAATGAATGAAAAGAGTGAAACCTTTTATTAACGAGCACCTTGCTCTTGGTCATGCCTGGTATTGTTAGGGGTAGCAGGAGATGTTAAATAGCTTGTGAATGAGATGGGGATGAGGGCAGGGGCTCCAAATATTTTGAGCAGAACATTATTCTGCCTTGAGTAGAAGAGGAAAGGTCTTTTCTGCTCACTTCTAAATGCTGGAGGTTATCAACACTGGCAAGAGATCTGACGGGAGCAAAATAACACTGTTGTTTGGAGGGCTATATAATACGTGACACACTCTCCAGCTGCAATACGCGGCCAGGCACTGAAAGCCTAAGCAGGAGTTGGTACGGCACATATCTGTGACATGCTAAGGTAGTGCCCTTGCACCACAAATATCCCTACTTCTATGCTAGTCTGTGCCTAGAAGCTCTTAGGCAGATATATTTAGGTTTGGGGTTAATCAAGTAATGTCTGAAAAATGCTTTGAAGGTGAAAAGAGTTACATGTCATCTGGCCAAATCATACTCGCTCCTGACTCAGGCAAATCCCTCATTGATGCCAATAATAATTCTGTCTGAGTGAAGGCTGAGTAAGATCTTCTACATTTGGCCCATTGCTATTAGAAGGTACTTTTTGTTTCATTCATTTAAACCACACAGAGCAATCATAATATTAGAATAGGACATTGGGAATGAAAAGCAACCTAAAACACTGCTAGGAGCCGAATTTCAACCAGTGTTGGTAGACCCTTTCCAGTTTATGCCCGTGAGGGTTTTGCTCTGCAGTGAAAAGTCATTCTCTGTGTCACTGCCATGGCTTCATGTTGCCTTTACATTCTGTAGCCTCTCCTTTCTGTTCCTTACCTAGCAAGGGTGAAGTTAGCAAGCTCCCTCACATTTGAACTTGGTAATGGAAAACGAGAAAACTATAGCTGATATGTTAGATAGACTCTAACTTTTGAGGTTCTTCCCCCCCCAGACTTTAACTTGCACAGATTTTCTTAGAACAGCTTCTGCTTTTTCAGTATATACCCTCTTTCTTTTCCTTTCTTTCATTCTCTCTCTCACACACCGCTGTCTTCTCAGGTGTGCTTACTTCCTACCCAGCAAATATTCCACTTTCACTATATTACCATCAACCATTGTATTTTATTGGAAAGGAGTAATTTATAAATATAAGCATTGTAAGGTCTCTAATTTCCGTGAGATGACTACAGACACATGGGCTGAGAGACAGGCAAGGAATTATAGAGTAAATGAAACATACAGAAGTAATTGAACAATCAACCAAAGTTTTACAAATGTTATATATTGCAAGTCCTTTTCAATTAAGCTCTTTTATAAGTCTTTCACTGTTATAAGGCATCCACAGTACACCCTCATCTGTGTTTTACTGACCTCAGTTGCTATACTGTTATATACTGTTACACTTATGGGTCTGTCAGCATTATAAACCCTGCAGCCATTCTTATAAACACATCTTTGTAACACAAACCTCACTATAATACATCTAAATTTCTTGGATCTTATGAACAGCCCGAAGTCTGTTGTAATTATACGAAGTCTGAAAGTCAGCTTGAAATAGAACTAAAAGTTTAATTGGACGAAAAAATAATTTCAGATGAAAATATGCATTCATGATTAGATGTACTAACAGATGATATAATTAAAGGGGTTATTTATAGTTCTAATATAGCACCTATCCCAACAGTGTCTGATGAAAAGTAAGGGATAGGCATAAATCAATATAAAATACAGATAAGTATATGTGGGTTCTTGCTGTGGGGTATACATTACTTGCCATAGATAACAGGTACACTTATCACAGACAATCTATTACATATAGGTATAGCATATTTTCCTTGCATGCCATGATGATGACAGATTTAACATTAAAGCATAACTTTTTAAAAACCACTGTTTTCTAAAAGCGAGTCTGCTGCTACCGCTGATACATAGTTCATTTGTACTTACATACATACATATATATATGTACAAAAATACATAGTGTTTGAATAAATATAGAAATGGTGGTTCAGACTCTTTCTATAAAATTACCTGAGCTGCAAAGCTCTGTATATGCATCCATTCAATACAGCCCTAACAGTATGCAACAGCATGCACAGGAATTAAAAGTTTCAGTTTTAAAAGAAAAAAGCTGATTTAAAGTTTTACCTCTCTAGTCCTGACTCTCAGAAGGAGACTGCTGTATTGTGCATTAAGAACTGCTGAAGTTCCTCTTTGTGGTATTTATAATGCGAAGCTTTATACTGTACTTCTCATGTGTACACTCACATATAATGTCTGTCAAAAGTAAGTGGGCCGGATCACTGTGCTGGATTGGTTAATCCTGTTACATCAGCAATTGACTGTTTTTCCTGTATGAGACATACTTCTGGTAATTATCTAATGGAAACTCCTAATTGTCTAGCATGACAAAATATCGTGGATTCAACTTGTAGTGGTGATCTCTGTATCCATTTAAAGAATAGAACTTAAAATCAGACTGAAAGCAAATATTATGAGTCAGGAAGACACACTCCAACTTGTTTTATTGCATAGCTAGATATAGATATTATTAGATGTAGATATCACTGATTTAGTTCAAATACAGTATTTGCCAGATACTTAATTACTAGTTTGCAAATTGTTTTCTTCTTTCATACTTAAGGATATACCAGATAATCTATTTGCAAATTTGGATTCTTTTCAAATTCAGGAAAATGCATTTGATTAAGAATCCTTTTGCTGTGGATGAATTTTTTTAATTTAATCTTTGTATAAATATGTCCTTCTGTTAACTTAGGGATCCCTTTAAAGCTCTTAAAAAATGAATCATATTGCTCTTGTCCAAGTCTCCTGGCTTCTTGACGTGCACATTGCATCACACTATTAAAAACTGTTTAGACATCTAAAAATAAGTTACAATGAATGACAGGTCACATTTTTTGCAAGTGTGATATTAGCACATGTGGAATAAAATAAAATGCAATTTTCATTTCAGTTTACATTAGTGAAAATCAGAAATAACTGTATGCCAATTAGGCAGTACAAAAGTAATATACATAAGGTCAAAAGTAAATCAAAAACCCATCTCCTTTCTTAAACACACATAATAGCTGGCTTTATGTGGTACCGTTTATGACAAATGGCATGATCATGCAGTCTTTACTCATTCAAAACACCCACTGATTACCAGAAAATCCCCATCCTTCAGATTTTTTTTTTTTGGCCTGAATCGTACTTATAATTGTATTTTTATGTCCTGTTGGTAATGTAAGTTTAATCTGTCTTGGAATATGGCTGATCTGGATCAGGGAAGAAAGATTTAAAATTTTCAACTTACAGTGATACCAGGGAGTCCTTATAGCGGCATTGATTCCAACTGATGTGTGTGCTGTATTCACACAACAGCTTTGGTAGAATGAGCAAAAAATCAGGAGTTAATGGGAAACATATGACCAGATAGGCTGTTTTGTTTCCCAGGTTTAATATGCATATAATAAGTTTTCAGGCTGTAACATGCTGTGGATTGAAGCTTCTTGAAACAGGTTTCAGTAGCTTTCCTGCAATCTGACATTGGTGGTTCCAGTTGTTACAAAGAACAGCTTTTTTTTTTCCCCCCCTTTTTTTTTTCCTTCAGGGACAGTGAGAGACATGCTTGAAGAAACAGATAATGAGCATGCACACACCTAGTTATTTGCAGGACCGTATTTTTAACAGGGATCCTAAAACTGAGTTTTGGCAAAGGACTTTCCCAGCATGGAATTCTGTTTTTCTCAGGACCAGACTGAATTTGGTTTTAACTGGCACCCTAAAACTCTTTGAAATTACTTGCATACTGGTAGTGCAGTGACTGTTGTAATTTGGCAGCAGACATATGCTCAGCAAGAGATCTTGTACTGCATTGGTTTTACAGAGAGTGGAAGAATTGTCCCGAAAGTAACAGGGTGATCTTCTCCTTGGACTCAGAGTAGCGTGGTGCTCCAATTGCAGCAGCTGGTGCGACGGCTGCTGAGCATCGCACCCCTACTGATGCAGCACCCAGTCAGTCCGTAGCTTCTCCCACAACGGCAGCAGGTCAGAGAATTCCCAGTGCAAAAACATGTGGTCTGTGACAAAAAGAGACTACCACCGAGTGAAGCACAGCAAACATGTATGTGATTTATAGTGCAGGATAACTTCTGAAAGGAGATTAGGAGAAGTGAAAAGCATTATTCATTTCAGAGCATGCTCCTTATTGCCTCGGGGAATTTGTGTATAGCTTTACCAAAGGCCTAATGAAAGCTTTACTCAGTGACTAATTTTTTTTTCACACCTATTCCTCTCTTTATAAATATTTTTCTCCCCACCCCTCCACTTCTTTTCATTTTGTTGAACACAGCAACACCTGCTGGCAGTGGTCCGGGAGTACTGCTGGAAAGACCCACTGATCTAACTCTTCAGACCAGCTGCCATTAAGCACTGCCAAGCCATATTAATGAGCTGCCTCTATTTTTACCCCTTCCTGCCAGAAAGGGCAATTGCTCTTGGGAAAGACTGTAGCTGGTTTTTTTCTTTCTTTCTTTTTTCTGGCAGCTTCAGAATCCAGATAATCATTGTTCATTTAGTGAAGTTGGGATTTCTAACTTAAATTCTGATACTACTGATTGAGACCCCATAAAACATCAGAGTGATGCTGAGCCTATCTTGCTGGCTCGCAGGCATGTTTTAGTTCCCTGATGGATCAGAAATAATTAAAGGAATGGGACGGAGAGAGAAAGGTTAGTACTCCAGCAACCTGTCTCTGTTTTTCCTAATTGTGGATTTTATCTTACAAACTATTAAAAAAAAATGGCCCAATGCCACTTCATTATTCACCTAGTGGAGACTGTGTGATTTACTGGCTATTTTGGAATCCTGAATTGCACACGACAGTATTTGTGCATCTCCATTCCTGCTTTGAAGAGCAGTCACTAGAAAACAGATTGGCACAGATTTCTGGGCAAATCAGCTGGAATCTCACTCTGTTCTACCTTATTTTACTGTAATAGCAAGAAAATATGCCAGAAACTTCTAAATATAAGTTTTATGTTTCTACTTTTATGTAAGTGGACCAATTAAGGCCAGTCTTGCTGTTGCTGCTAACTCTAATGCTTATGTGCTGTTTAGAGGGGCCAGTGATTTCAATCATAATTAGTGAGTTGGTCAAAAAATAAAGTTCATCTGAGGATAAGAACTCGGTCTAGAGGGTGGGGTAAAGAATAGCTTTCAAGTTCTTATCTTTTTTTTTAATATTAATGGATGACACTTTTTGCAGGGGGGCAGGATAAGTATAAACGTTCTGTTTTAAGAGAATCTTATATAAAATCAATCCGACTAACAGAAGTATATATGTTAATTTTCTTTCTAAACTGTACCTATGTCTTCTACCATGTCATTTATTGATTTTTTTTTTTTTTTTGCCAACTTATGGAACACTGAGCTTTAACAGTTTCTTTAACAGGGATATTTGTATGTCCATGTTATTTTAGCATATGTGTTGCCATTTTACACTTAAAAATAAAAAGCAGGAGATGTGAATACATAAGCCAGGTGACACATATGATGTTATTAGTGTCATATGATATGACACAAATGTGTTCTATAATCAGAGTTTGTTCAAAACTTTGCATTTGGGGAAAACTTATTTACAGAGAGAATTTTCTTGAATTTATAGAGAGTATGGAGTTAAGTTGTAACTGTAGAGGGTAGTCCAAAGAACTAAAGTTGTTCACATGGCTTGTTCATTTGACAGGAGATTTTTCAGGACATTACTGGAAAAGTCTTTTTTTTTTCTTGAGAAACAGTTCTGTAATGTGTAAAATGTCTTGAGTGATACTGTCTTCAAAGATATTTCCAGAGGTTATGATTAGAGTCACATTGATGTTTTAAACCACACAGGGAGGGAGCCCCAGATGACAGATCCTATTTGGTTCTAAGTATGGTGAAAAATTTATGGCTAAAATTGGAACAGAATTTAACATTTATAGGTGAATTAAAGCTATTATTGGAAGGTAGATTCCACTGAATTAATTTTCATGCTGTTGAAAACTTCAACTGCTGCACAAAACATACATCAAAATCATTCCTTGTGTACTTCGATCAGTGGAGTTTTATCAAGGATATATTTGGGCCAGCTGCAAAATAACGGGGAATGGTTTTATTTCTCTGACAAGCCCTGAATTCTCTGTTCTGTGTTCCTTTTACTACAGTCAGTCAAATCACAGCACACACAACGGTGTAAGATAACAGGAGTCTGTACTTTTAGCCTTTAGGGCCAATTCTTGATGCCACTGAAGTTAGTGCTGAGTGTGGGAGCAGAAGTCAGTCAAGCTTTGACTCTGAAGGTTAACATTAACCATTGGTGGATGGAAAGAGAAACAAGAAATAGGGTCTTAGATAAAAGCTGTTCAGATGGTTATTCACTGATGTACTTCCCAAAGTAATATTGCTTGTGGATTTTAGAAAGATTTACAACTCTGCAAGAGGAGGGCTAGACCCTTAGTTAATGTAAATTGGGGTAGCTCTCCCAACTTCAGAGGCTGAGTTACATCAGTAGAAGATCTGATCTAAAGTCTTTTTTTTAAATTATTATTTAA
This sequence comes from Mycteria americana, assembly GCF_035582795.1. Classification (NCBI taxonomy): domain Eukaryota; kingdom Metazoa; phylum Chordata; class Aves; order Ciconiiformes; family Ciconiidae; genus Mycteria; species Mycteria americana. Next base: position 58,488,239 of record NC_134366.1, read on the forward strand.
TTTCTATGTATTAATGTCTGGTTTTTGGCTTTTCCTTTTAAAAACAGATCTCAGCTTTCATATTGTAAGAAAGGTCCAATTTCATCTTGGTTTAGCTCCCTCAATGATGGGGATACATTTTGCGTATTATGTTTTGATTACTTCTAAATCTGCTGATGTGTGGGAGGGAATTGAATGAAGCTCGTAAGCTTGCCACTTTCATTGAGCTGAACTCAACAAGAGGTTACTCTGGCAAGTCTTCCAAGGTAGTCATCATGCACAGGCCATTGGGAAAAGCTGCAGTGTCACACATCAACAGACATTCCCTCTCTGTGAGAGTGGTCAGCAGAGAATTGGCATAAGTGAAATACTGAGGACACCAACAAGTGGCTTAGAAAGGGTATGTTGATCTTGTGTATCGTTGCTGCTTTGTCCATTGTGAATTCCCTATGGAGCAAATCACTGTGGAAAAGTAAATACATCCTGCAGTGAAAATGGTAAGGGGAAACCTGGCAGCTTACAACTGAATAGAGCATTAGATGGGGACCCAGAAAATCTGGATTCTCTGGCTCTGCCCGCAACTGCTGAGTAAGAAGACAAGTACCTTATTTCCCCATCTGTAAGATGGAAAGGATAAAGATCTGTTCTGAGATCTGTGGGTCAGAAATGACAAACAAGTCCTTGCTGTTGTTTGGTTTCTCATGACCCTTTGGGATCTGAATGAAAGGAGCCATAGGGGGAGGCAGGGTGTGGGTGAGGGCACAGGCACCAGCTGAGCTTGTCTGACATCGCGTAGAGTGTTGGTGCTCCCCATGTGTTCTGTCTTTCCTTGGTACCACCTTGGTACCATCTTGGCATCACCTTTCCTTGCTGTCCTTCAGTGCTGCTTTCTGAGGCACCAATGAGCTTCTAGGAGAGGCAGCTGGTAGCCCTGCATCACACAGGAGGACTTGCTGGGGGTCTCCCAGGAGCAAGCACGAACAAGTATCTGTGTCTTCACTGAAAATCTCAATCCAGCATTTTTACCATTAACTACCCAATTCAGAAGTTTCTTGACTTGACATGGTGTCCAGCTAAAGCACATAACGTGCAGTGAGCAACACCATGCTGTATTCTTACTGCCAGCACTGGTTTTTGTGTTGGTTATTTAAAATAATGTTTGGACTTTTGTCCAATACAGACACAGGCTACCTCTGAGGGATGGGTTGGGATTCAGTGATTATTTTCAGGGAAACACAGGAAATTTCTGAGAGTATTTCACATATAGGGAGGTGAGGAGAGTAAAATAAACAGTCATCATTTGTTGATGTAATGAAGCTGTCCCCATTCCCTACACACACACACACACACACACAGACTGTTTTAACAAGCACTGGAGATGACCCTGAGTTTCCAGGTTCAAATGGAAACCTGCCTAAGTTTTGAGAATTTACCTCAGAATTTTCCTCAAATCTGGGATTATAACATTTGAGATGTGACTTGGTAGCACTGAGGTTAAATCTTTGGAATGAATATGGGGTCCTCAAATCTGGATTTAATTTACTAATCCACTTCCGTTAATTTTTCTCATGTGACTTCACATTTTATAGTTGAAATTTTATACATGTAGTTCAGCACAGGTGGGAGGTGTAACATGTTACGACAGTTAAATACCTACTCGTCTGGTGTCTTTGCCTACAGACTACAATGTGCATGAACAATAAGGTTTAAGCCTGTTTATCAGTGAGCACAAAATTGTACCTGCGAGCTCAGAGGTCTCATAGAAGTGCTTTTAAAATGAGCTTTAGAACGCCCTGTAACAGTTGGGGGAAGAGAGAGTTGACAGGCAGCAGTGATGGCCAGTTGCCTAGCATATCAGTTCCTCTTCAATAACTTTTGTATGCCAACTATGAACTTATAAACAGTTATTTTCTTTATTCATTGTCTGCTTATTGGTGTCATGCCCTCGTGATGACTCTTGCTAAAAGGGGTGACATAAGGTAGCTCAGAATAAAGTTTTTGTGTGCAAACAGGGCTCATCTGTGTGTCCATGCACACATTTTTTAATTGCTCCTTTGAAGCTGCCCATTCACGGACAGTAACCAAGCATCTAGGAAGTATAAAACCAACAAAGAAGTGTTCAGATGTTTCTCATGAAGCAGATTCTTTTTGGAGGCTTAGTTCTGGTTCTTTTTTTTTTTCTCCTTAAACTGAATTTAGCTCCTGTGATCAGAGCCAAATTGACAGCTTCGAACAATAATGTAATCTGCTTGCTCACAGGAGAGGTACAGCAGGGACAGCCACAGGACAGCCTTCCTCACCCGCGTTCTTGGGTACACAGAGGCTAGCTTATGCCCTCAGTCCAATGAGTTCTTGGGATGCTCAGCAGAGCTGCTTGCTGTACTGTCTTGCTTTGAGTGGGAGCTGAACTGAAAGAAGTGAATCCTTTCATACAAATCGGCAAATAGCCAATCTGGAAGTGATGTTCAGGGAAGTATTCCTGAAGGGTATCTGCAGCCTAGGGGGAGAGGGGTCTTGGAGGTATCATTTAGACGTTTCCAAACTTATAAATTTAATGTGGAGTGGCAGTCCACAAAGCCAACAAAATGTTAGGTGTTGTCAGGAAGAGTGCTGAGAGCAAGACAGAGGGCACCATTTTGCCACTGTATAAAGCCATGGTGCACCCACAAAGCGGGTGTGGCGTGCAGTTCTGGTCTCCACTTCTCAAGAAGGACATAGTAGAGTTAGAGAAGAGCCACTAAAATGATTCAGGTTGTGGAGCAGCTGTTTAAGAAGAAATTGAAAGGCAGACACCCTTCAGCTTGGAGAAGAGAAGGCTGAGAGAAGATATGCTCAGGGTTTAGAAAATCATGAAGATGGCAGATAAGGTGAATGCCGAACTGTTATCCACCAAATCCTGCAGTACTAGGGGGAACTCGTTGAAACTAGTAAGAGAAGATTTAAAACAGATACAGTGCTTACACAATGGAGACTGAGCTTCTGGGATTTGTTGCCACAGGAGGCTGTGGAGGCAGACAGTATCAGAAGACTCAAAAAGGTCCATAAAAAAACTACCAGAGGGAATAGGCAGGGACATATCCTTTAAATTCCTTAATACAACAATTGCAGATGCTGGGGAGTTTGAAGGGACAGGCCTGCGGAAGGCGGCCAGGCTCACATTCTCTCTCCAAATAGCATCTACTGTTGCCACTGTTGGAATGAGAAGAGGGGGTTAGATGGACCACCAGTGGGACCCTGCAGAGAGTTTCTCTTGTCCTCACATGGTAGTGAGGTGCTCCTGTCTCTGTGCCATGGAAAGAAGAAGAAAGCTCCTGAAGGTGATTCAGAGCAAGACTTAACTGTTCCTGCCCTGAATCACCCTGAGAAAAGCCTATCTCTCGCCATCAATTTCAAAGGAAATCTACCCTAGACAAAAATTAGTCTTGTGAATAACCACGTTAGTCACAACTGACACAGGTTGGGTTTGAACTGCTGATCTAGAACTGAAAAAAGTGTCATATACAAAAACTCAATCCAGATCCCTGACAGTCATTTTGGTGAGTGTTTTTAAGAGCAAAAACACTGTATCAGAGCTCACTCAGTATTATTATAATGATTATTGGTTCACTTTGATCACAGGCAATTGGAAACATTTCCTCAGCCAGTGACGTTGAAGCAGTACATCAAGCTCTGGTTAAGATGAAAAGTTAAGAAAACATCTTTTGTATACGTTAGACTGCTTTCTCATAGTCTCGAAGCTGAATCACTGGGAAAAACTGCCTCTGCTGTCTAGCTGCAAAGCTGTTCTGAATTGCCCAGGTATGGCCGGATGTCCTAACATTTATGGGAAGCCTGCTGCATGTCACCATCTGGAAACGGAAACAGGCTGTGAGGCTGGAATTGCAGGATGACATCTGACTCAGAAAGAAGGGTGAAAGTCAGGAGGGGATTCTTTTATGTAAAGCTACTCCAATAGCTTCCTTTGATCACTCCAGCTCATAGAAATTAAATAACTGCTGAAGGTGACAGTTTGGTATTTCATTACCTGATCTCTACATACAATGAGCTATTTAGACATGCAAATATAGACATTTTTGGACATACATTACTAGAGTTACAGATGTTGTGAGACATTTTTAGGCGTCTGCTGAAAATCTCGTCACTCCAGAAAAAAAAAAAATTGTTCCCAAGAATATTCTGAGATTCAAGAATAGGCTAAAATACAGTGAGAACTGCACAGAACCTAAACTTGTTTTTTAAATGTGTTCTGTGAAGTTAAGTATAAGGGATAAAATGACTGATCAGTGGTAGCATGAATACTTGGTATTCAGATAGTATGTAGATCTTTTCAGAAATCAACTGATTAATAATCACTATATCCTTTGAAATAGGTATGTGTCTTTTTTAATTTGGAAGATACGAGGTGGGAGCTTGCTCACAGTGCTTAATTCACTGTCCAGGGCTGCCAAAGAAGTCTGTGGTCAGGATGGAAACGGGAACCTGCCGTGGTTCCCAAGCTTTTCTCCCTACTTACTGAAATATGTTGCTACCTACTTATGTAAAACCATTCCAAGCTGCACAAAGCCTCCAACAGAAAATGTTTAGGATACAGTTAACTGGTCTGTGGTTGAACATTTCAGTATCCGTAGTACTCCTCAGCTCATCTTCTGGCTGAGTTTTCAGATATTACCATTGGGACCATTATTCACTGATTGAGTTTAGAAAATTCTTTTTGTTTCCCTCACAAGATGTCTTTGTGAAAATGAAAAGCACAATGTTATTAGTGTTTGGACAAGTAAATGGTTAGCTTGCACACTCTATCTTTTGGTTAATTAATGTTCAAAAAGGGCATTTGAATTGTCCCAGCTCAGACAACTTTTGAGTAATGTAATGTCAAACCTCTGCAGCTCTGATTTGGAACTGTTTTCTTAGTGCTTGCGGGACAGAGAAGTTGAAAGTAGTGTCATATGCCCTTTTTATTATCAGTGCAAATGCTGTCCACCTCACATGAAAAAGCTAACTTGATCGAAAGAGTCCAAAGTATCTGACCTTTTCTCAGGGCACCTCATAGTTATATTCAGGGCTCCACAATGCAAGTGCTGTTACTCTACAGGGGTAAGAATTCAATTTACACTGGCAGTGCTTTCACAAGAGCATTTCAGTTCAGTTGGTAAATATTTCCAGGTGGTCAAGTCTAATTTTAGGGACAGCAAATTTGCAAAGGTTAAATAGCAGGCAGGATTGCTATAAGTCTCTATCAATTTGAAAAAAGAAAATGTAATTAAACACAGCATTCTTCCAGAGATTAAACGGAGGCTTGGCATTCTACATTCCATGTCTAACTCTTTTGTTTTGTTGCTGTTAAAATCCATGCTCCAAAGATGCATAAGTTCCTTTTGTAAAGATATTCTAGAATTAGCAATGAAGAAAAAAGTTGTTATAATACCAGCAGATGAGGCAGAAAATGAGGATCATGCAGCTTTATGTTGGAAAGGCCATTGGGGTAGTTTTTGACCAGTTTTGGGCTTGTGTGTGTGTGCGTTTAATAAATAGAGAAAGGCAAGAGCTTGCTGTAGGCCAGCTGAAACATCTTGCAACTGTAAAATGAAGCAGAAGAGTTAAAATGGTGGCTTCTATTCAAAAGTTCCACCAGAAGTGTCCTTCCAGTTTCAAGGGCCCTTTGTGCCATCAGATGCTGTTAGCCCCTTGTTAGTCATTGCTAGAGAAAAAATCCTCAACAACACACAACTAAGTCTGGTCAGTTTGCTCAGCTGCTGTTGATGTCACCCCTTGCCCACTAAGTGTAAGTTACTGTAATAATCCCCCCCTTTTATTAATCATAACTTTGTAGAAAGCAAGAAGTGGGTGACATCATTGTTGAAGAGGACTGGCTAACTCATGCTCAGCTTTAGTCAGCTTTGCTATAACATCTCTCGCGTGTCATATGAAAATAATTACCAGCTCTCACTTTCCATGTCTGACCAATCATCCCCTTTTTTCCTCTTTATGAGGCTGCAGGCCTCTGCCTGTTTCAAACACCTGCTGAAGGTGTAATCTATTTAGAGATGAAAGAGAATATCTTTAACTGGAAGCTGGGACATTCCAAGGGATCCTCATAGGATGAAGTCACTTGCCATATAAAATATTAACGGTATTTATTATAGTGAAAACATCATCTTCCATAGTATAACATATTAATGTGCTTCACATACAGGCTATCATCATACTCTGAATGTGATTTCCGCATTAGCACATTCCACTATGTATTTTCTGCTCTGCTTTTGTTTTGGATAACATAAAATGTTTGTCTGCTTGTACATCCATCTATATAAAAAGGCAAATAAGCCAAATTTCAAGGGCAATTTTTTCATTGTTGATTTTTTCAAGGATATTTCATTAGTTATTTGCTAATAAGCCAATGTCTTTCGAGTCTTGCTGACCTATTACCTAAGACCAAGGAAGAGATAGACTCTACCCTTTACTTTTAACTCCACGTTTCAGTCATTTTGAGACCAAAAGATACCTTCTTACTTCAAGAGAAGTGCAGTTGAGAAGAGGAATTTAGACAGTAAGGGAGGGTTATTTCATTAGAGCAAGTGATTCATTCACACCAGGGAAGGAAATACAGGCAGGACTTTGAGTTAGACAGCCTTCATCTGTTAAGGGTCAGGGAAAAGACCAAAGAAGTAGCCATGACTGAATGAATGTGAAGGACTAGGCAGACAGTTCAAACATACAGGTAAATGAATTTCAACAAAACACCTGGCAATCTAGGATGGATATTTCTATAGCTTTCAGGGTTTTTTCTATATTGTCTGTTAGAATGGGTACATTTCCTTTTGGATAGACTAGATTATTGGAAAGATGAGTCACAAATATATACCTTTTTCTCTAAAGATCTAATTTAATTTCTATTACAATCAATAGCAAAACTCTCTTTGACTTCAGCTAAACTGGAGTAAGTCTTGGGTTGCGCTTGCTGTGGTCATTTCTAGCTCTTCAAGTTTGTGGTGTTTGAACTTATGTGAAATAATTGTGATGGTCTCTCTCCCTTTCCAAGTAGGCTAGGTAGTTCCTCAAGAAAACATCACAACATCATATAATTGCAGAATAATAGATTTAACAACATATGATCCAGCCTCACCTCCTACAAGATAAAAGATGTAGAATTTCACTCACCAATACCTGCATTCCCATCTCTCCAATGTGACCAAGTGCTGATTTTCACAAATGTCTACTCTTGATAACAAAGATCCTAAGGACCAGGTTCAACAGT